>NC_045957.1:32691754-33026754 GCF_010909765.2 Amblyraja radiata | reverse complement strand
TGGCAACTGGTTTCTAGTTCATTAATTTAAAAATTATTTAATTCAGCTGATTTTAAAATATTGCAAATAATGATTTAAAAATACTGCAAATAATGAGTATCAGTACATTTTTCTGTGTTGTCAACACAATGGCGGTATTTTGTCAGTTCTATCATGTTCTAAAGATAGCTGACGATGACATTTGTAGTGCAAGTTATTCTTCTGGTATATTAACATTTTAATTGACGCTTTTAAAGGCCTTCTATTCAGAAACATCAAAAAGAAAATTCCAATGAATTGGAATGATCATACCACACGATGCTCAATGAGATTTCCCCTGCAATTTCCCTGAAAAGTGCACTCTGTAACTTCTATTTTGTGTTGAACATTGTTCGAAGAACATTGCGGTTGAGTCAGCCAAGTCTATTTGTTCAAGCTACCGTTGTCTGCTCCATGCAGGTATTACTGTGCCTTAAATATTGATGTATAAAAATATTATGGACACTGATTCATATTTGAGGATAGTCATACTTGATAGATTTGTTTTATAGCTGTTGTATTTATGACTTTTTTTGCTGAACTGTTAATGCATCATAGCATAAAGTATATATTTTTTCCCTTCGTCATGAGAATGGAAAAAGTGTTCAGCCGTATCAGTGCTGTGTCACCTGATGACAAAGGTTGTCTTTTCTCACTCTATCTGCATAACCTCAAACAATGATTTAATGGGATTGCCAAATTAGGGGCCACTAATTTGTCCTATGTGGATTTCTTGGTACAAATAAAGGATCTGCCACATGTTCAAATTATTTCCCTATCAAAGGTAGAAACAAATATTGGCCCGGGGTGTGCAATGGAATATCTTTGTGATATCTGTGCATTGGCTTGCTTGAAATTATAATCTTATTTTGTAAAAATGCTTTGCAATGCCAATGGAAGAAATTTAGAAGAAATGAATTGACAGTGGGAGAAATAAAGCCAAAGTCTATCATTGTTTGGAAATCATCAGGTTTTTGGTCCTGGTATCTTCACTGAAATGTAATTTTTTCAGTTGTGTTCAACATGTTACAGTGTGCCGTGCTTGATATCCTGTCTTCTACATCAATTGCATCTGCTGCCAGCAATGTACAATCAATAAAAAAATTAAGAAAATAGATTTACTTTTATTACTTTATAATTTCTTAATGTTTATTGAACCAACACTTGTAACGTGAGGAAAGTTGTTACGTAACAATGTGTGTCTTTAAAATCTAACATTTAAGTACAATACAATCAGCAGCCATTAGCTTACACAAAATCCAGCAAGTATCCTGAAGCAAAAGACAAAATTTGTCATTTATAGGGTCTCTGAATCTCAAAACCGTGAGTTTGGATGCTGGAAGAGTTCCATACGCTCTTAAATGATTGGATGCAATGAAACCAAAGGCAAAATACTATAATGCTATACTGAGGTACACTCCTCTGTGAATCTTATAGCCTCCTTTGAATACATGTTACATAACCTTTGAAGCGGCTCTATTATTTTGTAAATCCTGCATTATAGATTTATATTCTGGTATGGCAAATGCCGCCATAATTGAGATGTGAGAAACTGCAGATGCTGGAATCTTGAACAAAAAACAAACAGCTACAATACAATACAATACAATTCAATTTATTGTCATTTGGACCCCTTGAGGTCCAAACGAAATGACGTTTCTGCAGCCATACATTACAAACAAATAGACCCAAGACACAACATAATTTACATAAACATCCATCACATTGCTGTGATGGAAGGCCAAAAAAACTTATCTCTCCACTGCACTCTCCCCCCCCGATGTCAGAGTCAAAGTCAAAGTCAAAGCCCCCGGCGGGCGATGGCGAATTGTCCCGCGGCCATTAAAGCCACGCCGGGTGATGCAAGGCCGCACACCGGGTCTTGATGTTAGAGCCCCCGGCGCGCGCTCGCAGTCCCGCAGCCATTCCAAGCCGCACGGGGCGGTGCTGTAAGGCCCCGCTCAGGTGCTCTTCAACCCCGCAACTCGGGCAGGAGAAGTCGCCGTTGCGGAAGCCCTGAAAAGCTGTCTCCCAGCAGGGTCCCGCGGGCTCCCGGTGTTACCGTCCGCCAGACCGGCAGTTGCAGCCACCGAATCTCCGGGGGTCGGGTCGCAGCAGCGTCCACCACAGCTCCACCCGCTCTGGACTCGGCCAGCTCCGCGACCGTGAGGTGAGTAGTCGGCACCACAGCCCCCGGTCTTCCTGTTGGAGGCCGCTCCTCGTTGCAGCCCCAACGACAACGGAGACCCGACAAAGAAAAGGTCGGGTCTCCCGTGCAGGGAGAGATTTAAAAGTTACCCCCACCCTCCCCCCCCCCCCCACACCACCCCCACCCCCCCACACACATACCCCAACAAAAATAACAAAAACTACATAAAAACATAAGACATAAAATAATAAAAACGCAGACGGACTGCAGAGGCCGCTGCTGACGAAAGTCGCGCCGCCTTTCGAGGAAATATAGTGAGACAAGCAGCAAGTGTGGAGGGAAATTCCAAGACAACCTTTTCAGGTCAGACTGAATAAGGATCCTTACCCGGACCAGAAATGTCCATCCATTTCCCTGCACGGATGCTAGGCACCTCCATCAGTTAAAAAAAAAATTTTTAAACAATAAACCCACCTGACCTCATCCTCTCTAAATTACCAATAACAGAAATGTCCATCCTTGATGGAATTGGGAAACACGGCACCATAGAGTTCTTGTGGAGACAAAATCCGATATTCAGAATATCTTTCATATGTGTCACAAAAATGATGCATAAAGAATAGAACTCTGAACAGATCTGGCCGCTTGAAAGAAGATAGACACAAAATGCTAGAGTAACTCAGCGGGATTGGCAGCATCTTTGGGGAGAGGGAATAGGTAACGTTTCGGGTTGAGAACTTCTTAAGGCTAAGAGTCAGGGGAGAGGAAAACTGGAGATAAGGAAGGGTACAAAGATATGAAGTTATGAAAACGACAGATCCAAGCAGACCACGATCAAGGAAATGTTGAATGGTTCAAAGGCTTCTGTGAAGCACCCTGCATCATCTTCAGCAACAGCAGAAATGTACACCGCTACAATTTGTAACCATATCACCACGCATACCCTTTATTTTACCAATGCTATCAAGCCAAGAAACCAATGCTGGTTCGTTGAAGAGTGCAGCAGGCACAGCTAAAAATGAGGTGTCAAACTAAAGAGCAGGAATAAACAGTGGCCAGTTAAACAATCTCTCTACCAATGGATCAGGCTTTTAACTTCTACTATACCTAGTCTTGAATAGTGATATAAATGAAATCGCAAACAGGCGAGGGAGAGCATGGGTTTTTGGCAGAACCCAGTATGTAAAAGTTGCACAGTGGTGTTTGGTTCTGTCTGTGGGAAGTTTGCACATTGCCCCTTGAAATCATGTGGTTTCTGCAGGGTCCTCCACTTTCCTTCCAACATCTAAAAGACATGTGATTTGGTGGATTAATTTTGGTCACCATAAATTCCTCCTAGCGTATTGGTGAATGGTTGAATTATTTAGGGAGTGGATGAGAATAGAAAAAAAAGTGTTTTAATGTAGGATTAGTGTACATGGACAGTAGATAGTCGGCACAGACTTGGTGAACTGAAGGGCCTGTTTCTATGCTATATCTGTATTTGACAATGAATGTTAACAATGAATTCATAGCCACATTTAGCCAAAAATGCCACCCTTGTGAGATTTCTTCAGCCAATTTGATTCACTCCGTTTGATATTAAGAACTAAGGATATGCCAAAGGTTGCAAGACAGTGTGAAAGACCGCAGATCCAGATGCTATTCAGAAAGAAGCATTTTAATCCAATGTGTGCAATTACCATTCAATCAACCTATGTTCAATCAACAGCAAAGTGATGGAAGGTGTTATTTACTACTGTCAAGTGGTACTTACTAATAGACACAAAAAGCTGGAGTAATCAGCGAGTCCAAGGAGGAAGATGACTGAACTTTATTGCCTTCCATCACAATGAGGAACGTTGATTCCACTGTGGTGGATGTTTATATTACATTTTATTTTATGTGGCTGCCTGTAATGTTGCTTTTCACTTAGTATGGCTGTATGGTAATACAAATTTCACTGTACCTTTTTTAATTAGTTAAGTGACAATAAACTCGAACTTGAACTTGAGTCAGACAGCGTCGCTGGAGAACAGAATAGGTGACATTTCAGGTCGAGACCCTTCTTCAGAATAAGTCATGAGAAAGGTATTTACAAAAAAACAGTTTACTGATGCCTACTTTGAGTTTTGCTTGGATTGTTTGGCCTCAGACCTGAACACAGACTTAGAGCTGAATTTTAGAGATGAGTTAACATAAAAACATAACACAAACAGGAGTAAATTATTCAGTCATTTGTGTATTTCACCATTCAATAAATCATTTGATCATTTACTTTACATCCACTTTTCTCTACCAGTCCCATACCACTTGATTCCCTTAATACCGAATAATCCATCAATAGAAACAAGGAATTGCAGATGCTGGTTTACAAAAAAGGACATAAAGCACTTGAGTAAATCAGCAGATTAGTCAGCATCCCTGGAGAACATGGACAGGTAATGTTTCAGGTTGTGACCCTTCTTCAGACTGATTGAAGGGGGGAGAGGCAGGACAAAATGTGGCGGGTAGTAGATGCACACAGAAGCGGGGAGTTGTTGATAGGCAGACGATTGGAAAAGGCCAGAGATTAAAATAGGTGTGAGACAAAAGGTTTGAAGAGTTGTAAAGTGAAGCCAGAGCTAGGAATGTAGGGGGAAGGGAGAAATAGGTGGTGTACAGTTGGAGCACAGGGGAGGGAGGAGGATTGTTAGAGGTTACCTAAAATTGGTGAATTCAGTGATCATACAGTTGGGTTGTAAGCTATTCAAGCAAAATATAAACCGCTGTTCCTCCTGTTTGAGTGTGGCTTCACTCTGGCGATGGAGGCAGCACAGGACAGAAAAGTCAGTATGGGAAGGAGAGTTTGCAATCAGAAGATCCAGGAGGCAGCGAAGGACAGAGCTCAAGTGTTAGATGAAACTGTTGCCCAGTGTATGCTTGGTCTCACTGATGTACAGGCGGCAATATCAGTTATACCAGAAACGGCAGATGAGCTGCCCATGAACCTCTCTCACCTGGAAGGACTGCTGGGGATCATGGATGAAGGTATAGGGACAGGTATTACATCTCCTGCGATTGCAGGGTAAAGTACTTGGGGAGAGGGTGGTTTGGGTGGGATTGGATGAGTGAACCAGAGGACTACTGTGGTTCAGGAAGCAGCTCATCATCTATTATTCTCAACAAATAATTCTAGGTTCGTCAGCGATGCCCAGATCATGACAAGATAAAAAGTAAGCATTAGTTACCTCGACAATTAAATATTCGTTTTAGTAGTCTGCCTGCATCAGAACAGCTACGTTTGGTTGTCTTAAATTTCGTAACATATGTATTTTATCAAGGTGTAAAATCAACTTGTTTCCTTTTAATGGAATAGATTGTTAAATTGTGCCTGAGCCCAGAAACGGTTTATTTCATCTCGAGACACTAAACCAGCATTGCACATGGGTCTTTATTTAAAGAATGGGCTGCAACATTTGTTGATAAGGCATTCAGGTAAAAATGACTCCTGCGCAAGCATTATCCTTTCACCGTGTTGTGTAGCTCTATGGCATTTCACAGTTCTGTCTGCTTCCTTGTCACAACATGTCACATGTACGAAGGACCTGGAACAAACCTAGCGTTATACAAGAACCCCAAAGTATCCAATTGTGTTTTTGATGAAGTTTCCTTCAGGCAGCACACACAAGAGATTCCCTCTGCAGAATTTTTTTTTATTGTCGCTCAAAATTGACAGTATGTTCTCGACCATCTTCAAATTCTTGTTGGTGACTCTCAGCTTCTTTGCAGCATGTTTAGTTTAGTTTATTGTTACATGTACTGAGGTACAGTGAAAAGCTTTTGTTACGTGCTAACCAGTCAGTAGAAAGACAATACATGATTACAATCGATCAATTTACACAGTATAGATACATGATAAGGGAATAACATTTAGTGCGAGGTCAAGCCAGCAGTCAGATCAAGGATACTCCGAGGGTCATCAAAGAGGTAGATAGTAGTTCAGCATTTCTCTCTGGTTGTGGTTGGATGATTCAGTTGCCTGCTAATATGTGGTTGCTTAGCAATTGCTCTTTCCCTTACAAAAGCTATGAATATAAATGGACTATGAATTATGAGTCCAGAACCAGTGTAGATTGGTTACTTTACTTACTAACCAATGTAGTGCTTTATTATAAGTTCCGCCTACTACCACACCATTCATATTATCGCAACCCGACATGTGCTGCCAGTCAGTACTGCTGCATGGTAGGAGTAACATGCAGTTGTATACGTTACTCAATAAATATTGTTATACCAGATCTGTGCGTATGTGTGAAGTACTCAACATGGTGTCAGAAGTGGGATTCGAACCCACGCCTCCAATTGGACAGACTTTCTCTTCCCTCACGACCTGCAGCTGCAGACCACCCATTGGTTGTGTCTCCAGCTCCCTCACCACCACGCTCGGTGCCCCGCTCGCCTGCCTCACCGTGTGTTTGTCCCCCGGATCACCAGTGCTCCCGCTGCACGGGACCCCGGCATTCTCGCTGTTGAAGGGAGGAGATGCAGATCTGGACCGTATGCGCACGGGACGGGTTTGTAGGCTGCCCCTTATATACGGGGACTTTGTTTGAACCATCAGTACTTCCCTGTATGCGCTATTAGTATTTTGGTTCCATTATTAATCAGTCAGCTCCTAGTAACGTGCATATATATATTTATCACTTTATTGTAAATGTGTTTCACGTTTTATTCTTACAAGGAAAGATGTAGGTTGGTTACTTTACTTACTAACCAATGTAGTGCTTTATTATAAGCTCCACCTACTACCACAGCATTCATATGATCGCAACCTGACATGTGCTGCCAGTCAGTACAGCTGCATGGCAGCAGTAACTTGCTGTTGTATACGTTACTCAATAAATATTGTTATACCAGATCTGTGAGTATATGTGATTTACTCAACAACCAGGGGACACAGTTTAAGAATCTCCATAAACGGTAAGCCGTTTAGAACGGAGATGAGGAAACACTTTTTCACACAGAGAGTTGTGAGTCTGTGGAATTCTCTGCCTCAAAGGGCGGTGGAGGCCGGTTCCCTGGATACTTTCAAGAGAGAGCTCTTAAAGATAGCGGAGTCAGGGAATATGGGGAGAAGGCAGGAACGGGGTATTGATTGTGGATGATCAGCCATGATCACATTGAATGGCGGTGCTGGCTCGAAGAGCCGAATGGCCTACTCCTGCATCTATTGTCTATTGTCTATAAAGCTTGCAATTTTATATAGAAATAAAAAAAATCACTACATCTCGGTACACATGACAATAATACACTAAATTCCTAGAGTCAAAACCTTTTTCCTCTCCAACACACAAATGGAAAGCTCCCTCAAATGTATCAGTCCTCTTTGATTCAATTGTCCAATGCAGCAGCAAGTTCCACTTTAAAAATACCCACTACATTTTCTATTTGATGCTTAGAATTATGGTGAAGGCTTGAATTTTCCACTTAACTAATACATCTAAAAAAATAAATCTTTGAAGCCCTGGCTGGAAGATCATAATTGTCATGAAAATTTTCGTTTTTGTTCATTTTGGCTTTAAGTACACAGTAAATCCTCATTATTACGGACCTCTTTCTAACAGATTTTGGTTATAGTGGACGGAGCTCCCCCACAGTAATAATCAGACACCACTGTCTCTTTAAGAACACAGGCTGCTACTTCCACTGCAGAGACATCGATTTTGACAAGCAATTGCTTCAATTGACATTTAACTCCATTAAATGATGTGACAAGCAGCCTTTAATATATTTAGCTTACATGTAAAAAAAAAAGATTTATAGCTGTTAAAAATAATTTTGTACACTCAGCAGGTTAGTATCTTGGGGTGGAGAAAAGGAGTTAACGTTTAAGGTCAATGTACATTCACCCTGAACTCCAGGCGGGCAGTTGATCATGGGAATCTCACTTTGAGGAGAGGGATTCCTCACACCGCCACCCCCACGCCCCGGACCTACTGCATTCACGATTGGCCCACACAGCTTCCTTGGTCATTTCCAGGCCACACTTGCTATTACTACCACCAACCCTTACCTGTGTTCCAGCCGTCCGTGGGCCCCGACCAATGACTCTGCCGATCCTCACCTCTCCTCTGGCTGTCAGCAAACCGGGGCTGCCAACTCACCTGGATTACAAGCCCAGTTCCAGACCAAGAATCTGTGGTAGGGTCTCGACCCAATATGTCACCTATCCATGTTCTCCATAGACACAAAATGCTGGAGTAACTTAGCGGGTCAGGCCGTATCTCTGGAGAAAAGGAATAGGTGACGTTTCGGGGCGAGACCCTTCTTCTGTCTGAGAGTCAGGGGAGAGGGTAACTAGAGGAATGAAAAGGTACAAAGAACAAAAGAATGATAGGGAAAAGAACAAATCAAAGCTAGCACTGATGATCAAGGAAATGTGGAGCCCACAATGGTCCATTGTTGGCTGTGGAACAGGGGATAAGAACAGTGAAACAAAACAGGATGAAGTGAAACTAGTTGGACGATTCGGGTGGGGGAGGGATGGAGAGAGGGGGATAGAGATGCAGCCTGAACTGCTGAGTTACTCCAGCATGGTGTGTCTGCCCTTTTGTGTATTAACCAGCATCTGCAGATCTTTATTTCTACTACTTGTGCAATGATACTCCATTAATCGGTATTTCCTTACTCAGTTGTAGCAAACAATCGGCAATAATGGACACCCCCTCCTCCCCAATGGTCCGCTATAACAAGGGTTTACTGTACTGTATGGATAACCAACCAAACCTACTTGTTTGTGGGATAAACTGAATAGCAGTGAGGCAGAGGGAAAAAGCTCAGAAGACCAAACGCATGCACAGAAATAGTTTGAGAAACAGAAGAAAATTAATATTTTGGTTCATAAATAATTACAGTAACCCTGAAATCGACTTGAAATTGTTGGCAATACTGACATCAATATAGTTCTGCATATAGAGACCAGATGTTGATACACTTTCTGCAGTTATATTTAAATAATTGAAAATAACTGATTTTGTCACAAGACTAATAAACTAAAGGATCACCCGAATTAAACCAAAAAACTGAAAATTCAAGGTTGAAACATAGTACAATTTTGCCACCTAGTGGTGAACGTAAACTGTATTTTCCTCACATTTTCAGAAGAACCATAGTAATGGCAACCTTCCTTACCACCGGGTGGCGCCCTCAATGGCTGCCTCGCCAACAGTCTCTCTCGTCCCTTCCTTCTTTCTTGTTTTACAGTATGTGTTAAATGTGCTTTAGTGTTCTTTAGCTTAATTTATGTGTGGGGGTGGTGGGAAACTTTTATTTAATCTCTTACCTCGAAGGTGATGTGATTTTTTTCCATATCGTATCTCCGTCCACACAGCGGCCTAACATCGTGGAGTTGGCGGCCTCTTGCTGGACATCGACTTAGATTAGATTAGACTTTATTAATCCCCTTATTCACGGGAAATTCAGATGTCCTTGCAGCACACTAATAAAAATACAACATAGCATTCAAAAAGAAGTTCAACACCAAAACACAAAAACATCCCCCCACAGTGGTTCCCACTGTGGGGGAAGGCACAAAGTCCAGTCCCCATCCTCTTGTCCACCCAGAGTCGGGCCAAATGAGGCCTCCACAGTCGCCGCCACGGCGCCCGATGTTCTCGCCGGGTGATGGTGCTCCGGCGTCGGGAGAACCCCCAGCGGCTTGGGGTGCCAGGAACGGCCGCCTTCCCACCGGAGACCGCGGCTTCCAAGCCAACAGACCGCGCCGGACGGAGCTCCACACACTGGCGATCTCAGCGAGAGATCCCAGGCTCCGGGATGTAACGTTCAGCGTCGCAGCTGGCCGCTCCACAGAACCGTGGCTCCACGATGTTCTCATCGGCGGTCCCAGCATACTGGAGTTCCAGCGCGGCGACCCAGGAAAGGCATCGCCTGCTCCACGACAGCGCTCCAGCGCTGCGCCGCCGCCAAAGCCGATGTTCTGCGCCGCCGCCAAAGCCGATGTTCTGGCCAGGTCCCCTCAGGGAAACGTCGCTCCAGGACCCGCTGGTAGGCCGCAAGGACAGGTCGAAGGCGCTGCTCAGAGGAAAGTAACCCCTCCTACCAGGTAGGGACTCGAAAAGCAGTTTCCCCCTTCCCCCCCGCCACCCCCCACACATAAAAAGATTAGGCCCCCTGACTGCACACTCAACGTACTAAAAATAATAAAAAAGAAGGGGAAAAAAACGGACAGCTGCAGGACAGGCAGCCGTTCAGGACAGCGCCTCCTCCGGTATGGTGTCATTTGCGCGTTACTTCTGGAGCTCCAACCGTGGAAGCCTGCAGGATTTAACCGTGGATCGGGTGATCCCTGTCGGGGATCAACCTATGAGCTCAAACCGCGGGAGCCTGTGGGCTTTAAGATCGTGGAGCTCGCGGTCCCTGGTTAAAGTCCGACTTCGGGAGCTCCAAGCCGCAGGAGCTTCGATCACCTCGACTGCGGATGGTACGACTGCCCCGACCACGGGAGAATAAAGAGGAAGAGGATTAGACTTTATTGCCTTCCATCAAAGTGAGGAATGTGGGTAATCCGCTGTGCAGGATATTTATGCTAACTTTTATGTAGTTGTGTGTCTTGTTGCTTATTTTTAGAATGGCTGAATGGCAATTCGAGTTTCACTGTACCTTAATTGATACACGTGACAATAGGGGGGTTGCACGTAAGGTCACTGGGTCATAGGCCTCGACGCACGGAGCCGCTAAATCCAACTGGAAGACATCCGTCACTTCCGGTATATGTTATTAATGCTAGAAACGCGTACTTTCCTACCTGTTAAAACCCGCCAAAATGTTGAATTTCTGCGCTGAAAGAAATTGTGGGAGTCGGGGCAAGTGTGAGAGACATGTACCCAACTTTAGAATTCCAAAAGTGAAGCGAAATGAAGCGAGAACTCAAGGGACTACAGCAGCTAAAGTGCTTGGTAAACATTGAAAATATTGGGAATTATCGCGTTTGCTCACTGCATTTCATCAAGTAAGGCATTATTTGTGTTTTTTCTTGATTCCTTTGGTATCTAAAAATTCTCAGGTGATAAATCTGGCTGTAAATTTTTCTTCAGATGCATTTTCATTTTGTATGTAAAAACCCACTTGAGAACCATGGGCGATTAAAAAAATTACAGCCAGATTTATCAATTCTGAAACTTTTTAGATACCAAAGGAATCAAGAAAAAACACAAATAATGCCTTAGTTGATGAAATGCAGTGAGCAAACGGCCAATGTTCGCCAAGCACTCTGGCTGTTGTTGTCCCTTCAGCTCTCGCTTCTATCTACCGTCATTTCTCCTCACTTTTGGAATTCTGAAGTAGGCTAAATGTCTCACACGCTTATCCCGATTTCCATAATTATTTACAGCGCAAAAATTGACAATTTCAGCGGGTTTTAACGGGCCCGCTATGCTGGAAACAATGGTAAGTGTCTACCTGCAGTTCATCGCGTGTAATCCATTTGGAGTAGCGTAGCAACAGTACGGGTCATGGGTCGTGACCCGACTGCCACGAAACCTCCCTATAAACTGACCTTTGAAATATTTTCTGTACTTTCTCTGCACCTTTACAGCTCACCATCATCCCAACATTATTTTGTCTTGATTTGTTCTTTTCATACCTTTCATTCGTTTGTTCTTTGCACCTTTTCATCTCTCTAGATTCCCTCTCCCCTGACTCTTAAGGGCCTGTCCCACTTGGGTGTCAATTGCGCGTAATTTACGCGACATGATTTACGCGTCACGACGCTATAGGATCTTTGGTGTCGCGCGCGGCGCCCCAGGATTTTAGGATGTTTAAAATCTTAGCGCACCATCTGCGTGACGCGCAAATGACGCCCAGGTGGGACAGGCCCTTTAGTCCGACGAAGGGTCTCGACCGGAAGCGTCACCTATTCATCTTCTCCAGAGATGCTGCCCGATCCGCTGAGTTACTCCAGCATTTTGTGTCTATCTTCGATGTAAATCAGCATCTCTGGACTTTCTCTCGGTCGCCGCCTCCTTGACAAACATGGGGTCAGGTCTCTGCTTCGTTCGCCGCCTCCTTTACAAACATGTTCAAGAAGGAACTGCAGTGCTGGAAGATCGAAGGTACACAAAATTGCTGGAGAAACTCAGCGGGTGCAGCAGCATCTATGGAGCGAAGGAAATAGGCGACATTTCGGGCCGAAACCCTTCTTCAGACTGATGGGGGGTGGGGGGGAGAAGGAAGGAAAAGGGGAGGAGTAGCCCGAGGGCGGGCGGATGGGAGGAGACAGCTAGAGGGTTGAGGAAGGGGAGGAGACAGCAAGGACTAGCAAAATTGGGAGAATTCAATGTTAATGCCATCCGGACGCAAGGTCCCCAGCCGGAATATGAGGTGCTGTTCCTCCAATTTCCGCTGTTGCTCACTCATGCAATGGAGGAGACCCAGGACAGAGAGGTCGGATTGGGAATGGGAGGGGAAGTTGAAGTGCTGAGCCACCGGGAGGTCAGGTTGGTTATTGCGGACTGAGCGGAGGTGTTCGGCGAAACGATCGCCCAACCTCCGCTTAGTCTCCCCGATGTAAATCAGCTGACATCTAGAGCAGCGGATGCAGTAGATGAGGTTGGAGGAGATACAGGTGAACCTTTGTCGCACCTGGAACGACTGCTTGGGTCCTTGAATGGAGTCGAGGGGGGAGGTGAAGGGACAGGTGTTGCATTTCTTGCGGTTGCAGCGGAAAGTGCCCGGGAAGGGGGTGGTGCGGGAGGGAAGGGAAGAATTGACGAGGGAGTTGCGGAGGGAGCGGTCTTTGCGGAAGGCAGACATGGGGGGAGATGGGAAGATGTGGCGAGTGGTGGGGTCACGTTGGAGGTGGCGAAACTGACGGAGGATTATGTGTTGTATTTGCCGGCTGGTGGGGTGAAAGGTGAGGACCAGAGGGACTCTGCCCTTGTTGCGAGTGCGGGGATGGGGAGAGAGAACACCTCCGCTCAGTCCGCAATAACCAACCTGAACTCCCGGTGGCTCATCACTTCAACTCCCCCTCCCATTCCCAATCCGACCTCTCTGTCCTGGGTCTCCTCCATTGCCAGAGTGAGCAACAGTGGAAATTGGAGGAACAGCACCTCATATTCCGTCTGGGGACCTTGCGTCCGGATGGCATTAACATTGAATTCTCCCAATTTTGCTAGCCCTTGCTGTCTCCTTCCCTTCCTTAACCCTCTAGCTGTCTCCTCCCACCCTCCCATCCGCCCGCCCTCGGGCTCCTCCTCCTCCCCTTTTCCTTCCTTCTCCCCCCCCCCCCCCCCCCCCCCCCCCCCATCCCCCATCAGTCTGAAGAAGGGTTTCGGCCCGAAACGTCGCCTATTTCCTTCGCTCCATAGATGCTGCTGCACCCGCTGAGTTTCCCCAGCAATTGTGTACCTCCTTTACCAACATGGCCGCCCTCGACGTCCGTTGGAAGCGGAAACGTTGGGCTGTCCGGAAGCTGCGCTCTGTGATGATCATGGTTGCAGGAACGCGCCAGGTTTGAACCGGCGCCTGCGCTGTCGGCCTGGCCGGGGAAAGCGCGCGCGGATTTGAGCGACGAGGAGAGAGAGAGACGGAGGGATAGAGGGGGACACAGAGATAGAGGAATAGAGGGGACACAGAGATAGAGGAATAGAGGGGACACAGAGATAGAGGAATAGAGGGGACACAGAGATAGAGGGGACACAGAGAGAGGGAGGGGGGGGTGACATAGAGGACAGAGAGAGAGAGGCGGGACACGGAGAGAGGGGACACAGAGAGAACATAGGGAGGAGGGAGTTAGAGGAAAGAGTGCGAGGAGGGGGAAGAGAGGTCACCGGGAGGAGGAGAGTCAAGAGAGCGAGGGGGAAGAGGAGAGGGAGTCGCAGTGAGTGGTGCAAGAGGCGAGGTGTGGAGGAGCAGACAGAGCGAGGCTGCAAACTACCAGCGTCTCCGCCAATGTGAGTTATTATCTACATTGCGCTCAGTTTGAGATGTTGGAAACCGTGTGTGTCATTTGTAGATTTGTAGTGGGCAGCTTTCCTGGTCAAAAGTCTTTCTTTATTAAGAAAGCAGTGTGAGCTCGTACATCAGTGTGGGATGTTGCAGGGCATTTTAAAGTAATAGATTACTATGCTTTGGTTTGTTTAGTACTATTGTTTTTTATTTATTGAGCTTTTATTGTTTATTATATGTTGAGTATTGTGTTTACAAACCCGTTGCACTGCTGCGAGTAAGAATGCATTTGTTCCGTTTCGGTACAAATGACAGTTAAGCATTTTTGACTCGCATGGCTTTTGAAGTGTTGTTGTTAGGGGTTTATGTAGGATGGAAAAATGTCAACCAGCGATGATAAGCAAAACTGTTTTGTGGGATGTAGGTTGAGAGATAAATATTGGCTTGGGTTGTTAAAACTCAATGTAATAAGCGAATTCGGTATTCCGACTGCACATGCCCAGGTCATAGTTCACTTGCTATAAACATTCTTGGCAACTGGTGCTGCGTTGTGTGCAGGCTTGCATTTCGTTCAGGGTCGGGCCCGGGTGTCCGGCGCTGCAGGCGTTGTTGAGTTGCTGCTGGGCCGTCCCCCGTCCCCTCCTGGGTAACCCGTCCCTGTCCGGGGTGGCCCTGGGTTGGTGGGGGGCAGTGGCGGCGCCAGCTGCAAGTCCCGGGCCGCCACCGCCAGTCCAGGGCTGCCGGCCCACCCGACGGGACAGGCAGAGCCGAGCCGGAGCCAGGTAGCAGGAGAGCGGAGTGTAACAGCGATAGAGAGGGGGCAAATTCAAATGGGAGGCGGGGGGAGACTGGGAAGGAGGAGGAAGAGAGGAGAATAAGAGGGAGGGTGAAGAGGAGGGGGGTTGTGGGGGAATGAAGGAGGATAGGGGTAGGAAGAGGGATGGCGAGGTAATGGAAATATTAAACATAAAGTTATTAACTTTAACTTAATTTCTGCTGTGTATGCGCAGTTTGGTGGAGTACGTTGAGGGAACGGGACCCAACGGGTCCGCACCTGGTCTAGTATATTACCAAAAAGTTAGGATTGCCGTCTGGTTCGTTCTCGACCACTGTGATCTGTTAAATATAGAGATTTGCGGAATTAAAATTCACCAGTTGAAACCAAATATCATTGAGATAGAGTGATGAAAATGTGCATGTAAAATGGCAGAGGCCGGGTCTGACCCTCAGACCCGGTTCTCTGTCGTTGGAGTGCTGTAGGCAGCAAATCTACCGATGTGCCACCGTTCTGCCTGAGCTTAATTCTGTTCCTTTCGATTATGAACCACAATCATACCTCATCATTTGCTATGGTCTTTGTTTTTATTCAGGGCTCGAAATGAACGGTTGCCCGGTTGCCAATGACCACCTAAAGTCCCGCTGGGCAACCTAAAAGCGTGTCATTTTACCCGGCTTGGCAAGCGAAGGAAAGCTTGGTGATGTGGACAGCGGACGGCCTGATGCAAACTGTGCCAGCGTTTCTCAGAGAGCTCCTGCCTTATCCTTGTTCCCTGCCTTGCCCTGTGGAGTTGCTGCTTGTTTGTCAACCAGCGGCTCAGACAGTGGACTGGCGCTCGACACCGCTGCAAATTGTTATGTTGCTGTTGTACCCTTAAAGGGCCTGTCCCACTTTGCGATTTTTTTCGGTGACTGCGGAGCGTCAGTGACGGTTTTACGGGCGTCAGTCACTGAAGCTCTGCAGTCGCCGAAAAAAATTGCAAAGTGGGACAGGCCCTTTAAGGGAATAACAGCAACAGAACAATTTGCAGTTCACGACATGCTCTCCTGCGGGTGAATCCTGGTTAGGGGTATGTTAGGGTTAGGGTTAGGGACCACAGATGGGCTGTAAAATATTCTTCCTTCAATGCATGGATTTTAAACATTAATATATTAAAATTAATACAATAAAATCAATTGTGTAAATAAAATGATGTCTGTTCAGTTTTACAGATGTATTGGTCCGCTTCCAGATCCAATCACCATCCCTAACTTTTCACAGGGATAGATTCAGTGAGTGTAGACTGAACTCCCCTCTCCCGTCCGCCCATCTCTTTCTCCCTCCTGCCCCATCCCTCCTTCTCCATCCCCCACCCTTCTCCCCTCTCCTCCCCTTCTTCCCTTCCCCCCCCCCTTCTTCCCTTCCCCCCCCCTTCTTCCCCTCTTCCTCCCTTCTCCCCTCTTCCTCCCTTCTCCCCACTCCACTCTTCTTCACCCTTCTCCACTCCCCTCACATCCCTTCTCCCCCTCTCCCTCCCTTCTCCAAACCCCCCGCCCCCCTACACGTTCCCCAATGCCCCCCATTTGTGGACCCAGCCTGCGACCAGCGATCCCCCGCACACTATCCCACACACGCTTGGGACAATTTATACAAACCTGTGCGCCTTTGGAGTGCGGGAGGTAACCCTAACCCTAAGTTGATAGACTTGGTATTTATAAATTGTCCCTAGTGTGTGCGGGGGATCGCTGGTCGGTGGGCCGAAGGGCACTGTATCTCTGAACTAAATGTGACACGGGTTGGACTCGAACCCCCCAATATTCTGCATGGGAACTAAACTGTTGGTCACGAGTTGTCCCAGAGGCAGATCTCTCTTCCAATGGTCTCTCCAAACTCCCAGAGGCAGCCGGCCTTTCAACTGGGTACAGGCAATGTTGTCAATGTACCAGTGCCACCCACCTGCTCCGGCCACTGAGTCTAAATACCCACCATCCATTTTGAAGCAAGGCGAGGGGGAAGTGGGGGGGGGGGTGTTGATCCCAAAGTCTGCATTTATCCCATAGTCCATGTTACTAAAACAGATAATGTGGAGTAGACTTTGTGCAGTACTATTAGTGGGATCTAGCTGTCACAGGCTGAGTCCACAAATGGGGGGCGTCAGGGAAAGTGGGGGGGGGGGTTGGGAAATGGGAGAAGAGGGGGAGAAGGGGATGTGAGGGGAGGGGGTGGGGGCGAGTGGAGAAGGGGGAGAAGAGTGGAGTGGGAAGGAGGAAGAGGATATGGGAAGAAGGGGGGGAGAGGGGATGGGAGAAGGGTGGGGGGCAATGGAGAAGGAGGGATGCGGGCGGGAGGGGGGTGGAGGGGAGAGGGAAGTTCAGTCTACCCTCACTGAATCTATCCCAGTGAAAGGTTAGAGACGGTGATTTGGATCTGGAAGCGGACCAATACAAAATAAAACTGAATGATTCAGGCATCTTTTCATTTGCACAATTAATTTTATTATATTAATTTTTATATATTAATGTTTAAAATCCATGCATTGAAGGAAGAATATTTTACAGCCCATCTCTGGTCCCTAACCCTATCCAGGCGTCACCCGCAGGACAGCATACGTCAGCGTGTGACAGGGCGCATGGCATGATGAGACACCCAAATATCGCCCCTGGATTTTGAACATTACAAAATCCTGGGGCGACAGGGAAGCACCGCATGTCACTACGTCGCCGAAAATGTCGCCCAAATGGGACAGGCCCTTAATTCCCTCACCCCACGGGAGGGGGAGAGAAACTGCAAAGCAACCTGCCCGTGTTTGGTCCAGATCCCTCCAAACCTGCCCTGTTCCTGTCCTTGCTCTTTCTGTCTCTCTGTCTCTCGCTTACCAGTCCTGCCCCACTTTTTCATCAGAAACGCACCCCAAAATTTGGGCATTGAAACTCCCCCTAATGCTCCAGTGTAGTGCCAAGTAACAGCCATGTTGCTGAAAGGGTTGTTGTGATACAGCATGGTGTTCCTGGTCAAGAGTGTAGAGAGTTTTATTGTCATGTGTCCCAGATGGGACAATGAAATTCTTGCTTGCTGCAGCATAACAGAATATGTAAACATAATACAGAACAGGAGATAACAGTTCAGTGTGTCTATATACCATAGACTTATATATAATTAGTGTTCAAAGTTTGTTTGATGACGAGTTTAATAGCCTGATGGCCATGGGGAAGAAGCTGTTCCTGAACCTGGATGTTTCAAGCTCCTTTACTTTCTTCCCGATGGCAACGGAGAGATGAGTGTGCGGCCAGGATGGTGTGGGTCTTTGATGATGTTGGCAGCCTTTTTGAGGCAGCGACTGTGATAGATCCCTTCGATGGTGGGGGGGGGTCAAAGCCGTCGATGGACTGGGTAGTGGTCACAACTTTCTGCAATCTTTTCCGCTCCTGGACACCAGAAGAGCTACCCAACATCTGCACTCTCCTTGACCTCGTCCTTACCATACCGGCAAGTTCAGCTGAGGCTGAACGAGGCTTCAGCTGGCTGAAGACCACCATCAGACGTTCTCTCCAGGACGACCAGGTGATGGACCAGCTCCCATCATGCTGCATGCTAGTAACATCAAGGACTTTGATCCCTGGCCAGCCATCAGCTTGTGGCATGCAGGAGGGATGAGGGTAAGGAGGCCTGACACGGGAGAAGACCCAGCTGCAGCATCTGCCTCGGGACCTCACCCTGACAGTGACAAGTATGATGAGGAGGATGCTCTGCTCGAGAGCGACTCAGATGACAATTAAAGTGACTTTTAGATGTATTTTAGATGTATTTGAACAGCTCTGACTTTACTTTACTTTTCAGATGGTTTAAATATCGAGCAGAAAAGTTACACAAGTTCTCGCAAATATAATGTTTCTGTTCATTTAAAGTTGATATCCCACCCCCACCCCCCCCCCCCAAAATAAATAAATAACCACTCCAGCCATTTTTATTGCCCTTCTAGGCAATCTCACTTGCCAAGTTCCATGATTGATTCGATATAGTCACCTACTTCCACGACTCATCTTAGTGGGCACAGAGTAAAAGAGGTAATATGTGGGGTACTAAAGAGGCGCTGCATTGAAGGCGCCTCTGCATTGAAGGCGCCTCCGTTTTTCCTATCTTTTTTTAGATTTTAGTTTGTCTAAACAGTTTTGTTTGGGGATTCTTTAGTTTTTGTATGTGGGGGAGGGGTAAGGGGGAAACCGCTTTCCTGGCGAGGATGCAACTATTTCTCAGAGTCACGTCCTCGCCCCCCACCTTGCGGCCTACCACTGGATCAGAGCGCTTTCCTACCGGGGACCGGACCAGAGCTTCGGCAGCGGTGGCGCGGCGCTGGATTCACCGCGGAGCGGGCGATACCTACCTGGATCGCCGTTTGAAGCTCCGGAGCGTTGGGCCGCTGCTCCAACATCGCGGAGTCCCTGGGGCCGTTTGCCGAGGGCCGCCAGTGTTGAATCTCCGCCCGCCGTGGCCTGGGGACGTCGGGAGCTGCGGACTCCGGTGGGAAGCGGCCGATTTAGACGTCTATGCCGCTGAGGTTGACCTCCCGTTCCGACGTCGGAGCTCCAACATCCCGGCAAGCGGGCCTGAGCGGCGGCCTGCCCGTAGCGGCGGCTCCGGAGGCCCTGACCATGGGTGGACATCGGAGGAAGATGACTGACTTTGGTGCCTTCCCTCACAGTGGGAAACTTTTGATTCTGCTGTGTGGGGATGTTTTATGTTGGACTCTATCGTGTGTTGTATTCTTTATTTTATTGTATGGTGATCACATTTCACTGTGCCAACTGGCACATGTGACAAATAAATGTATCTTGTATGTACATTCAAAAGTATGGTGTGTCTGGTCAGGTAATAATAATACAGTAACAAGTATGTTACAAGAAAAAGAAAATCAAAGTACACTTCCATTCTCTTTATATCATTTAAATTACAAAATCCTAGAGAAGAAGGGATATATTATGTGTCTATTGTTCCCCTCTTGTGTCTCCCTTCAAAGGTGTCAAACAGATCGATTCAATTCTTTATCAACACCTTGCTGTGACTGGGCACAATAGAGATTGATGATTGAAGATTCAAGAGGAAAAGACCCATGCTATGGCCATGTCATGATAATTTTCACAGAAAACATGCTTGCATCAATCTATAGTGTGCATGGTTGAGCATATATGTTACCATGTTCCAGGATTTATTGACACAGGTTGATCATACGCTGAATAATCCAACCACATTTTTGTTTGAAAGTGAAAAGAAATAATAGAAATTGCATTCATTGCAATGTGTAAAAAGAGTTGAGATACTGTATTATAATTTTTGCTGCATGTCACTGTTATATATAATGTCTTGATTGGTAAATATCTTTAGTTTGTGACTTTATTTGAAGCAGAATGTGAATGCTTCATTGAGCATAATTCCGACTGGTAACCACACATTATCGCATGTGTCATGCAAGCAGTCTTAAATGACCACATAAACTGTCATTCGGCAACCTAAAAAGCTGCCTAGGTTGCCCGTCTGGAAACAGCGAAAAAAAGTTAAGTGAGAGCCCTGTTATTGCACCGCGTACTTCGGTTTGCACTATTATGGTATGGTTTCGTCGTATTACTGATAATTGGTTATTGTATTGTATATTTATTTGTTGCGTTACTGACTCAATGTGCCTGTAAGGCTGCAGCAAGCAGTATTGCCTGGCTGTTAATTTATACCTTTTTTTTCTAGGTGAGCACTCAAACTCAAATTATTTGTTACATTTCTTAAATTTCTCCATAACATGTATTTTTTCATTTTTCTCAGAGTTCGTTTTGATTGACGCAGTGAAGTTGGCATCATGTCCAATCGCAAATCCTTTCTGCAATTTGTGTGCAAAGATTCCATGAAGGAATTCCTGAATTATATTCAGCTCCATGTAAGGATACTTTTGTGCAGCTTTGTAAAGGTGGTTGCTGGTGCATGTACTTCACAGATAGAATCATTAAAATGGCTGTTTCACAGGGCATTTTATCACTGCATTGTTCTTGCTAATATATGGTCTCTGCCTCATTGCAGTCTGCTTAGCCGATTACCTTTTCTCTTTTCAAGTGATTTCATACTTGCTTCTCTTTTTGTGACCATTTTGCTTTCATTTATAATGTATTGCATTACTGTTAAATATGTAATTATCCATTTTTAACCTTTAGCACACCTGAAATAAGATTGGAAAAGATTCTGCATTCCTTCTGGTCAAATCTGCAGTTTTTTGTTTTTAAAGGAGCAATATTTCTTAACAGAAGTTTATTTGTGAAACTTGGGCAATTATTCTTGCTCTTGAGAAACTTTGGATGAAACCAATCTTGGATCATTATGATTTAAAGATAAAACACTGAAGATGGTTATCCTCACCTGTGCTGACTTTGATGGAACTTTCCAATTAGTACTGCTCCCTTGTTATATCTCTAGTAATGCAATTTGTTTCTGATTTTAAAAAATCTCCAATTTTCTTTTGGAAGTTAACATTGAGTCAGCATTGGTCTCCTTCAAGCAATATTTTCCAGATCATCAAAACTTGATACATATATTTCTTTCTTTGCATTGTCCTGTGTTGTTCAAAAACACAAAGCTCAATTTCAGAAAATGGTTCTAATCAGATATGATAAGCCTTTTTTTTAAATTGCCAATTTTAGTATTGTTCTGATGGAAACTGAGATTTTAACTGTACAATCCAAATCAACAATGTGAAGATCCTATCCACAAATAAATAGGTTCCATTATACAAATTGGGTCACACATTGAGTTCTGTGCATTTGAGTTATTCAAATGTTGGAGACAGTTCAAAGATTCCCAAAGTGATTTTGGTTTCATATGTGAAAGCAATAACCTGAGAAACTTATGAAGATAATCTGTAGGGCATAGTGGTTAGTAAATTGCAAAAATCATTTGGAGCTAAGCTGTGAGAATAGAAGAAAGTAAATCTTATTAATAAGCAAATTTCTAGTTAGTGTCATAACTTTATCCAAATAGTGTGGCTTTCACATTGAGTGGAAGTATGGTTCTTGGTTTCTTGGTCCTCCAAAATATTTCAAATAGAATTTAAACTGGAGGTGGTGGAGGGAGGACTTAAGCCAGAAAGGGTTATTGGGAAGAAAGAGCTACTTTAAATTTAGTTGCATCTGGTTGGGTAACTATAGTAGGGTGGAGATTATTCCATGCTTTAATGTTAGAATGTTGGAAGCAATACTCATAAATAATGAAGGTATTGAAATGGACAACATGTTAAGGCCCATCAAGATGAGGAGGGGGGGTGGGGGGTGAATGTTCCATTTCATCAAAATTTACCTAGTGGAAATTTAAAATATATATTTGATTGACAGGCTGGCAAATATTAATTAACTGTTCATCTCTACCTGGTTAATTTGGAGAGACTGAGGTTTGGTTGGGCATGGATGTTTGTATAATAACATTCTCGGTGTTATGAAGAGCTTCTGGTGTCCACTGTCTGCTTCCGTGAGTTTGTAGAGAAAGTAAATGAAACCTCATAAAATAATTGAAGTTAGAAGTTCTGAACCAAGATGGAGTTTTGGGACAGACCTGATTATTTTTAATTTAAAAACGGAAAATGCTGGAAAACCTCTGCAGGCAACACCTGTGGAAAGAGAAATGGTTGACATTTTAGACCGAAGACTTCTCCAAAAGAATTGAGAGAAAGCAAAGAAGGTGGGGGGAGGACAATGGGTGGAACAAAGGTAATTGTTTTAATGGTTGGATTTAGAGAATTATGAAACATCTGCGAGAATGGTAAATTCATTTCAAGGAAACGAACTTTGTCCATGTTTGTTTTCTGATACGGGGGGGGGGGGAAGAGGTTTCCATAGGTTTAAGGTGATTGACTCACTCAAGAAAACTATCATGCACTTAATTTCATTTTAAATTTTCCTCCCTCTAGAAGAATAATTCTGATCCGTTTGATCTGAATGAGTTGCTGCAAGAGTTCCCGCGGAATCAGAAAGTGCTGCTGTGGAAGCAACTAAAGATTCTCCTGACTGATGTTCTGTTAGCCAGTCCTGTGGAGAATTGGCAGCAATTTGATGGGGACAGTGACGATGAGATGGAAGTGGAAGGTGCAGTAGATTTGGTGAGGAGATATATAGCGGTATTTACTTTGCATCCCAGCGAAGGCACCACAAGTTTATTTTTTTTATTTATCTCAACCTTCACTGACTTATGTATTATAATTTATTCCTTTCCAGTGATGATGGGTATTATTTTGGGATAATTTGAAATGTTCTTGTGTTTACAGAAGGTGATGATTCTCCCAGAGAGTCTAGCTAGATTTTCTCACATCCTTCCAAACTAATTACTGAAATTGCATTCACCAAGTGTAGTGCTACAGATGGACATTATGCAATGCTAATATACTGCCTCATTTAAATTTCTAAACTTCATTGCTTCACTGAAGCACTTCTGTTTACTGATGTGCATGAGGTTATAAAAAAGTATATACTTACAGTTTTTTTTTCAGACATTCAAAAGACTTGATACATTTTTAAGGGCATTAAATAGGCCATAGAATAGTACAGCACAGGATCAGGCCCTTTGGCCAAACATGATGCCAAGTTAAACTCATATCCTTTGCTTGACCATGATCCAGATCATTGTGTGCCTATCTGAAATGCTCGGAAAAGCCACTATTGTATCTACCTCTACCAAAAAACCCTGGCAGTGCTTTCCAGGCTCCCTCCACTCTCTGTAAAACGTTTTCCCGCACATCTCCTCTAAACTTTGCCCTCTTAAAACTATGCCCTCCTGTCTTTAACATTGCCACCTTGGGAGAACGGTTCTGATTGTCTACCCAGTCTATACCTCCTGTATATTTTCACATGCTTTTAAATGTTAATGAAATTCAATTAAATGGTGATAAAAACTTCTAAAATAAAACTTCTCTTGTTTTCATTCTTCTTCAGAAAGAAAGTCTCTCTGTGATTAGCGGTATAACTGAAGTGGTTGCTGCCTCTTTAGCTGTAATTGACGAGAATATTGATTACAGTGACCTAATAGAAATTGCTATTATTTTGAATGGTAAGTATTTTTTCAGGCAATCTTTAAATTTTAACATCCTAATGATTCCACAACTTAGGGTTTCGTCATGCCTTTAAGGAATTTTAAACTTTAGATGTAGTTTAATGGTATAAATTGAGATTAGATTTCTTAAGATGCCATTTCAGACTATAGCCCTTGTCTGATGAGTCCCAATAATCTTAGAAGTTTCACATGCATGATTCTATATTGGCTTTTACTCAAAGATTAATTGTCAGCAAACTGGCTCTTGAAGTCAACCAGAGAGCTTTGTCAGTAGCATATCAAAATGACAAGCAAGAGGCCACTCTTTCAAAGGTATCTATATCCCCTGTTCTATTTATGCCTTCTCTACTGTCTCTGCTACTTAAACTATCATTTTCTCTTTCACAGTTCTGATTAAGGGTCCTTGATCTGAAAGTTAAACTCTCTATTTTTTTTCCCCACTGATGCTGCCTGACCTGTTGAGTGTTTCTAGTAGGCTATGTTTCAAAATTTTAGTGCATGCAGTTTTTTTTCCATTTCAATTTCCTTGAAATTTGCAATTGCTGAGATTGAACATGGGTTTTAAAGCAGATTATTAAATTTAGTCAATTTTTGATAGGTCATTTGGTTAGCTTAGGTGAGACCAAGGATTTTGTATATTGAACAAACAAGGCATAGGTTAAAAATAATAGTATAAAATACTAGAAGCATTCAGCAGGCCAGGCAGCATCTGTTGAGAGAGAAGTACAGCTGATATCCCGTCACTAACCTGTTATTGGAGTTGCAGGGAAAGCTCATTAACCTGGGACGTTGGGTTTTCAAGTAGGAAGGAACTGCAGATGCTGGTTTACACCAAGGAGAGACACAAAATGCTGGAGAAACTCAGCGGGGCACAAAATGTGTCTGAAGAAGAGTCTCAACCTGAAACATCACCCATTCCTTCTCCAGTGATGCTGCCTGATCGCTGAGTTACTCCAGCATCTTGTGTCTATCTACAGTGCATACAGAAAGTATTCCAACCCCTTCACCTTTTCCACATTTTGTTACGTTACAGCCTTAATCTAAAATGGATTAAATTCTTTTCTTTTTTTATCACCAATCTACACACAATACCACATAATAAAAAAGCAAAAACAGGTGTATAGAAATGTTTGCAAATTAAAAAGAAATAACTGAAATATCACATTTACATAAGTATTCAGACCCTTTGCTATGACACTCAAAATTGAGCTTTGGTGCATCCTGTTTCCATTCATTATCCTTGAGATGTTTCTACAACTTGATTGGAGTCCACAAGTTGTAAATTAAATTGATTGTACATGATTTGGAAAGGCTCACACCTGCCTATATAAGGTCCCGCAGTTGACAGTGCACGTCAGATCAAAAACCAACCCATGAATATGAAGGAATTGTCCATAGACCTCTGAGACAGGATTATGTCGAGAGACCGATCTGGAGAAGGGTATGAAACAATTTGCAGCATTGCAGGTCCCTAAGAGCACAGTGGGCTCCTTCATTCTTATATGGAAGAACTTTGAAACCACCAGGACTCTTCATAGAGCTGGCCGCCCGGCTATACTGAGCAATTGGGGGAGAAGGGCCTTGGTCAGGGAAGTGACCAAGAACCCGATGGTCACTCTGACAGAGCTCCAGAGTTCCTCTGTGGAGATGGGAGAACCTTCCAGAAGGACAATTATATCTGCAGCACTCCACCAATCAGGCCTTTATTGTAGAGTGGCCAGACGGAATCCACTCCTCAGCAAAAGGCACATGACAGCCTGCTTGGAGTTTGCCAAAAAGCACCTAAACAAGATTCTCTGGTCTGATGAAACCAAGATTGAACTCTTTGGCCTGAATGCCAAGTGTAATGTCTGGAACAAACCAGGCACCGCTCATCACCTGGCCAATACCATATCTATGGTGAAGCATGGTGGTGGCAGCATCATGCTGTGGGGATGTCTTTCAGCGGCAGGAGCTGGGAGACCAGTCAGGATCGAGGGAAAGATGAATGGAGCAATATACAGAGAGATCTTTGATGAAAACTTGCTCCAGAGCATTCAGGACCACAGACTGGGGCAGAGGTTCACCTTTGAACAGGACAACGACCCTAAGTACACAGCCAAGACAACGCAAGAGTGGCTTTGTGACAAGTCTGAATGTCCTTGAGTGGCCCAGGCAGAGCCCAGACTTGAACCTGATAGAATATCTCTGGAGGGATCTGAAAATAGCTGTGCATCGTCGCACCCCATCCAACCTGACAGAGCTTGAGAGGACCTGCAGAGAAGAATGGGAGAAATTACCCAAATACAGGTGTGCCAAGCTTGTAGCGTCATACCCAAGAAGACCTGAGGCTGTAATCGCTGCCAAAGGTGCCTCAACAAAGTACTGAGTAAAGGGTCTGAATACTTATGTAAATGTGATATTTTAGTTATTTCTTTTTAATTACTTTACAAACATTTCTAAACATCTGTTTTTCCTTTTTATTATGGGGTATTGTGTATAGATTGATGATAGAAAAAATAATTTAATCCATTTTAGATTAAGGCTGGAATGTAACAAAATGTGGAAAAAGTGAAGGGGTCTGAATACTTTCTGAATGCACTGTATGTTTTCGCCATTCTTGGATGATTTCTCGCCTGCTGTCTTTGCAGCACTTTTATTTGTTTTTTCCTATGTCTGCAGGTTTTTGCTTTCAGTTAAAATTGGTTGGATATTAGCAATCTTTCTTTTTCACACACCATTACATCCATTATGGCCATGAAGGCAAACAAATGATGATGATACTTTATTGTTACATACCTAGAGATACAGTGAAATTCTTTGTTTTGCATGCAATTTGGTGAAATCATACTATAGATAGCACAATACAGTACCCTCCACAATGTTTGGGCAAAGACCCATTTATTTATTTGCCTCTGTACACCACAATTTGAGATTTGTAATAGAAAAAAAATCACATGTGCTTAAAGTGCACGTTGTCAGATTTAATTAAAGGTATTTTTATACATTTTGGTTTCACCATGTAGAATTTACAGCTGTGTTTATACATAGTCCGTCCCCCCCCCCCCCCCCCCCCCCCCCCCCCATTTCAGGGCAACATAATGTTTGGGACGCATGGCTTCACAGGCGTTTGCAATTGTGTTTAAATGCCTCCTTAATGCAGGTACAAGAGAGCTCTCAGCACCTAGTCTTTCCTCCACTCCTTCCATCGCCTTTGGAAACTTTTATTGCTGTTTATCAACATCAGGTCCAAAGTTGTGCCAATGAAAGTCAAATAAGCCATTATGAGACTGAGGAACAAGAATAAAACTGAGAGCCAAACCTTAGGTTTACCAAAATCAACTGTTTGAAGCATCATTAAGAAGAAAGAGAGCACTGGTGAGCTTGCTAATTGCAAGGGACTGGCAGGCCAAGGAAGACCTCCACAGCTGATGACAGAGGAATTCTCTCTGATAAAGAAAAATTCCCAAACACCTGTCCGACAGATCAGAAACACTCTTCAGGAGTCAGGTGTAGATTTGTCAATGACCACTATCCGCAGAAGACTTCATGAACAGAAATACAGAGGCTACACTGCAAGATGCAAACCACTGGTTAGCTGCAAAAATAGGATGGCCAGGTTACAGTTTGCCAAGAAGTACTTAAAAGAACAACCACAGTTCTGGAAAAAGGTCTTGTGGACAGATGATATGACGATTAACTTATATCAGAGTGATTTACTACATGGTGAAACCGAATTGTATAAGAAATCTGACAATGTGCACTTTAACCACATGTGATTTAAATTTTTTTTTTTTCTATTACAAATCTCAAATTGTGGAGTACAGAGACAAATAAATAAATGATGGGTCTTTGTCCCAAACATTATGGAGGGCACTGTATATTTCTTGATGGTTCATTCCTCATTTTCAATGAGCTCTTTTAATGAAATGCTTCAGGCATTGGGAGGTGGTTTGAATCTTTGAATTTTTGACTTTGTCATGGCCTTCTTTCTGGAATTTGTTGTTAGATGAAGATATGGTTAGACAGACGAGAGATTACAACTGATATTGATACTGTGGACCACAGTGATTATTAGTGGTAAATGGGGAGGAAATGTGTCCTGACTCAAAGCATTCAGAAATAATTGCCCTCCTAAGAGTCAGGTGTGAACCACTTTTATAAAATATATTTACTGTTTGCATATTTTGTGTTTACCTCTGCATGTCGTACTTATTTTTATGTTAAGGACAACGCAAGATCTTATTGACCTTTAGACTATTCAAATACGAGTCAACGCTAGCTCACTGAGCAGTGCAGATCGCTACTAGTTTCACATCTAACCTCTTCTCACCACATTTTCATCAACTCCCTCAGATTTTGCCCCTCGCCAACAGATATGGGGCGATGTATAATGGCCAGTCATCCTACAAGCATATCTTTAGCATTATGGGGGCAACTGGGGCACTCGGCAAAAACCCATACAGTCACAAGATGCGCAAGACTCCACATAGCACTGGAGGTCAGGATTCAAACCCTGTCGCTGCAGCAATGAGGCAGCAACTCTGAAAGCTCTGTGGCTATGCAATCCTAATCCTGCCTCTGAATAGCTAAGGGTATTGATAAGTAAATCCTGCTTGGTGAATCAACAGGCAGTTACAAATTCTGTTTGCAATAGGTTATTAAGGATGAACAATATGCATACCAAGTTATTACCTGCATCTTTCCAATACTTTGAAAGCGTCGCTAGAACCAAGGTCCCTCTATTAGATCTGAAATCTTTTGAGGTCTGTTTCATTTTCTTTTTTTTTTGCTTTTTAGGCATAATGCCAGTGGTGCCGACAAGTCAAGTAGTGTTGACATTTGCCATCCAACATTTGTTCGAGGCTTGGTGGGACAAAGGATTAAAAGGAAAAGAGGAACTGGGAAAAACAGCCTTTATGATGTTGCTGGAGAAAAGCCTAATGGCAAAATTCTCGGTATGTTAATATATATTGTTCAGAAGATTAGTCTTGAATATTTAAATATATATAAATATATATCCTTCTCTTCACCTCACCTCTCCTTTCCCCTACCCTCAGTCACTCCCTCCCTCCATAACTCCTCTCTCCTCCGTACCCCCCTCCTATCCCTCTATCATCCCCACTCAGCTCCCCTACCCACCCCCACTATCCTTCCTCACCTCCCCCACTACCATCCTCTCTGCTCGATTCCCCACTCTCTACATACCCCCCTCCCACCTCCTCTCCCTCTATTCCACCTCCTACCCTACTCTCCCTCCTCACCTTCCCCACTTTCCCCCCTCTCCCTCTCCCTCCGTACCCCCTCCTCCCTCAATCCCCCCACTCTCCCTCCTCACCTCCCCAGGATCTTTCCCTTCTTGCGTGCCCGGTGCCAGCAGCGCCGTCGGCCTCAGAGCCAGGCTCAGTGCCCAGACCTCGTATCGGCATGGCCTCTCCCGCCCGGCTCTCACTGTCCCAGGTGCCGGCGCCACCGCTGCCACCTCTGCCTCAGCGGCGGATCCCAGCGGGCTCGGGGTAGCAGTAAAATGCTGCTTTTAAAATCTTACCTGTTTCGCCGTTGTTAAAAAAAGATGGCGATAAAAATTCTGGAAAGGCCCCAACTGCGCAGGCGCAGCTCAGGACCCGTCGGGTTCCATTTGGTACGCCGGTAAAGACACGCACGGGAACTCTCCCCATCTGCGCATGCGTGGGTGGGGGTGCTGTTTTAAGTTAGTTTTTAAAAAAAATGTTAATAACTTTTAAAATATACCATCAATCTGAAGACTTGTTTCATTTACAACACAAGACAATGGTAAGTAAGGTGGGGCAAAAATCATAGCGCTATCATGTACCGTTTTTGTGCAAATAGAGGTACAAACAGACAAACAAACAAGATGTTAGTTTTAGTTATGTAATAATAATAATAATATATATATATTTTAGTTTTATATACATATAGACATAGATAGAGATAGAGTGATAAATATATAGACAATAGATAGATAGATATTGTGGCGCCATCTTGTGGCCAAGAGCCTTCGTTTGTCGAGCTCGACCTCTCGAATGAACTGGTGTGATCTGGACCGACCAATCAACGCTGATCTGTGTGGTCAGGTGATGGGGTGCAGCAGACGACAGAGCTAGACTTCACTTGGCAGCCATCGTTTTTGTACTAATATTAAACTGTGTTTAAGTATTCAATGAGTGTTTGTACAGCATGCAAACCTTCAGTGGTGACCCCCCGATGATCCAAAACTGCCTCTTTTGGATTTCATCATGCCTGGAGGAGACAATCCAGATCAGCAGAACGCAATTGCACTCAAACTACCCACTTTCTGGACATCACAGCCCCAGGTGTGGTTTGAACAATCCGAAGCACAATTCCACATCCGCCAGATAATTGCTGACGTCACCAAGTACTATTACGTGGTTAGTGAGCTGGACCAGGAAACCACCAGGTTCCTCATCGATTACCTTCGCCAGCCACCAGCCCACAACAAGTACGAAAGGATCAAGACGCTCCTCAAGGACACATTGGGTCTCAGCCGCCGCAACAGGGCGGCAAAACTCCTGCACATGGATGGCCTATGCAACCGCAAACCGTCAGCGCTCATAGACGAAATGCTCGCCCTGATGGATGGACACAAGACCTGCCTCCTTTTCGAGCAGATGCCTGAGGACATATTCACATATTCTGTTGTGCTGCAGCAAGTAAGAATTTCATTGTCCCATCCGGGACATATGACAATAAAACACTCTTCACTCTTGACATCTGCCTGCTCCACGATTTCACCAACGGCTGGTAGCCCGTGCAGACGTGCTGTGGCAGGCCAATCAGCAGGGTGGGGCCACCAAAAATCGGGTGGCACTGTGCCTCGGCAGGTCATATGGGCGGTCCCAGCCTCCACGGAAGGAGTGGCAGTGACGTCTGCTGCAAACGGCGCCAACAAAGGCAAGTGGTGCTACTACCACCAAAGGTGGGCTCTGAGGGCCACCGATGCTGACCACCCTGCACGCATTCGGGAAACGCCTCGGTCGGCTGTCGGTAGTGGCAATTGCGGCCGGCCAAAAATTGCCGCCCTCCTCTACACCTGACATCGTCATTCGGGGCGGCGTTTTCTCGTTGAAACGGGAGCGGAGGTCAGTGTTTTGTCCCCCTCGCTTATCGACACACGTTCCGGAAAGAAGGGGCCTCCCCGACCGCCGCCAACAGCAGCAACATCAGAATATATGGGGTCCGCACGATTCCGCTCAACTTCAACTCCTGTAGCTTCAAGTGGACCTATACCATTGCCGACGTCTCACAACCAACTCTGGGCGCTGACTTCCTCTGGGCGCACACCCTGCTGGTCGACGTGAAAGGACAACGTCTCATTAATTCTGAGACGTTCGAGTCGATCGCCTTGCGCCACGCCGAATTGACCGCGGCCCACCAAGGCACAGTGACCTCCGACAACCAGTACGTCAGGACCTTGACCGATTTCCCAGACATCATAATTCCCCAGTTCACAATGGCCAGCCCTCAGCATGGGGTGAGGCACCATATTTCCACCACCGGACTGCCACTCCATGCTCACGCACGCAGGCTGCCCCCCGACAAGCTCCAACTGGACAAAGACGAGTTCCGCAAGATGGAGGAAATGGGCATAGTGCGCCGCACAGACAGCCCGTGGGCATCCCCACTTCACATGGTCCCCAAAGCGTTTGGGAGCTGGAGACCCTGTGGGGACTACCGCCGTTTCAACGAGGTCTCAACACCCTGTCCTTCACATCCAGGACTTCACGGCAAACCTGGACGGTGTCAATGTATTTTCCAAGATTGACCTAGTACGTGGCTACCATCAGATTCCGGTCCACCCAGTCGACATCCCCAAGACGGTCCTCGGCTCTCTGTTCGGGCTCTTTGAATTCCTGCGCATGCCTTTTGGCCTCAAGAATGCCATCCGAGCTTTTCAACAGCTCATGGACACGGTGGGCCACGGGTTGCACTTCATGTTCATCTTCCTCGACGACAACCTTGTTGCCAACTGCTCTCGTCAGGAACACCGCGCACACCTCTGGCAGCTCTGCCAGAGGCTCAAAGAGCATGGCCTGGTCATCAACCTTGCCAAGTGGCAGTTTGGCCTCACTTCCATCAACTTTTTCGACCACCACATCAACCAGCACGGAGTGGTCCCGCACCCGACCAAGGTTGAGGTTATTCGCAAGTTTGCCAAGCCCTCTACTGTGAAGGAGCTCTCAGCTTCTACCACCACTTCGTTCCAGCAGCCGCCAGGATCATGCAACCTCTATTCAAGGCCCTGGCCAACAAGCCGAAAGAGTTTGTTTTGGATGACGCAGCCACGACCGCGTTCGACAACGCCAGGGAGGCTGGCAGCCCCTCTTTTTTCAGTCGTCACCTGAGAACCCCCCCAGCAGAAATACAGCGCTTCGACCGGGAACTCCTCGCTCTCTAAGGATTTCACAGCTTTCACCGACCACAAGCCACTCAGTTTGCCTTTGCCAAAGTGTCTAATCCTTGGTCAGCCCGACAGCAGCGCCACCTGACCTATATCTCAGAATACACGACATGTGTCCAGCACACCGCAGGCAAGAGCAACCAGGTCGCAGATGCGTTGTCCTGCACCACCATCAATGCCATCCATGCTCTGGCCCCAGGTGTCGACTACACGGCCGTGGTGGTCACCCTGTGAGAGAATGTGGAGATGCTCGCCTACCGCACCGCCATCTCAGGCCTGATGTTGAAAGATATGTGATTCGGGCCCGCTGACACCACACTCCTCTGCTACGTGTCTACGGGACAGCCAAGAGCCATCATCCCCGCTGCTGGCACCGCCGGATTTTCGACATGGTTCACGGCCCATCTCGCCCTTCCATCCGGACAACAAAGGCACTGATGGCAGCCAAGGTCCTGTGGCACGGGTTGCATAAACGGGTCGGCAACTGGGCCAGAACGTGCATCCCCTATCAAACCTCCAAGATTCAACGACACATCAAGGCGCTGCTGCAGAACTTCGCCCTATCACACCGGCGTTTCGACCACATCCACGTCAACATCGTTGGACCGCTGCGCATGCAGAGGTGTCACCCACCTCTTCACCATTGTGGACGGATTCATGAGATGGCCGGAAACCGTCCCGCTCTCGGTTACCTGCCCCGCGACCTGTGCACGTGCCCTCACCCAAGACTCTCACTTAACCTTTGGCAGCTTTTAAGGTTGCCAAATTACAGTTTAGGTGGTCATTTAAGACGGTTTGAATGACGCATGCGATAATGTGCTTGGACGAAGTGCGTAGTTACCAGTCGGAATTATGCTCAATGAAGCATTCACATATTATTTCTGCTTCAAATAAAGTCACAAACTAAACATATTCACCAATCAAGACATGATATATACCACAATGATATGCAGCAAAATTATAATACAGCATCTCAACTCTTTTTACACATTGCAATTAATGTAATTTCTATTAGTTCTTTCCACTTCCAAACAAAAATGTGGTTGGATTATTCAGCGTATGATCAACCTGTGTCAATAAATCTTGGACCATGATAACATATATGCTTAACCATGCACACTACGGATTGATGCAAGCATGTTTTCTGTGAAGGACCGGAAAATTACCATGACATGGCCACAGCATGGGTCGTTATTGCTATTAGTACAGAAACACACTCGCTTCCCACATAATTTATCCATGACAAAATATACAGGTTACAAGGAAATTTCTAAAGGCATTTTATGATAATAGCTGTTAAAACTGACTATACCCATCTGACTGGTTAAACATGACACTAACTGGCAAGAGATGGCCAAAGGACATAACTGCAGCAAATGTTCTTTTGGTAATATGTTTAAAGGTGTCAAAACGCCACATTACCAAACATTCAGATTAGATGTATGTGGTGTGAACGGCAATGAACATACCCAGTTTGTACGCACCAGATTTAAAAAAAATTATTGATAAATGCTGTTTCCATCATTCCCACTTCAGATTAACGTTAAAATTTCAACTGAAATATCTCCTGACCAAATTTGTGATGTATAAGACCGACTAGAAGTAAAACCTGGATAAATCCAACATATAGTTGTGAATGTTGCTCATTAAATAACTACAGTATTGATACTCCATATTAAGAGCATTGATTTGCCGTTAAAATGAATTCTGTAATAACGTGTCAATGGTAGCAGTGACAATCGAACACTGCGGTTTTAATGTTTCACGTGTTCACAATTTAATTAATGCATCTTTATGGACTAAAACAAATAATAACATTGGGAATTAAAACATATTTGATTTCATGGCGCCATCTTGTGGCCGAGCCACTTTGGTCTCGAACCTTCGTTTATCGAGCTCGAACTCTCGCGTGAACTGGCTTGATCTGGGCCGACCAATCAACGCAGATCTGTGTGGTCAGGTGACGGGGTGCAGCAGACGACGGAGCTAGACTTGGCAACCATCGCTTTTGTACTAATATTAAACTGAATGTTTAAATATTAACTGAGTATTTGTACAACACGTGAACATCTTCAATATGATCATTCTTGTTATGGAGGAAAGAGAAGTCCTTGGCTAGCTATTTCCTTTCCTATGATTTATTGTTCTCCTTTTCTCGACTTGGTTCCGATAAATTTGTTCTTTCTTTGCTTGGTGTTTTTTCTCTTGTTCTTTCAAGCAATTTCTTTTAATTATTGTGTTTTTCTTTTTCAGAATTGACTTAATCCCATTTTTTATGCTGCACTTATTTTCTCCCATGTTTCTGTTCTATTCTTTAACTGTTGGACTCTGGAATCTTCCCCCAATTTTCTTTGTTTTAAATTTTTGCATATTGCTTAAAGAATTATGATTCATATAATGTGAAATAAATGTAAAAATTACAGTCAGGCTCCTGAAACATTCGCCTCTTTCTCATCCCTATCAGAGGTGTTGCCACATACTCTCACTCATAACTCTACCTCATTTAGTTCTTCTATTATTGTGCTCTCTTTGCACTACACTCTTTGACCATTATGCTGTTTTTGCATTTGTTGTATTTATTGCTGTATCTATCATCATGCACACTACATACTTTGAGCATCATGTGAACAAGGAATTTCATTGCACCCTGAATAATGTTACAATAAACTCAATAAACACAGCCCCATTTATATTATATATGGTTGAAAGGGTCAAGAGCTTCAAATTCCTGGGCGTGCACATCTCTGAAGATCTTTCCTGGTCCGAGGACACTAATGCAATTATCAAGAAAGCTCATCAGCGCCTCTACTTCCTGAGAAGATTACGGAGAGTCGGTTTGTCAAGGAAGACTCTCTAACCTCTAGAGGTGCACAGTAGAGAGCATGCTGACCGGTTGCATCGTGGCTTGGTTCGGCAATTTGAGCGCCCTGGAGTGGAAAAGTACAAAAAGTAGTAAACACTGCCCGGTCCATCATCGGCTCTGACCTTCCTTCCATCGAGGGGATTTATTGCAATCGCTGCCTCAAAAAGGCTGGCAGTATCATCAAAGACCCACACCATCCTGGCCACACACTCATCTCCCTGCTACCTTCAGGTAGAAGGTACAGGAGCCTGAAGACTGCAACAACCAGGTTCAGGAATAGCTACTTCCCCACAGCCATCAGGCTATTAAACCTGGCTCGGACAAAACTCTGATTATTATGAACCCATTTTCTGTTATTTGCACTTTATCAGTTTATTTATTCATGTGTGTATTAATTTATATTATGGTATATGGACACACATCTGTTTTGTAGTAAATGCCTACTATGTTCTGTGTGCTTAAGCAAAGCAAGAATTTCATTGTCCTATACAGGGACACATGACAATAAACTCACTTGAACTTGATCTGAATCGGAAGTTTGTGACCTTATGGTGTTGCCTTTATTTCAGATGATCCTTGATGTGCCAACATTTTACAATGCATTCACTTAGTTCATCACATAAAAGGCTGCTTAAATTTTCTCTTTGTTAATCTTTTTTGATTCTTCCACCAGTAAAATAAGTAAATATTGCTTTCTGTTCTACTTTGTTTTCATGCGGAAGGCTGATATAGTTCGACTGTGGCAGTTCCATCAAGCTTTGGACAGTTTTGATTACAATTCTGAAGCCAGCAACAAAGTGAAGGATGTTTTACTTCAGTGCTTCATGAGTATTGCTCACCTAAAAAATGAAGAGGTAAGTGAAGGAAGCACTATTACATGATTACAAGTTGTTTCAAGCCAGAATGCCACACCTGCCTGCAATTTTCCAACAGCCAATAATGAATATCCATTCTGCTTATTGTTTGGTGAATTATAAAATAGTTTTTTTTTAAACACCAGAACATACACCATAGCACGACTGATTAATAATTGTCTGACCATCTGATCTTGACCTCGCATTGCAACAGGTTCTTGAACTTGGGTGTTACATTTTGGATTGTCCATGAGTCCTCTTCATGAACATTTTATGTACTCGTCTCCATCAGGGTGTGAAGGTTGTGGAAATCTAATTTGAAGAATTAACAAATTTCCCCTGTGATAGTGTTTTCTTCAGTCCTATTGACTGCGTTTTAGACAGCGAAAGGTTTCTTCAGGTAATATACAGAGGGCCCTACCAGGGTAAGCATGACTTACTCTTGAGAAATTGGAAGTGCAAGTGATTGAGAAGTCAGTAGGGGAGCACTTTGGGACAAGTGACCATATTTATAATAGTTATTAAATAGTTAAGGAAAATTACAGAACCATTCTTGAGTTAAAATCTTAAATTAGGCAAAGTGAATTATGATGGTATAAGACCTTGCAAAAGTAGATTCATGGAACTTATTTACAAATGGACGTTCGTCTAGTCGGAGGCTTTTATAATTCAAGGTCTTTGTGTTCCTACTAGAATGAAGGGCAAAGCTGGCATAAATAGGGAACTTTAAATTATAAGACTTACTGAGTCTCTCCTCAGAAAAAAGAAGGCATGGGTAGGGAACTTTATAATTTATCCCCTAAACTCCTGTGGGGATTCATTTGATTTGCAAGCAGCTGGGATCAAATGAGTCCCCACAGGAGTTTAGGGGATGCTGGAGCATACTTAAGAAGGAAACCAGGAGGGTAAAAATGGGTCATGAAGTAGCTTTGGCAGATAAGTGTTTTTATGTATATTAAGGGGAAATTAGTAACTAGGGAGAGAATAGGAGCCCGCAAAGTGGGTATGTACATGTGGAGCTGTAGATGGGTGAGACCCTCAATAATTATTTCTCTGCTCTTTTCAGCATGGATGAAGACCAGGGTTACTGGGAATGTTAATGAGGATTGTCTTCATTGCAGGAAATTAGGTGCTGGTTGTCTTAAAATGTATGAAAGTCAGATTCAGATTCAGATTCAGATTCAATTTTAATTGTCATTGTCAGTGTACAGTACAGAGACAACGAAATGCATTTAGCATCTCCCTGGAAGAGCGACATAGCAAATGATTTAAATAAATAATAATAAGTGATAATAAGTGTCCGGGGGGTGGGGGGGTGATTGGCAGTCACCGAGGTATGTTGTTGAGTAGAGTGACAGCCGCCGGGAAGAAGCTGTTCCTGGACCTGCTGGTTCGGCAACGGAGAGACCTGTAGCGCCTCCCGGATGGTAGGAGGGTAAACAGTCCATGGTTGGGGTGAGAGCAGTCCTTGGCGATGCTGAGCGCCCTCCGCAGACAACGCTTGCTTTGGACAGACTCAATGGAGGGGAGCGAGGAACCGGTGATGCGTTGGGCAATTTTCACCACCCTCTGCAATGCCTTCCGGTCGGAGACAGAGCAGTTGCCATACCATACTGTGATGCAGTTGGTAAGGATGCTCTCGATGGTGCAGCGGTAGAAGTTCACCAGGATCTGAGGAGACAGATGGACCTTCTTCAGTCTCCTCAAGAAGAAGAGACGCTGGTGAGCCTTCTTGATCAGAGTTGAGGTATTGTGGGTCCAAGAGAGGTCATCGGAGATGTTGACTCCCAGGAACCTGAAGCTAGAAACACGTTCCACCTCCGTCCCGTTAATGTGGATGGGGGTGTGCGTGCCGCCCCTGGACTTCCTGAAGTCTACAATGAGCTCCTTGGTCTTCTTGGTGTTAAGGGCCAGGTTGTTGTCAGCGCACCATGCTGCTAAGTGCTGGACCTCCTCCCTGTAGGCCGACTCATCGTTGTTGCTGATGAGGCCAATCACCGTTGTATCATCTGCATACTTGATGATGGTGTTAGTACCATGTACAGGTGTGCAGTCATAGGTGAAGAGGGAGTAGAGGAGGGGGCTCAGCACACAGCCCTGTGGAACGCCGGTGTTCAGGGTGAGGGTTGAAGAGGTGTGCTTGTCTAACCTAACAGACTGGGGTCTGTTGGTTAGAAAGTCCAGTATCCAGTTGCAGAGGGAGGGGTCGATGCCCAGGTTACCGAGTTTGGTGATCAGTTTTGATGGTATAATGGTGTTGAATGCTGAGCTGTAATCGATGAACAGCATTCTTACGTAAGTGTCTCTGTTGTCGAGGTGGGAGAGGGCGGAGTGAAGTGCCGTTGAGATGGCATCCTCCGTACTCCTGTTCTTGCGGTAGGCAAACTGATAGGGATCCAGTGTGGGGGGTAGGCAGCTTTTGAGGTGTGCCAGGACCAGCCTCTCGAAGCACTTGGTGATGATGGGGGTAAGTGCAACTGGGCGGAAGTCGTTGAGGCTTGCCGCAGTGGAGTGTTTTGGCACTGGCACGATGGAGGTGGTTTTAAGGCACGTGGGGACAACTGCTTGGGCAAGTGACAGGTTGAAGATGTCAGTCTAGACGTCTGTCAGCTGCGCAGCACAGGCCCTGAGCACGCGCCCGGGGATGCCGTCAGGGCCAGCAGCTTTACGTGCATTAGTCCTACTCAGTGCCACAAATACGTCGTAGGGGGTGAGTGTGAGGGGTTGGTGATCGGCAGGTAGCACAGCCTTGATGGCTGTCTCTAGATTGTCCCTGTCGAAGCGGCCATAGAAGTGGTTAAGCTCCTCAAGGAAGGAGGCGTCGCTGGATGTGGGGGTGGTGTTGGAGGGTCTGTAGTCCGTGATGGCCTGGATGCCTTGCCACATGCGTCGGGGGTCGGAGTTGTTGTTGAAGTGCTCCTCAATCCTGAGCTTATGGCAGTGCTTGGCCTTCTTGATGCCCCTCTTCAGGTTAGCCCTGGCTGAACTGTAGGCTCGAGCATCGCCTGACCTGAAAGCGGTGTCCCGTGCTTTCAGCAGTAGCCTGACCTCGCTGTTCATCCATGGCTTCTGATTCGGGAATATGGTCACCTGTTTGAGGGAGGTGACACTGTTGATGGTGGAGTTTATAAAGTCCAGAACAGAGGATGTGTAGGAATCAATGTCCGTGTGGGAGTCAAGGGTGGCCTGGGCTGCAAACGCCTTCCAGTCAGTGTTTCCAAAACACTGCTGAAGTGTGGAGTCCGCTTCCTCTGACCAGACTTTAACTGTCCTCACAGTTGGTTTAACCCGTCTGACGAGTGGGGAGTACTTAGGGAGCAGGAACAATGAGACGTGATCAGACTGACCAAGGTGGGGGAGGGGGATGGCTTTGTAAGCTTCAGCCATGTTAGTGTAGACTTTGTCCAGTGTCTTGTCTACTCTAGTGGGGAAGGAGACATGTTGGTGGAATTTGGGGAGTACAGTCTTCAGGTTAGAGTGATTGAAGTCACCCGCAACAGTAGAACAGTCTCCATGGCCTGATCAGGTATATCCCAGAATACTATGGGAAGTTGAAGAGGAAACATTGAGGGATATGGGCCAAACACAGGCAAATGGTGAAATGAGACTAGTTTGTTGGTCAGTACGGATCAGTTGTGCCAAAGGGCCCGTTTCCATGCTGTATAACTAAAATCTTTTCCTGTTGAAAAATGAATGCTTTGCTCAATCTTCTTTCTCCCACCCTTGCATTCTTTCTATGTCATCCCCAGCCATTTTCCTCACGTAATGCCGACAGCTCTTCTACCTCTTTCATATTGTATGGTAATCTTCAGTTCAGTTTTGATTGCTCATTTTCATCAATCCTTAAGTTGAAGGAACATCACCACCAGGTATGCAATGGCATTCATTTGCTAAAGTCAGCATTAGGATGGAGGAGCTATGTAGCAGTATTGAAGGAACTAAACTTTATTTATTGTGTAGACACAAGGAACTGCAGATATTGGTTTACAATAAAAGATAAAAATTGCTGGAGTAACTATGGTTCAGGCAGCATCTCTGGAGGACAGGGTTAGGCATGTTCCTGGTACGGATAGGTCTGAAGAAGAGTCCCAACATGAAACACCTATCTATGTTCTCTGGAGATGCTGCCTGAACCGCTGAGTTGCTCCGGCACTTTGTGTATTTAAAAAAAATTTAGAATGTAAAAGTATCAGACTATTCCAGTGGATGGATTGACAGATGTTGGAGGAAAAGAATATCCAAAATGTTTAACGACATTTTTCAGAGTTGGCTCCCTTTTTTTTAGTTGCTGCGCCTTACGGAGAAAAATAAACCACGATTATTTCTTCATTGGTTTGATGAGTTTTAGAATACCGACTTAGCTAAATTGCCTTTTTTTCACAGATTTTTTTTTTGTATTGTCCTTTGTGTGCTGCCACCTGAATAAGAGACTATTGAATACTTTATTACACTTAATCTCCTTGTAGAGGAGTAGCACTGAGAGAGTGACTGATGCTACTAAAGTTATTTATAATTGGTGAGGATATGTGTATTTTTACAATCCTGGAGAGATTTCAGCAAAGAACATTAAAAATGTCATTTCTCCACTGTTTAAAGTAGTATGGTGTTAATTTTTTCAGGGATTGTTATTCAAATGTGCAAGAGATAGTAGAGATAAAATCAAGTTTGGAATTAAATTCCCTGATTCAACCAGTTTATATCTCAAAAATATCAATTTTTAGGACACCAAAAACGTGACATGCTTTGACAATAGACAATAGGTGCAGGAGTAGGCCATTTGGCCAGCACGGCCCATTCAATGTGATCATGGCTGATCATCCACAATCAGTACCCCGTTCCTGCCTCCTCTCCATATCCCTTGACTCCTCTATCTTTAAGAGCTCCGTCTAGCTCTCTCTTGAAAGCATCCAGAGAACCAGCTTCCACCGCCCTCTGAGGCAAGGAATTCCACAGACTCACAACTCTCTGTGTGTAAAAGTTTTTCTTCGTCTCCGTTCTGAATGGCTTACCCCTTATCCTTGACACCATGAAATAGAGGCAATTTCTGAATTAATTTCATTATAATTCAAAACATTTTCAAGTTTGTTGCTTTGCAGAGATGCATTTCACACTAAATTCACAAAACCTTTGATGAATTTGGCATTAAGTACTTTGGCCATATTTCAAAGAGTGTAACGATGATTACACTTGGTGTCCACCCTATTTTAGAGTAACCACCGTTACACCACAATGGTAAATTAAGACCAAAGAACTTCCCAAGGAGATTGAAAATTTTCTAGTTTGAAGAACTCAATAGATAATAAAATTATGAGCAGAATGTAACCTGAATATCAAGATTCTGTAAAAGCTGCTGCATGCCAAAATTAGTGAATATATTTGGTGTCCACTATCACACGCATAACACCAGCATTTTGCAATAGCTATATTTCCATCAAATTATGTATCTGCAGTCTCTTATTATGTATGGACAATTACATCCATAAAGTTTATTCAAAACATGAAAAAGAAATTACAAAAAAAAATACTGGAAGAAACAGGAGCTACTTTCATTTTGGTGTCCACCCTTGGACACTGCGTAACGCCCGTTTCAGTAGATAACAGGAATATTGCTCGTTTGGTCACATACTCCATGTTTATAGCGAGAAAGTACATTTGTATGTTGAAAAACAGCAAAACTGAAGAAATCAGCTCTCATGCTTTAGAAAAAAATGACTTTCCAAATTTCATATAACGGTTGTTATGGTGGACACCAAACATAAAGTGTAAAAAAACACACAAGGAATTTTGTTCATTAATGAAATTTTCTCAAACTTCATGAACTATCTCTCCCTGTCATGTACTGCTGCTGTGAGGGGTTTTGATTAATCTGAATCGTGTTGAAATAATTTATTTGTGAACTTCAATTTTGTGTATGATGTTACACTTTTTGTACCCTGTATTGTAAAAACACACATATGGAATCATGAACCATTGGCCACCTTAAATTTGTTTTGAGTAAAACCTTTGTGGTTGTAGGTTCTAGGGCAGGGGTCGACAACCTACGGCCCCCGGGTCGAATGTGGCCCGTAACCCGAAATCATCCGGCTCACAGGCGTATTTTTCCCCCCCGTATATATCAGGCCCCCCGACTTCATTCCTCCTGAGGCCGCGGCGCCCGGACACGGTGACGCAGGGACGCAAGGAGGCCTGTGCTGGTGGCCGCAATGGCGGAGCTGGCGAGCTCTGGCTGTACTGTAGCCTGTGCAAAGCCGCCGGCACGACCATGCACTTTTTGTGTCAGGGCTTCACTGCCGGGATTGGAGGTAGACATAAGCTGGAGAAACTCAGCAAGTGAGGCAGCATCGATGGAGCGAAGGAATAGGTGACGTTTCAAGTCGAGGCCCTTCTTCAGAAGCGGCTGATGCTGCTCTGAGACCAGTCTGAAGAATGGTCTCGACCCGAAACGTTGCCTATTCCTTCGCTCCATAGATGCTGCCTCACCCGCTGAGTTTTTCCAGCTTTTTGTCTACCTCAGATTTTCCCAGCATCTGCAGTTCTTTCTTAAACACACTGTTGGAATCAGGATTGTCAATAGGCCGGGGACGAGTGAGTATGAGTGTTTGAGCCTCTGCCTTCAGGACAGAGCCAAGGCAATGGTCGTGAGCGCCTGTAACCATCTTTGCCCGTAACTAGAGGTCAGTACTCTGGTTGGCGTCCTCGAAGGGGCGGGATCTATGTGAACATGCGATTTGATGCCTGCCTTCCGGGGCGGGATCCATGTGTATACGTGATAGATGTGGCCCGCAATCTGCTCACAGACTTGCGTCCCGGCCCCTATACAGGACATGGTTGCCGACGCCTGTTCTGGGGGATGGTGCGTTAAATGCTTAGCAAGTTCTTATGACATAAGAAGGCCTTTCAACTCGTACTTTTTGTTAGCTCTCCGAGCAATTATATCAGTCCCTCTCCCCCACTTCATGTAATGAATTCAGTCATGGACGTTGCTGTCTGGCATGTCATATGATGCAGAAGTACATGCTGAGGAATGGACTGAAGCTTGGTGTAGCCGCTGCAAAGGCTTTGTGGGGAAGGACTCCAGTCTAAGGTTCTTCCATCATAGAACCAAGACGGGCTGGGTTCTGTGTAACAGCTTGTTATTTAAAAAGGAAACATGAGTGACACTGATGCATTATAAGAAGATGTATCACAGTTTAAGGATAAGGGGGAAATCTTTTAGGGCCGAGATGAGGAAAACATTTTTCACACCGAGAGTAATGAGTCTCTGGAATTCTCTGCCACAGAAGGTAGTTGAGGCCAGTTTATTGGCTATATTTAAGAGGGAGTTAGATGTGGCCCATGTGGCTAAAGGGATCAGGGGGTATGGAGAGAAGGCAGGTACAGGATACTGAGTTGGATGATCAGCCACGATCATATTGAATGGCGGTGCAGGCTCGAAGGGCCGAATGGCCTACTCCTGCACCTATTTTCTATGTTTCTATTAATTTGATGGTGCAATGAATGTAAAGAAAGATGTATATCAATAGTATTCCCTGTACACATATTAATGACTAACATTTAAAATTTTAAGGGCATTAATTCCAGCATCTCGCACTTAAATTGTATGCAGCAGGCATATGACCTCAAACTTAAAAAAAAGCAGGCTTTAAAATGGGTAATATCCTGTACTTAAAACAGAGTGAATGCCTTGGAATTCTCATTGTCACATGATGCATTATTCCCCACTGACTTCACCATGATACTTGGATTTTATTGTTCAGTGGAATTAGGCCTAAAGTGTGTTTGTCATTCACCTAATATAAATTGATAACCTGTCTATCAAAAGGATGGGCAGCTATTTAAGTAGCAAATTTAAAATATCTCTTTTAGCTCTTCACACCTTGTATTTAGTTATTAAATGGTATTTGAGTTAAATATAAAAATATTGCAAGCGTTTACAACTGGTGTGGAAAGACATTAACATGAATTAAAATAAGTGTAGAGTTTTAAATACATATTTTGCATATGTACTTGAGCAATGTTTTGCTTTTGGAGTTGCTCTTAAATGTAACATTAATATACAGTACAATGGCTTTTCTTGTACACTTAAACTGTTTTTTTCTTTTTAGGGAAGGCGTTTTCTAAGTTTTTTGTTCTGCTGGGATGTGGAATTCATCAAAATGATCCATGGGACAATTAAGAACCAGTTGTGTTTCTTTCCTAAGTATGTACAGATTATTTTTGGAGTTGCCAACGTGTTGAGTAGCGATTAAAATTAGGTGATGTGTTTGAATATTCAGAGTTATTTAGCCAGGTTTTTATAGTATTTGGTATTGTGAAATTCTTTGTTATATTAGATATTTCAGGGGTTGTTTTAGATATGCAAAACTAGTAACACTGATCATATTTGCATTTCAGGAAAAAGTTGGTTGGTCCAGAAAAATAAACACATCCATTGTTATTTGAATTTATGTGACCTGTTTAAACGTTAATTACATTTAGGAAAAAATGTTGGACAATGTACTCTCGCATTATTGCAGTTCTGTAATGGAAAATCACCCTTACAGAATTCACAAATCACTACCAAGAAAAATTGGATTGGAATATAAATCCACACCTATGATATTTAGATGAGGAAACAAAATAAACAACAATTTTCTTGTGTTATGGACTGGTTTCCAGAGATGCAACCCCTCAAATGTGGGAATGTAATGTGCTCTCAACTCTCTTGAACTCACAACATATGTTCTTTCTGAGATAGCAATTATGCTTCCCTTCCTCTGACAATTACACTGTGCGTCTGGAAGGCAAAAGCATGCCATCTTTTCTTGTAAGGAAATTTGAATTCTCTTTTATTTACGTATGACTGCTGAGTTATCTGAAACCATGATACTGTGTTTTTGCTAAAATGGTTTGGCTGTTTGTAGTGAAGTCTGGATGATCCATGTGACTTTATAAAGTTGCATATTGAAATTCCGATGAATTGAATTTTGAGTTTGAAGTGTTATTAAATTGGGGCACAGGCATTGACAATTATTTCATCTTTTCTTGGTGCAACATTTAACTTGAAATGGCTAAGCTTTTGATCTAATATTTCCTGTAGGTCCATAATGCACCTGGTAGCTGAAGTGTATTTTAGAGCTTGGAAGAAAGCATCTGGGTTGTCCCTGGAAGTGAGTATTAATTTATTGAAAGATACAGCATTGAAGACCTTCAGCCCTCCGAGTCCACACCGAACATCGATCACTCATAAACACTAGTTCTATATTATAAATAATAATATACATATATTATAAATGATATATATTATAAATGATATATATTAAAATGATAGAAATACAGCAGTCAGAAACAGCAAAGAAAATTGAACTACCAAGTTAAAAAAAATTTTAAAAAATGAACCAAAACTCGAGAGTGTAATTGTCATATTCACTGAGACCAGAATAATGAAATTCTTACTTGCGCTGGCTTTACAGGCTTAATAATTGAAGTGCATCGTGCAACCTTATGCAAGGTTATTGCTGTGGTAGAGTTTTGCAGGGTGGTTCAAGAGCCTGAAACTCCTGTCCCACTTGCGTGGCCTTGGCACGCTAATTATGCGACCTCGTGGTCGCGTTGAGGCGCGACGGTCCCGCAAAGCCGTCTGGAGCGCGTGACGTCATTTGAAGGTGGACACAAAATGCTGGAGCATCTCTGGAGAGAAACAATGGGTGATAGAAGGGTCTTGACCCGAAACGTCATCCATTGCTTCTCTCCAGAGATGCTTTTGGTCCCGCTGAGTTACTCCAGCATTTTGTGTCTATCTTCAATTTTCTTGGCCCCGCTCTGGGAGTAGAAGTGGGGGCGGATCCGGACCGCAACGGCCGTGAGCCCCAGGCCGAGCTCGGCGATCGTTTGCTTGCTTCTGCTGCTGTTGGAGGTGAGACGTTGCGTCGTGCCAGGGTCTTGGGCCTGTCCCACTTTGGCCGTCAGTTATACGTCCAGGCCGGTGGCGCGCAAAGATTTTGTTCGCTACAAAATTTTGCAGCGCCGCCCGATACCGCGCACAACTCCATACCCCTCCGCGCTTCTCAGTGGGAGGGGTATGATTGCATAAATGTGCTGGACTCAAGACAGATCATCAATCTCTGTACTCTGATTCATCATTGCCCATTATGCCTCCATCAAAGTGGTATACATGGTGAATTTAAAGATGCTTTGTAGCTACACAGTCATGGGTAGAGAAACGGACTGAGCTTACTGCCTTGAGGTACCTCTGGGCTAAGGGTCAGTGGAGTGGAAGTGGTAGTAAATTGGATAGAAGCATATTCCTAGAAGACTTTCTCTTCTTTCAGACCATTGAGTACAGCTGTATCCAGGATTTCATGCATCATGGAGTTCATCTTCCACGGGACTCACCAGTCCACTCTAAAGTGCAAGAGGTATGCTTAATTTTAAACCATTTCATTGGAGTAACGATTATGCAATTGATCCTTTGTATTTAAGAAAATATTAATACATCAAATTATAGGAGAGGGGGTGAAAGTAAGACTTAAAAGTTCCTCATTTTGTTTTCCATATACCTTACTTATATGATGGACATGATGATTAAATGTTTTTCTCACGATAGACTTGGAAGCATCCTGTTTCTTGGTCCTGCATTTTACTGTGATTCTTTCTGTGATGTCACATTTTTTTTTCCTTCCATGGCTTTTCTGAAGTCTCCATTTTCTAACAAAATCATATGCCACAGTCGCTATTGGATTGAAACATGTTTTTAACACAATCAACCTTTTTTGTTAGAATTTATTTGCTCCTGTGAGCAGAGTAGGTATGTGGCTGAGAACCAGATTATTATATAAAATGAGGATTAGAAGGACATGTGTTGAGAATAAAGTCTGCAATTATTTCAGATGTCAGAGTTATACAGATCAACTCGTCCATGCCCATCTACACGTCCCATTTGCTGTATTTGACGTATATCCCTCTAAAACTTTGTATTCATGTAGTTGCCCAAATATCTTTTTAAATGGTTTTATACTTGCCCCAATCACAACCTGTACAACATGTACAAAAATAGGTTGTTTGCCAAGTTAGGCGGAAGATGCAAAGGGATAGGTCAAAAACGAATGAGCAAGAAGTTGGCAGGTTGAAGGAAGAATGTAAAAACGAATTACTATTTAAATAGATGGAAACGACAAAATATTTTACAAATGTACATGGTCGTCTAAGTGCATGAAACAAAGGATTTGCACGCAGGGTTCAGGAAATAAAGAGCCAAATAGAGTGTTGGCCTTTATTGCAAGCAGAATGGAGGAAAATGGTATGCTCATTTTAATCCAACTTTGCAGGGCATTGATGACAATGCGACAGCGAACTGCGTGTACTTTGGTCTCCATATGTTAAGAAGTATACCTGCATTGGAGTAGGTGTAGAAGAGATTCCTGGATGAAGGGGTTGAAATATGTAGAAAGGTTGTACAGATTGGGCCTATGCTTATTTTAATCTAGATGGATGAGTTGTAATCTTCTTGAAACATCTTGAATCTAAGATTCTTTGGAAATAGCAGGATTAATGACTGAGAAGATGTTTTCCCTGGTGGGGTTTTCTGGAAATGGGGAACAGAATTACAGAATAAAGGATTACTTACTTAAGATCAGCAAGTATTTATTCTCAAATGGTGCTGACACTGGAATTCACTACCCCAGAGAGCTGTGGAGGTGGAGTTATTGTATATACGCATGGCGGAGATTGACAGGCATTTGAACTCCAAGGTCTGTGGGGAGAGAGCAGAAAATTATGTTGAGACTAAACTCGGATCAGCCATGATCTCATAGAATGGCAAAGCAGGCTCGAGTATCCAATTAGTCGTCTTCTGTTTTCCATTTTAAAATCATTTTTAGGAGGAAGTGTTACATTTGTAATTTAACTTTTTTCATTAAATCTCATGGTATAGTTTTATACTTTAATAATCTGCTTATTGTTATCTGGATTGGATCTTGGGATATACTCGATGAATTGTGCAGAATGTTAAGCCTGTATTAGTAAACCTAAGCATGTCATTCTCAGTTTTATTTTATTGCAGAAGGAGATCTTGCAACTGGCAAGTCGATAGACTTTTCCTTTGTGGTGTGGATGGTGTGAGTGAAGCCTGGTTTGTAACTCTCGCTAATGTGTGAATTAATTTCTTTTTGCAGTTGTTAAGTTACTTTCATCAGCAAAAACTACGCCAAGGAGTTGATGAAATGCTGCATCGTCTATACCAACCTATTCTGTGGAGAGGCCTAAAGGTATAATTGTAGATCTTTAAAAGTAAATGTTGACTTTATCTGTGCATTATTTTAATGTTTAACAAATAAATCTGAAATAACAATTTTAACAAATGTGAACTATTTTCTATTTTGAATAATTTTACAAGACAATGCAAAATGGATTTAAATAATCAAATACTGCAGGTTACAAAATGCAAAATATAAACAGCTCACATCAAGTCTTGCAAATTATTCTATGGCTGGATTAGAGATGTTGTATAATATATATAATAATAACCATATTTCTTTATTGTCACATGTTCTGAGTAGCATATTAAATGGAGCTGAAATCATTATTACTACAAGATCGTGGTTAACAGGTTCTCTGGCCCTCCAGTGCAATAAGCATTGATTTTAATCCTTGGGTTTGAACAAATTGAATAGGGAATGGAGAATATAATATAACATCCCCTTCCCAGATGTCAGATATGAAGCTAAGAATTTCTGTCTAATGTTCCTCGCTACCAAGTTTCAAGAACTTCAGTATGAATGTCCTCTACTCCAGTGTCCTTGTAAGTCTGGGATGGGAGCAGAGCTGGAGTGGCTAGTTTGTTTTAGGATGGAGTCAACAGCATCCATGTCAAAGACAGAATCATGACCAAAGAGTTCATTAAAAGGCGTCTCAATGGTATGTTTGTGCTATAATCACAGCAGTGAAAAATCCCTGAGGATCAGCGCTTTAGCAGATGTTTTCAGACTCCTCCAAAAATCTAACATCAATGAACAATGAGAGTTGGATAGAGCTCTAGGGGCTAGTGGAGTCAAGGGATATGGGGAGAAGGCAGGCACGGGTTATTGATAGGGGACGATCAGCCATGATCACAATGAATGGCGGTGCTGGCTTGAAGGGCCGAATGGCCTCCTCCTGCACCTATTTTCTATGTAACTGATTGGAATCCCTGACCAATGACTGCTCAAAATGGAGGAGTGTTTGGGATGACCTGTAAAACATCTAGACCTTTCATAAGGAAGATGTGGAAACCGCCCCACCCCTCGCCTTGGTGATTGGGAATGGAGTGTCAAAACTTAAAGGGGATCCAATAATTTTTGATATTGAATAATATAGACAGGAGTTGGCAGGAAATAACTATAAATATAAAATATGCTTGGGAAGCTAATCTGTCTTAGTCACAAGTGCCAGCAATCCCTATGAATTACTAGAACTTCCCCAACTTAAAAGGAATAGCTCATGCCGTTGTCATTTGGGACTCATCGTGGGCTTGCATTCAAAATAGTTAGGAACTATTTGGTGAGCCTAGTGTTGGAGTATTGTATGCCGTTTTCATAACTTGCAGCCTGACTCACCTGCAGTATTTTCTTTTGCTGTTTTTGCACAAATTAACATTGGTTTTGTTTCAAAGGCCAGCAACTCGGAAGTGCGAGCAAATGCTGCAATACTCTTTGTTGAAGCGTTTCCAATTCGAGACCCTGCACTAACCAGCGAAGATGCAGACATTGCAATCCAAAAGCAATTTGAGGAAATCTTTGTAAGTATGGATCATGCTTTTAATCCTGATAAATCAATCGACAAAATATTGGTCTGTGGGAGTCTCTCGGTGGAAATCAAATGGAAATGGATGTGACTATTCCCTGTCAATTATTCCTGCTGTTGTCCTATTTCTTTGGTGTTTCCAAAAAATGGGTTTTTCGACACATTCCAGAGTGAAATAGAAATGCACGACTGAAGGGAGGGCTATTAAATTCTCAACCGAGTGCAGTGTGCTCTTTTGTACTGAAGGTAGGAAACGCAGCCAGAAGAATTACAGTTTATTAAAAGCGTTTTCAATATGTTTGCTTGTTTTTGAAGTATACACAATCTATCCTAGAGATTGGCAACATTTTCATATGCTAAATATATTGGTATGGGAACAAAACGTATATTAATCACTTGCGATTCTATTGTTTTTGTAGAATCTTTTAGAGGATCCACAACCCTTGGTTCGTTCCTCTGGTGTGCTTGGTGTGTGCAGAATTGCCTCAAAGTATTGGGAGATGATACCTCCTTCTATCCTCACTGATCTCCTCACTAAAGTGCTCCATGACCTTTCAGCCGATACAAGCTCTGCTGATGTTCGTTGTTCTGTCTTTAAGGTATTTTGATTCCTTGTTTATTTTTGCATGTGTCCCCAGCTTTAAATGTAGAAGTGCTTTTATCACTGGGTCTGTGTCAGCACCTTTTTCATCTGTTTGTCTTTGTGCTTGGGATGGACCACAAGATTTAGAAGTGTGATTTGTGTCATGGCAAGCTAGTTTAATCTTAATGATGCAGGGTGAAGATCATTGGGACACTGCTACCAGCCTTGGAGGGCATCTACCACACACGGTGCCTCAGGAAGGCCGTCAGCATTCACAAAGACTCCTCACACCCTTGTAATGGACTGTTCGAACTACTTCCTTCCGGCAGACGTTACAAGGCCTTCAACGCCTGCACCTCCAGACTCAGGAACAGCTTCTTTCCCAGAGCTATAGCTGCTCTGAACCGGCCCTGCTGAATGCCCCCCACCCCCACGGACTGTCTCCCTCGGATGGTCACGTCGCACAGACACATCTGCACTTTAGTCTGTTTTGACTATTTTACTGTTGTAATGTTCTTTGTACAAACCATGTTCTCGGGGTATCTAAACCTAAATTTTAGTAGTTAATTAAGTTATTATGTCGGATGGAAGCTGTATACCCAAATCTCGTTGCACTTGTGTGCAATGACAATAAAAGATATTATTATTATTATTATTTTATGCCATCTACTTCCCCCTCTCTTTTGAGACACAGACCAGGATTTTGGCTTGGTTATAGCATGATCATTTAAATCTACAGGACCAAGAAGGGAGCTCTAGGACAGTGAATTTATATGAGGATTATCTCATAGTTCATCATGTTTCAGCCTAGAGTGCACGTTGTTTTGGAGAATTTCCTCAGTTTTGATATTTCACACATTCAAACACCTGCTGTTTAAATCCAGATACCTGTAAATTTGCAACGTAATAGAAATATAGAATATAGCAAAGGTACAGCAAAAGAACGGGCACTTCAGCCCACAGTGCCTGTGCCAAATATGATGCCAAGACCATCTCTTATCTACCTGCACATATTCCATGTTCCTCCATTCCCTGCATATGCTTATTCAAAGGTTTCTTAAATGCCATTATCATATCTGCCTCAACTACCACCCCTGACAGTGCATTCCAGGGACTCACTGCCCTCTGTAAAAGTAAGTTTAAAAAACACTTGCCTCAATCATTTCCTTTATATTTTGTCCCTCTCACCTTACAGCTATGCCCTCTTGTATTTAATTTTTCCATCCTGGGGAAATACGTTCTGTCTACAGTCTGACTAGACCATAGACAATGGGTGCAGGAGTAGGCCATTTGGCCCTTCGAGCCAGCACCGCCATTCAATGTGATCATGGCTGATCATTCCCAATCAGTACCCCGTTCCTGCCTTCTCCCCATATCCCCTATTCCTATCCCATATCACTATTTTTAGAGCCCTATCTAGCTCTCACTTGAAAGCATCAAGAGACCTGAGGCAGAGAATTCCACAGACTCACCACTCTGAGAAAAAGTGTTTCCTCGTTTCCGTTCTAAAAGGCTTACTCCTTATTCTTAAACTGTGGCCCCTGGTTCTGGACACCCCCAACATCGGGAACATGTTTCCTGCCTCTAGTGTGGCAAGCCCTTAACAACCTTGCATGTTTCAATGAGATTGCATCTCATCCTTCTAAACTCCAGAGTGTACAAGCCCAGCTGCTCCATTCTCTCAGCATATGACAGTCCCGCCATTCCGGGAATTAACCTTGTAAACCTATGCTGCACTCCCTCAATAGCAAGAATGTCCTTCCTCAAATTAGGTGACCAAAACTGCACACAATACTCCAGGTGTGGTCTCTGTACAACTGAAGAAGGACCTCTTTGCTCCTATATTCGATTCCTCTTGTTATAAAGGCCAACATGCCATTCGCTTTCTTCACTGCCTGCTGTACCTGCATACTTACTTTCATAGACTGATGTACAAGGACCCCCAGATCCCGTTGTACTTCCCCTTTTCCCAACTTGACGTCATTTAGATAGTAAGCTGCCTTCCTGTTTCTGCTACCAAAGTGGATAACCGCACATTTATCCGCATTAAACTTCATCTGCCATGCATCTGCCCACTCCCCCAACCTGTCCAAGTCACCCTACATTCTCATAGCATCCTCCTCACAGTTCACACTGCCACCCAGCTTTGTCATCTGCAAATTTGCTAATGTTACTTTGAATCCTTTCATCCAAATCCAAATGAGACTGCCTCTCACAATTGTATAAACTTCTACAGGTATCCCCGCAGCCTCTGGCATTCTGGATACTACTTGTGTTACCACTTTCAGGGATTTGGGGACGGAGCCCAGGACTCCTCTGTACATCAATGCTGTTGAGGGTCATGTCACTAATTGTATATTTCCCCATTACATTTGGGAAGTTGGGAGGTCATGTTGCAGTTGTATAAGACGTTGAGCGAGATCTCATTTTGAGTATTGTGTTCAGTTCTGAGCACCATGTTATAGGATAGATGTTATCAAGCTGGAAAGGGTGCAGAGAAGATTTACGAGAATGTTGCCAAAATGAGGGTCCATGACTCCACCAATCTTGGTGTTATGTGCAATCTTACTAACCAACCCGTCTATCGTTGTCTCCAAGTCATATATATCACAAACATGCTGAAAATACTCAGCAATTCACGAGGGTAAATGGTAAATGTCTCGGGTCGGTGGCTGATTGTTTCAAATTGATGAAAGACCATTGACCTGAGATGTTAATTTAGTTTTCTCTGCTGTCTGACCTACCGAAATGTTTCTGCATTTTTGTCTTTATTTCATTTGCAGTTTTCTTTTGCTTTAGATTGAGGCTGGATTCTGAATATTTTATATTTTTAATTTTAATATATTAAATTTTATATTTAATATGCTTTGTCATCCTTTTCCTGCAGTGTTTGCCACTTACTTTGGACAACAGAATGAGCCATCCTTTGTTGGAGCAGCTTCTCCCTGGACTGAGAAACAGTCTTCATGACACTTCTGTAAATGTTCGAGTAGCTTTCGTCGATATGCTGCTGAAAGTTAAAGCTGCCAAAGCTGCAAAGGTGAAATGGATTGAAAAATAATGAACTTAAGTAGTTGAAATAGATACTTCTCAGATTTGTCAGAAAGTACTTTGTAAGCAAAATATAACTCGTCCTTATACTTAAGGACGACATCTTGTTCAAGCAAGCTGCATTTAATCAAAGCCTTTTTTAATAATCTGAATTAAAAGTCAATTTATTGCATTAAGTTTGTAAATTTAAGCTTGGATTAAGAATTTTACTTTCTAATTTTGTCCGTTTTAATATATACCCACAAAGCAATAACATTCCTTTATATGATCAAAACGATAAACTTTAAAACTTTAAACTTAACATCAGGTAATACATCCAGATGAGGTAACCATTAAGTTAACTTCTTTGCCAACACTTTGAACACCAAGATGTGGAAACTAATAAAATAGTGGCCACTATCTCCATTTTAATTAAAATAGATATGTGCAGTTAGAAAAAGGATAACATTGTTTTGTTAAATGCAAGATGTGAAAGAGTAGTTAACATTTGTGACTTTGCAATACATTATCAGTAGGAAGCAAATTGAATGTTGATGTTTTCTGAGGAGCAGATAAAAAAGGGAGACTTGTATAGCACCTCATGTTATCCCCAGTACTGCACAGCTACTGAGGCAGTTGAATCCAAGTCATTAAAGGGTCATGCGTTTACAGTGAGTTTAGTTTTAGGTTAGAGATGCAGCATGGAAACAAGCCCTTCGGCCCACTGAGATCACACTAACCATCGATCACCCATTCGTTCTAGTTCAAGAGTCAAGAGTTTTATTGTCATGTGTCCCAGATAGGACAATGAAATTCATACTTGCTGCAGCACAATAGAATATGGAAACGTAATTATATATTAACCCACTCTCTCATCCACCCCTGGCACATTAGAGGTAAATTACACCGGTTAATTAACCTAATCACACATCTTTGGGATGATGGTGGACGCATCTGGTCACAGAAAACATGCAAATTCCACACAGACAGCACCTATGGTCAGGATCGAACCCAGTTCTCTGGTGCTGTGAGACAGCAGTTCTACTAGCTGCGCCATCATGCCGCCCTCTATGAGAGCGAAGAGGTTTAAAAGTAATTTAAGAGGTAAATTTCTCTCGGTGTAGTTGGTACCTGGAATGAGCTGCCAGAAGAGATGTTGAAGCCAGGAACAATAACACATATAAGTGACATCTGGAAAGGCACATGAATCAACAAGACCTAGAGGGAGATGGCATTAAAGCAGGCAAGCGAGATTAGTGTAGATAGCCATGATGGTTGGCACAGAAGCAGTGGACCAATGGGCCGATTTCTATGCAGTTATTATCAACTCAATGATGTTATTAAATATATTCAAGAGGTTAAATACTGTTCTGATCACTGACAGGATATGAAGAGAAAGCTGAAGCAGCAGCATACTGAATTTTACTGATTAGCCATGATCCTATTGAATACACAATAGACACAAGGGGTTGAATGACCCGCTCCTGCTCCAGTTTTTGTTGTTTAGAAGTGCAATTACTACTTGACAAAAAAAATTAACAGTTTTATCCACTGATGTTGATTGAGCAATGCAATTTTACCAGGACATTGGGAGTACTTTCGATCAGGAAAATATTTTGCTCAACATTTCTACAGGAAATTAGATAAATTGACCAGGTGCAGTTCAACTAAGGTGCTCATTGAGTTAAATTATCGGTTTCTGTTTTCTGTTGCTTCAGCAAGTCCAGATCTGGAGATGTTTGATGCTAGATACTTTGACATGTCGTTTGTACGTTTAGTAAGTTTAATAGTCAGTCATATAAATAATACAAATTGGAGAAAATTCAATGTTTGGTTATATTTGTATTCACATGTGACTTGCACCAATGATATTATTTGTGTTGTCCTTTTCAAATTTAGTTTTGGAAAATCTGCCCAATGGAACATCTTCTGGCCCGATTGGAGATTGATTCTCGACCAGTTGCTAGGCGGATTGTTAGCCTGTTATTTAACTCATTTTTTCCTGTGAATCAACCTGACGAAGTATGGTGTGAACGATGTGTCACCATTGTCCAAATGAATCCCATGGCAGCAAGGAAATTTTATCAATATGCACATGAACACACTGCACCAACCAATATTGGTAAGACTCGAGAGTAGTGGATATTTTATTGTCACGTGTACCTAGATACAGTGAAATTGATTTGCTTTGCATACAATCCAGTAAAATTATGGTATTCGGCAATTCTTGAGTAAAGTGCAGCAATAATTGAGTAGATTTCTTCGGAGGCAACACTCAGTCGCCGCATCTCCGCCGCCAACTGGTAGCTTTTAAGTATCGTTCTTAAAAAATGTCTGTATTGTACTTGTACAAATAGTACAGGTATATCTGTACTTGTGCATAAAACTAAGCATAGGGGTCAGCAACTGATAGATTATCAGCTACTAATTTACTCAGTTTTGTATTTATGCACAACTGTTGCTGAAATACTCATCCTTTTTCCTCACCCTCTTGGCTCAACTATTCCCAGTTTTCCTGAACAATCTTTCACCATCTCATCTCACGCAAAACTATAATGCAATTTACACATAGATTAGCTTTCAGTTATAAAATTTCCATCTTTGTTTTCAAACCATTCAGTAGACTGCCCCATTCATATACCTTCCAGTAGACCTCAGATTTCAGTCCAATTATGTCTCGTGCATCACATTTTTTTTAAATACAGTCTTTGGCAGTTATCATTTCAGCAGCTGGATCTCGGTTCCATATTTCTATGCCCCAATGTCCCCACCCGTCATCTACATTCCTTTGTGCAACGCAAATTGCAGGAATAACTCGGATCAGGCAGCATCTCTGGGGGTCATGGATAGTCAACATTTCGGGCCGGGACACTTCAGGCTGGTAATGTTTCAGATCAGGACCCGTCTTCAGACAGTAGACCTGTCCTGAATAGGTCTTGGCTGACCTGCTAAGTTATTCCAGGACTTTGTGTTCTATGCAAGATTTCACATCTGCAGTTCCTTGTGTCTAGGAAAGAACTACAGATGCTGGTTTAAATCGAAGGTAGACACAAAATGCTGGACTAACTCAATGGGACAGGCAACATCTCTGGAGTGAAGGAATGGGTTACATTTCGGGTCATGACCCTTCTTCAGACTGATGTCTGGGGAGTGGGCGGGATAGAGATAGAATGTAGTCGGATTGTCGACATCTACGTTCCGTTCCTTTTAGTGTTTCACCAGGCATGGGCGGAAATCTCGAGGGGAGGGGGGACAGGGGGGGCGTGTCCCCTCCATGTTTTGAGAGGTGGGGGACAATCCCCCAATGTTTTGTGACCATGTATTTTGCAAACAGTTCCCATCCGACCGCGCGCTGCGGAGTCGCGGGCCGCATGCATGATCAGCTGGTTCAGACTCTGAAAATTAAATGTCATCCTTTGGTATTGATAAACACTCATGCATTCCTCATACAATACACAAAATAGATTGCAGCAAAAGCAAAACCGCCTTGGAATTTTACATTTTTTAAAAGCTCTTGGGTTTAATGACTACTGCAGAACGATTGGAGTCGTTTATCACTTAATTCCTCCGAGACAAAAATGATGTGTTAACTGTCGTATTAACAATGTTATTTCGATGTGTCACCAACCAATACTTCGATATGCATTCCTCAGAAAATATAATTGTGTTTTGACCTTCAAGTATTACTGACGCGTTCGTTTGAATAAAATTCACGGAAGAATTTCTTAAAACTGTTTAATAATTACCATTTGAATTTTGGAGGCAGACAAAAAATGCTGGAGGGACACAGCGGGTGAGGCAGCTTCTATGTAGAGAAGGAATAGGCAAAGTTTCGGGTCTCGACCCTTCATCAGACCTTTTGTGAAGTTTGGATGTATTGGTGGATGGGAAAGATTTAAACGGGTATTGGAGAGTCATTAAGGGATCTGGCGGTCGAGCTGGTGTGCATGTATAGCCTCTCATTCACCCACGTTATTTAGTAATTTTTACTCGTCATTTAGGGATGTTATATGAATTTTTTTTTAATTAAGTATGTTTGTTTATTTTTGTTAGTTTATCAAAAGTTTATTTATGTAAGTTTTTGTTAGTTTGTGAAAGGTTTATGTGTGCTGTTTTATCTCTCTCTCACTCTCCTCCAAGGTTAGTTCTTCTGTTTGTCTTTATTTGCTTCAGTTTTATTTATTGTTATTTATCATGTTGTATCGGACCTTTCGGACGGTCATTAAGGGCTCCGGACCACGAGCACGGGCTTCCTGGCGTGCAGGTACAGTCCCTCGTTCACCCACATTATTTAGTAATTTTTACCCATCATTTTCCCTAAATAATGGGTAAAAATGACTAAATAACGTGTGTGGACTGTACCTGAACGCCAGGAAACCCGTGCTCACGGTCCGGACCCTTAACGACCGTCTGATGCTTGCTTAAATCTTTCAGAAGCTACAATGTGATAAATAACACTGAATAAAACTGAAGCAAATAAAGGTAAACAGAAGCACTAACCTTGGAGGAGAGAGAGAGGAAACAACACATGTAAACTTTTCACAAACTGACAAAAACATACATAAATAAACTTTTGATGGGAGGAGATAAAATTGTTATTTGTCATGCACACTTGTCATCAGGCCGCCAGGCAATTGTGCCCCCTCCAGGTTTTAAAAGCGATTTTCGCCCTTGTCACCAGGCATAATGTTTTGGCCGCCTATCCTTTCCTTTTCAAAGACTATCAACAGCAGTAACATAAACAGGTAAAATTAGTTGTTTAATTGAAAGATACAGCATGGACACAAGCCCTTCTGTGTTATCCCACTTTTGCATCGATACACTAGGGATAATATACAGAGGCCAATTAACTTACAAACTCAAGTCTTTGGGATACGAGAGGAAACTGGAGCACCCAGTTGGTCACAGGGAGAATGTATAAACTCTATACGGACATGGAGCCCAAGGTTAGATGGGACCTCGGTGTCCGGCGCTATGACGCAGTAGCTCTATCAACTGTGCCGCCCAAAAAAATGTTTTTACTTGGTGGTTAAGGAATAATTGGCCGAGGCAACAGGGAGAAGAAGACTCTTTGAAGTAGCATCCAGGGAGTTTTTATATTCCTTAGGACAGTTGGATATTTTATTTAATAACGTATCCAAACACAGCTTTCCAATAAACTGAAATGTCAGCCTGGATTACCTGACTATGAATATATGTGAATGTGAGCAGTTTACTTATTTTATTCCATTAGGAAATAGTCAGTCACCTAACAATATCGCCATGTTAGTTTAAGAAAGCTTCCTGCATAAATTTTGAGCTTAAAAATAATGCAGGAAGTAATATTTATTTGCAGGAAATGGGAGTGAAGTGAACGCATGTGCAGGACTTTTCCGGAGTGTGCGCATGTGCGAAGTATTTCGGGCGGGAAAGGCCTGCGGAATCAGCCATGCTTGTCAGACGTTTCTGAGTTTATGTATTAAAGAAATAAGTTGCTTATAGCGTAAATAAAGTTAAGTAAATTACGAGTAGTGAAAAGTTTCATTTGCCTCGCGTCAAGTCAAGTTTATTCGTCACATACGAGATGTGCAGTGAAATGAAAACTGGCAATGCTCGCGGACTTTGTGCAAAACGACAAACAAACAAACTACAAACTACAACGGGGTTCTGCAGAAATTGTCAATGTTTAACAGTTATGCATGCTGCATCTCTACATATTTATTTTTCTTTAACAGCCAAGTTGATGCTTATGATTCGGCGATGCTTGAATGCCTGCATTGAGAGGTCAACACATGATGATACCAGTGATGACGAACAACAAAAGGAAAATATCAGTGTGAGTGCAATGTTTCCTATCCTCACAAATATTCAATTTTGATCTGTGTGAAGGTGACTGATCTTTTAGCTGCATTTTTGTATTGTTTGCTAAAATTACTTTGAAGATGGACGGATAAACGGGTATTAAAAGAGAAATCACAAAGGGTTTCCTCTTTAATGTCAAGCCTTGGGGGGGAAGGTTAAAGATAAATCAATGTTTTTATGCTGCACCTGACTTGAGAACTTGTGACCTTTGGCAGAAAGTGTCAATGTGAAGATAATAACTACATATAAAAAATGAGATCATTAAACCAAAATTAACAAATGACTATGTTAAATCAATAAAAAGAGAAATAAAGTTTATTTGCATTTACTTTACTGAAAGCAAAATGTAGATCTGCACTGTTAAGCTAATATTTCACATGTCTAAAATGATTTGAGACTAATTTTGAGTTGTACTATTTAACATTTCAAATTAAAAAAAAATCAGGTCATTTACCTATTGAGAATCATTAGGATGATTATAATCATGTATTGTCTTTCCACTTACTGATTAGCATGCAACAAAAGATTTTCACTGTACTTTGGCACACGTGACAATAAATTAAACTCGTAAACTAACCCTGGAGAAGTTGCCATCCCTAAATTTGCTCCTTGTGACTGTCCAAACTAGCAATTCATAATTTGCTGGTCTGAGAACATTGTTGGAGTGTTCTGCATGTGATCTTAAAGGTCTTAAATCATCATGATTAAATAGTAGCTTGTTTTACCCCCAGGATCCCATTACTGAATAAATATTTTGGATGTTAAATATTTATCAGAGTTTGAGCAGTTGGTGTTTAACATTAAAATGTAAGCTAAACATATAAAATGTACTTCAGTGACAGCTGAAAGTAAATTGTCTTTCTCACAACATGTGTTTGATATTTGTACAGCTTGTGACTTGATTTAAGATTTCCAGACATGCAGTACAGTGTGTTTGGTATTGTAATTTTTTTTTCAATAGAATGTAAATCTTAGACCTACTATCACCATTCTCCTAACATTTCAGTTACTTCAGTTTGTTCTTTGGTGCCCAGTGTTTTTGTGGAAAGTAGATTTGATGCCAGGATAGGAAATACATTTGATGGAGGGGTGAGGAACATGAATGCTTTTAACTGAAAGGTTGAAAATTAATTGTCCTTTCCTACAGGTGCTGGAGAGTGTGTTGTCAGTGAATGATGGCACCACAATGGCTAGCTTACTGGAAATTAATGTTGTTTTATGGAAAAGCATCCACAAGGCACTGAATGAAAACAAAGAAGCTAAAAACTACACAATTATGAAGTTTGCATCTGTGCTGCCTTTATATTTTAAAACTTTCACGGTAAAAACTTTCCTTGTTAATAATTCAAATCATAGTTTAAACTTTTACTGAAAATTGATCCAGCTTACAGTTTTGTCTGTTGTCCAAGTAGTTGATTTGATTACTTTTTTCATGGGGCAAGATATCTGCACTTGTATATTGTTTTTAGGCCAAACTATTTGTATTTTTACAGGATGACCGCTGCATTGTTCCCTTAATAATTCTGGCTTCCTTCATGCCTGCGACAGCAATTCCTACCTTCAGGTACAGTGGCTTCAAAATTGTATCACGCTTGAGAATATGTAGTGGTAATGAGAGAGGTGGAGGATGCAGGTTTTGTTTTGGTTACACTTGACATCCTGCTTTTGAGAAGAGGGACGAATTGAATTGAGGAGCAAATTGGAAGTGGATATAGAAAACATAAAATCAAAATAGATGGGTGGTGATCATAGATTGATGGCAATTAATCGGATGAGGAGAGTTGGCAGTCAAAGAAGAATCTTTTTTCGTTACTTCACACTATGCATATGTGCAACATCAAGGAACTAGATTAAAATTCAAGTATGCATTTCGCACAATAAAGTGATTAGGTTTTAATAAAATGCTAATCACATTATCCTATATGATAGAATTTCTAAGCCACAATGCTTTGTGTAAAATTGTGTTTAAAATAGCTTATTTCTGTTGGGCAATATTATTGTATTTGATCAGAAATTCTCTTTCCTTTAGAAATGAAATTGAAAACAAAATATTACTGTAAAGCTTTAAGCTCTTAGTTGTGTAAGAGTATTGTAGACTATTATCTGAATGGTGGCCGATTAGGAAAAAGGGAGATGCAACGAGACCTGGGTGTCATGGTACCAGTCATTGAAAGTAGGCATGCAGGTGCAGCAGGCAGTGAAGAAAGCGAATGGTATGTTAGCATTCATAGCAAAAGGATTTGAGTATAGGAGTAGGGAGGTTCTACTGCAGTTGTACAGGGCCTTGGTGTACAGTATTGGTTTCCTAATCTGAGGAAAGACATTCTTACCATAGAGGGAGTACAGAGAAGGTTCACCAGACTTTCATGGGATGGCAGGACTTTCATATGAAGAAAGACTGGATAGACTTGGCTTGTACTCGCTAGAAATTAGAAGATTGAGGGGGGATCTTATAGAAACTTACAAAATTCTTAAGGGTTGGACAGGCTAGATGCAGGAAGATTGTTCCCGATGTTGGGGAAGTCCAGAACAAGGGGTCACAATTTAAGGATAAGGGGGAAGTCTTTTAGGACAGAGATTAGAAAACATTTTTTACACAGAGAGTGGTGAATCTGTGGAATTCTCTGCCACAGAAGGTAGTTGAGGCCAGTTCATTGGTTATATTTAAGAGGGAGTTAGATGTGGCCCTTGTGGCTAAATGGATCAGGGGGTATGGAGAGAAGGCAGGTACAGGATACTGAGTTGGACGATCAGCCATGATCATATTGAGTGGTGGTGTAGGCTCGAAGGGCTGAATGGCCTACTCCTGCACTTTATTTTCTATGTTTCTATTGGAGCAAATTGCATTAATGTACATTACACTTCAGGATTGATTTTTGAACAAGATTATGAGTGATAGAAGTAAATTAGTACATCTTTTTTCCATTAAGCCAGAGAACATTATCTTAAAATGTTTATTGTTCACACAAATTAGTGTTTAATGGGACCAATATTTGCAAAAATAAAAATCTCTGCAAGATGTACATGCGGCCTCAAATACTCATCTATGTTTTCTGGGTGTGCAAATTTTATGTAAAATAATCATGTCATGATACATTTTGGTCCCTTTCAGGTGCATTGTTTTTTGAGTGACAAGTGACTAATGTACCAGACTAACAAAGTCTGATCTCATTGTGGCAAACTGAAACATACATTTGGTCTGCCAGTTTGTAGATTGGTGCAAGATTGATGTAAAAATTAACTAATTCTCACCATGGTTAATTTAGGATTATTGGGTATGGTGGATTGAAGAACATAGAGTATGAATACTGGTGAAAAGCTTTGTTCGTGCTTTTGATCTTCTGATCCCTGTCGATTATTTTTTTCCAGTTGTGGTGTTCTCTCCAAGTTGAGAAATTTGGATAAAGAAGCCGATGTGACGAAGTATTCTGCATTGATAGACTGCCTTTGTCAGTGGGGGAAAGCCGGACATGTGGTCGAGCTGATTACTGATTGGCTGACAGAGGGGCTTCCTCAAAAGGTCAGTTAATCCATTTAAGATTTTAAATGCTTCATAGACCAGAAAAAATGGTGTCAGCCATTTTCCTACCTAAATAAATAATGATAGCATGAAAACTGTAGTCTTGTATTCTTGACCTGGTCTAATTACATTTTTAGGAGAACATTGGAATTTATAGAGTAATCCCGACAGTGTGATTCTGGAAAGTGAATAAAAAAGGTATTTGCAGAGAAACCAAAATATGTAAACAGACAATAGACACAAAATGCTGGAGTTACTCAGCGGGACAGGCAGCATCTCTGGAGGGAAGGAATGGGTGACATTTCAGGCCACAACCCTTCTTCAGACTGCAGTGTAAACCAGCATCTGCATTTCCTTCCTCTATAAGCAGCCAACCTCAGCAAACGAGATGGTACACAAAAAAGCTGGAGAAACTTAGCGGGTGCAGCAACATCTATGGAGCGAAGGAAAAAGGCAACGTTTCAGGCCGAAACGTTGCCTTTTTCCTTCGCTCCATAGATGCTGCTGCACCCGCTGAGTTTCTCCAGCTTTTTTGTGTACCTTCGATTTTCCAGCATCTGCAGTTCCTTCTTAAACACTCAGCAAACGAGATGTCTAGTTTCCAAAGATACTGAATTTGCAGTGATAGCATGTTTTGGAATAGAAGACCTAGTGCTTAAGATTGTATCCTCGATATTTTTTGCTTCCTGATTCATTATGTTATCATTGAATTCCATTGAAATGTATAAACATTTGAATTTAGTTCAAAATGAGGCCTAAACGGGTTAAAAAAAAAGGTTCCCATTACCTTCTCAAATAGGAATCAAATGTTGTAAATCTGGAAAAGAGCTGTCACTTGTTGAGTTATTATTATCCCATTACCCTTCCATCCTCTGGTTGGTGACTCCTCGCCTTTGAATCTGGAGACTAATCCTCCAAAGAATGAGACCATACCTGAAGTTGGTAAACTGTAGAAACTTTTCAATGGAACTTGCAACTGACTAGTGTCGCAAGAATATTTTTTTTTATGATGGAGAAAAAAATGTTGTAATCAGTGACATAATAATCATGCTTTAATTATGAATAATTTTCGAATCACATTGCAATGTACAAGTGTTATAAAATTGTGGTTGTCTTTGAATTGTCAAATCATGGTGAGAAAGTGGCAATCATATACCTTTGTTTTTTTTTTTCCAGAGTAAAAAGATCCAAGAACGTAAAGTTCGAATCCAAGAAATGGTACAACCCAAACTGAAATTGGCCATACATTTTTTAGAATATATATTGACAAATATCATGAGTCGGGAATGTTTATTGGATTTGCCACAGAGAAAACTAAACCAGCTTCTGAAAGCTTTGGCAGCAATCAAGGTAATTTAAAGAAAACTCTTGCTGGTGATTTAGTACCAATTTTTGGCATGCAAATGTAGGAATATTGCAGCAACAATGATAATTATTTTACCTCGTCATAAAAATTATGACGCATTTGAAATCCCCAAATAGGTCACAGGTTAAATCGGCCAACATTTGAAATTTGACAGAAGGGTTAATGGGGTGGGAAAAGACTATAGGTGTACAGAAGGATCAGCAGGTCATGCAAGGGTAGTTTTGTTTGTTAGGCAGGTAGTGGACTACAGTAAGCATCAGTATGGGAGCACCTCAAGGCTGTGTGCTCAGCCCCCTGCTCTACTCACTCTTTACTCACGACTGAAGCCGGACACAGTGGGATCACATCTCAAGTTTGCTGACGACACCGCCGTTGTTGGACGAATTACAGATGATAATGAGTCAAAGTATAGAAGTGAGATTGATCGACTGACCAAATGGATATTTCTGAAGTTCTTTCCTGGACCTCAGCAACAGCAATTATAAACAATGCCTCTGAGAAGATTGTGGGGATTCGGTACGTCATAGAGGTCTCTCTTGAACTTGACTGATTGCATCACGGCCTGGTTCAGCAACTTGAATGCCGAGGAACAAAGACTGCAAAAATGCCTAGAACATCACAGGCTCTGAACCTTCCCACCTTCGAAGGGATTTACAGGAGTCGCTGTCTCAAAAAGGCAGCCAGCACTGTCGGAGACCCGCATCAGCCATCGGAAAAAAATATAGAAGCCTGAAAACTCTGATATTCAGGAACAGCTTTTCCCTGAATCGATCAGGTTATTAAACACTACAACTGCCACATAACTCCGAACCACATAGACTTGGGACCATTGGTTTAGTCTTTTTGCACAATTAGTGTTTATATGTCTATTTGTGTGTTTGTAGGTGTGTGTTTGTGTAAATATAATATAGGGCCTGTTTCCCTGCTGTATCTTGTTATATTGTTTACAGATGATGCTGCAATTAAGAATGTAATTGTTCTATCTGGGACAAATGGCAATAAAACACTCTTTAGTGCAGAATAAATTAAAGGGAGTGACGGATTGGATCAATTATAGTTAACATAATAAAGATGGGAGGTCAACAGGGAGAATGTTGAAATAAATGAGCTAGTCAGTTGAATGCATGAGAGTTTCTGTAGCAGGTGGACTATAGTTGTGGGTGGAAAGGCTAATGCATTTGTGGAGTTGGCAATAAATGCCCATTACAATACATGTTGTCCCCAGATTACAAACACCCAACTTGTGTACAGCCCGTACATGCAAATGACAGGAGATGGATATCATGGCCAGCTAAAATTTAATATTCCTATGGCGCAACCCATCTCTACAGGCAGCATTTGCCATGCGGGAACTCAGTTCGTAGCTGTGTTTCTGACATGCAAATTGTTAGGGCTGCAAGCTGTCTGAGCACTGCTTAAGGCGGGGAGGGCTTGCTGTGTCATATGATTATGATCTCAATTTGGTGTTAAATTGCAGCTATCTAGTTCGGCCTGAGTGAATATTAATAGAAGGGTATTTGGAGACATGGTTGTAAATTTGTAGTAATGTATGATGTTTTCAGTCTTCCTATTATTTTACTGTGGGGATCTTGTTGCTTATCTACAGTAGTATGTATAAAGAAGTCTCGTGTATGCAGAAGCAATAGGAGAGATCAAGGTAAAGGACAGATGGTAGTTGTCTACAGTTTTCCCTCGGGTATTATCGAAGTGTTGAGTATGGACGAGGAAGAGAAGGCCTAAGGGATTGAGTTGTGCGACCTTTTGAGATAGTGATTAAGTTTCACGAAGTGCTCTGACTATGATTAGTGGAAGCAAATGAGAGCAATCCCACTAAATGAGATATTGGAGAAGTAATGGTAATGGCCATAAACAGTTGATGAGGAATGATGCACCATCACAGTCACTGAGAATGGCATTAGGATAATTTCATTGCTGTGGCAGAAAAGGAAACCTAGTTGGAAACATTCAGACACAAACTTGTTTCCAAGAAAAACTAGGAGGATACTGGAAAAAAAAGCAACATTTATCATGGCACATATGCTGGACTCCTTAGTATGTGCTTCCCTTCACACCTGTGCCAAGTTGAATGGATTTCCCAGCCGTGGTTCATACATTGATACTGATTTGACGTACAGAAACATATTTTTACTATCCCATTTGTTTAAACTTTTTCACAGATTTCTTTTATTGGGGGAGGTTTAATATGTGTTCTTTTCAATGAATTGTTATTGTGTTCTTTCAGTGTGAACTGTTAAGTTAATGTCATCTTCAAATTGATTTCTAGGAACTCCAGGTTTCCTTTCTGAGCACTTCAGAAGTGATGCTTCAGGACATAAGTTTGGATACAGCTCTCCGGGCTTTTAGTTTGCATTGCCGATTAACTATTCATTTACATATTAAGGTAAATGGGTTGCTGTAATGAAAATTGATTTAGCAGTAAATGTTCGTGTTTTAAAATGGAAAAGCAATTTTCCTCTTGAAGATATTCACAAGGTGGCTTCACCAATGTGTTTTACAAACTTAATGTAATTTCTTCGGTAACATTTGTTTCGATGCTTGACGTGTTCTAGAAATCACAGTGCCAGTATTTGATCAGATTTTTGCAAACTTCACAAAGACCAAGTTATAATAACTGACTAAAAGTCTTCATTGTTTTTATTTTATTTTCTGTGCAGAAGTATATATAGTCAACTCCGCCTCCCCACTGCACCATTTCTAGAAAACGATTGACATCACTATTTTCCATAATGCAAATCTGTGACTTCAGCCAAGCAATCAACTTCGAAAATATACATGTATTCACTTGTTTACTTATACCCCACAAAAAAATTGTGATTACATTTTACTAAATTTTTGGTCATTTGGCTGAATTTCCCTAATCTGAACAGCTGAAATGAGGAGGTCGCCTAAATTGAAAATGCAGAAAAACACTGGGGAACAGTATCAGCAGGAAAAAAAATGTAAATATATGGAACATAATCCACATTTATGTTGAGTTGACCAACAAAATTCAATGGTATTGAACAAACATTTTAAAATAGCCAGGGAATAACATTCAGAAAAATCGGTGGGCTGAATAACTTGTAAAATGCTTATTGTAGACGCACTTGCTTACAGATAGCCAAACCCAATGCTGGTGTAACTCAAGTCAGGCAGCATCTGAGGAGGGAATGGATAGGCGATAATTTGGGTCAGCTCCTTGCATCAGACTAATTGTTTAGGGGAAGAAAACTGGAAAAGAGATGGGAGGCGATACAAAACGTTGACGAGTAATCTGTGGACACAGGCGAAAGAGGGGGGATGTTGATTGGCAAAGACGTGAGATGAAAAGGAGACAAAATGGTATCGGGTAAGGGGAGAAGAGAAGTGAAATGTAAAGCCAGAGGTCAGTGCAGACGATACTGAACCTGTTATGCGAAACCTGCATTTCCTTTGTCCACAGGCACATTTACTCTATGCTTGGTATACATATTTTGTCTTGTACCATTGAGTCTTAATTCATGCAGATCACAGGGATTTAATTTCCCTGTCACGTAAAATTTTAGTTCATAATTTGAAAAGAGAAAATGTTGGACAATCTCAGCAGGTCAGGTAACATCTGTGGAAAGAAAAAGATTTGATATTTTGGGTTGAAGGCCCATATTCTGAAGTGAAGTGACAAAGCAAGTTAATTAAGGTAGCAGAGGTAAGAAGTGCAGTTGGTGGAACAATGAGATAATTTAGGCATTAAATTAACAAGCAAGCTCCTTTGTCTGTGTAGTGTGACTGGCAGCTGCTCTACCTTTTCAATATCTAAATATTAGTAAGATTCCAACTACTTAAATGTTGAGCCACTGATGTGTTGATCAGTCCAATGGATGATTAGCTGGTATTCTTGGCAATACATAAAGATTATTTCACATATTTTCTCTGGTGATGGAGGTACAGGAAACTGTAGATGCTAGAATCTTGAGCAAAACACAGAGTTGGAGGAACTCAGTGGATCAGGCTGCATCTGGGAAGGGAATGCACATGCAACGTTTTGGGTTGGGGCTCTTCGCACAGTGATGCTGTTCTTAAGTGTTGAATTAGTTGCAAAATATATTTTATCCACTATTTTGAGTGTTAGTTTCTTGATATTTAGATTTTGTTGAGGGAAAGTACATTTTGACATTGGTTTCTCAAATTCCTAGGTAGCTGAAATCAATGAGTGACTAATTAAAGTAATCGTGAACTTTAGATTGCAGGAGCATAATCATGATTATTGGGCTGATGATTTGAAAATTCCCCGGCTACGGGTCCACCGCTAATTTTCCGGCAACTGGTGGTCTGGCACCTCCTTTACAGAATTACGAGAGCGTACTTGAAATCCTCCTTCCACCTCCCGAAAATGCGAAGCCTGGGCCAGGTGAGGTGGCCAATTTGGACCTCATCGGGACTTCTGCGCCAATAGGCGGTTTGAATTTCCCCCATATGGCCAGGGTTCTGGAACTCCGACCCGGCCGGAGCCAGCTGTTCCGTTCCCATAGACAACTTCCACGGCTGATCGCCGGATCTAATTTGGTCCTTGCTGCCAGAATTCTGGAACTGTGACCCAGCCAGATCCATTCCCATAGCTGACCTTCGTGGCCGACTTTGTGGGTCGTTATCTCAGCCCTTGGCGGCCTCTTCTCGGAGGCCGTGACCTCTGTTGGTCCGGCAAAACTGATAATCCAGAAAGGCACTGGAACAAAAAGTGCAAACAAATTGTTGGTAGACCTGTATCTACACACCATATGTCAGCCAGTTTCTGGTATCCATGTTTGTGCATCGGACATTTTGCTCTACCATTGGACTCTGCATTGAGTCCAGGGCGGGTTTTGCATATTAAGAACCGAGTGATCTTAACTGGCCTTGTAGGTCCGTATGACTCATAATTGATGTATCTCATGCGGCATTCATTTGGAAAGGGTTACCAATGTCATTGGGGAAGGTAATTGAAGTTCATTGGGTTGTGTCTTTACATAATGTTAACATTTTCATTTAATTTTAATCCAGTTGAATGTGTTTATATCCGATTTCTTTAAAAATATATTGTTTAAATATATTTCCATTATTGCTAAATGCCCCCAACTATCTGAAGCATTTAAACACAGTGCACGCTGCCTTCTGACAGCACAAGCTGCCAGGAGTTCATGATACAGCCTTGCAGTAATGTCAGATTGCTGCATTGAAGTCTTGAGGATGTTTGGAGGTGTGCAGTAAATAACGAGCAGTATGACCACAAAAAGGATGACAGGAGAGGAATATTGGAAGTGGGTAGGGTGGAAAGTCAAGATCGAGGCATGAGCCATATTGGACAGGATCCAGTCCATTATTTTGCATTGTAGAATAAAATGTTGGCCATCCCATTCCAGTGGCCTGATAGCCTACTGCAAATGGGGAATGTTATAAATACATTGCATCTTATTTTTTTTAATAGTGCATTGAGGTTTTTTAATGGTACTGCAGAAACGTCCACTGTTAAAATCATGTATTGGTTGGCATGGACAAATTGGTCCCAGGGGCCTGGGTTCCTGCTGTATGACTGCCACTAATGTCATTTTCTCCAGTGAAAATTATAGCTATTTATTTATGTTCAATATCCAATATGTTGTCATCTCCAAAATAAAGTATCATTTTCAAAGTTATGCATTTGAGTTAGGACAATTTTGAATATTACAACTTTAACGGAAAACCTTTTAGCACCAAACCTCACTTGTTTTCCAATTGTTGTTTCCAGATGGATGCAAAAGATAGAACTTACCTTTTGATTCTTGAAGATAGTGCAAGCTGGATTGATGAAAACGTGTTGCAGTTCATGCATATTCCAGGAAAGGAGATAGAGGCATCAGAGCATCAGAGCCAGATTGCAAAACAAGTGGTTGATGTAAGTTTCCCATTCTTACTTACAGAAATTGAAACTTAATTTTACGTGTTCATTATTTTGCATTGATTGCAACCTTTGTTTTCAATATGATATAAAACATAATGAGAGGTCAGATAATTAAGCTGCATCTGGCTGGGTGTTCTCAATTGAATTCTCAGTGTGATCCATTATTTTATTTATTCTCTTTATCTTTGTATGCCATGTATTGAAGTTGAACTGCGGAAAATATTAAATGTGAGCCAAAAATTTGATCATTTTTGTTTAAGTTATGAAGACTGAATATATCAAAAATGTCAAGCACAGACTTCTTTCCCTTGTGTATTGCATAGATTCCACAGATTATTAAAAAATAAGATAACGGTAAAGCCTCTACCAGTCTTCAAGTTAATGTAGGCTTCTGTAAGTCAATAGTTGTGTGCAAGAAGTCAGTTGAAGCATAATGTCTTGAGGTGTCTTGACAGGATGGATTTGGAGAACATCTTTCCTCTTGTGGGCGAATATAGACTGGAATCATTGTTATAACTAAAAAAAGGGTTGCCCATTTATGAGAGGGATGAGGCACGGTTATTTTCTGAGGATTGGGGATCATTGAATTCTGTTTACCATTTAGAAGAGTTGAGGCTTAAATTTGAAGATTCGTCTCCATTTTGAAGACTTGTAACTTGTTAGTAGCCTCAGATATGCCTTGTATTCTCTTTACAGTCTTGTTGGAGGTCTTGTGGGCAAATTCCATTCCTAGTTTTCTCTCAAAATAACTTTCAGAACAAATAATGCCATTTAATGCTAACAAATGTACCTCAGGGTTGAAGTCTTTTCTGCTTCTTGATATTTTCAAATGAAAACAGAATAAGAATACCAATCATGTATTTCCTTTACATAGACATACCTTTCAGTCTGTAAGGATATTGTTACAGTCGATGCCTCTGATGCAGAATTCCAGGCACAGTTGTTGGGCTTTACTGTTGCTGTGATGAATTCAGGTAATGCATTATAATATCTTAAAAATGTATTATATAGTTTATTTAACTCATTATTTCATGTGTCTTAATTTGAGCACACTAGGTATGACTGCAGACAACTGAGGCAATGTCTGGATCGTTGAACATCTGCGTTCCTAAATCATTACCATTAGTAAGAATACACAGCAGTGACAGAAGAAAAAAGGCTGTTAATATTTCCCCTATGTATGTTTCAGTCTGACCCCTGTGTTTTCATTCAATCTGCAGCTATGGGCTATTCAAAGGAATAACAAGTTCCAGAATTGCCCAAATTACAGCAAGCCTGAGAATTGTGAGCCACATCAGAACCTCACAAAGCAGTAGGAAGAAATTAATAAAGAAAGGGGCGGCACAGTGGCGCAGCTTGTATGTGGGTTGGTAGGTTTATTGTCCTCTGGAAATTGCCCTTTGTGATAGTGGATGAGAAGGTGAGATAACATAGAACTAGTGTGAATGGGTAATTGTTGGTAGGGTGGACTTGGTGGGCAGAAGGGCTTGTTCCCTTATCTATGAACTAAAACTAACCTAAAAGTAGAATGAAAGTGGCAGGAAACATAAAAAAACAGACAATAAGAGCTGTTGTAGGCGCCTAAAAAGAAAGACTTTCTGAGAGCAAACCTGGGTTGTATCGAGACAAAGAGGATAATTTATAGTGGGGTATGGGGGGGATGGCGGCATTAGACAATCGCATTTTGTCTGTGAATAAGACTTAATAATAACCTACCAGAAACAAAGAAGTAAGCAGTTAAATAAAATACCTGAAAAGTTGACAAAACCAAGGGCCAAAGACCCGATGATCAAATTTGAGTTTTGGATGAAGGTCCGATTATCATTTCCCAAACTTCCATAGATTTGAATATTTTCCTGTGGATTGGAAGGTATAAAAAGTTGTAGGTAAAATAAATGATACGAACCAGCTGCCACTCTTGTTTCCACGATCAGCTCAAATCCTCAAAGGTCCAAGGGACTAAAGGACTCAGCCAACTGGACTCTATCCCCTTTGTCCTTTCCTTACTTCCACAAAGAAGTGTAGAAGTAAGTGTATGCCGAATTGTTCTTGGTTTCCCAATCAGACGTAAGGTAGTGAGAACTCGTGAAAATGGAATAACGTGATATTCCCCTGAGTCAACATCAACATTCATGAGGATGCTGTTTGTCTGCAACACTCCCTGATGTACAGCTGATGGACTGAAAGCAAATTGCATCTGATCCTTCTCTTCAGCATGTCATTGCTACATTGCTAGATTTGGTTAGTTGGGTAGCTGGATGAAAGGTCAGATAGTGGGATATCTAGCCTCCAGCTTACTTTGGACTTGCACATATCGATAATCATGTGCGATTTTCCAAGTTGCATTAAACATTGGTTGATATTTGGCTGAACTATTGATTGCAACTATGCATGATTTAGCCTAATGGAATCTAAACCAGAAATGGCTTGCTTTTAAACATTTATAATGAGAAGGATTAATTTTTAGTATTTGACCTATAATTTCTTGAATTTCAAAACTTCAAAATTTGAATTTTGAAAGTTGAAATCGACTGCATTATTATACTATGCATGTGACTTTTAAATTTTATTGAAAAGCCTCATGCATGCATTTGTAATTTTAGCATCAATGTAATTTTCGCAGTTGATCATGACTTCAAATATAATAATATAAGAGGTGCTATATTTCAGAATCTTGGTTGTGAATTGTTTTCTCTTTCCTACTTCTGATCCATTGTTCAGAAAAGGGAATCTTCAGTTTACCGTTAGTATTATCCATTCTGAAAGAGATTGCGGTGAACTGCCTATCTCAAGATATCTACAGTACCAGTGAAAAAACTAAAGAAGTACTTAACATTAGCCAAAAAGTATTCCACAAAATTTTGGAAATCGTGGCTCGTAGTTCAAAAAAGAATCAGGATGAAGTTCTGCAGGTATAAATTTATGTTCTTATTTTATTCTTTGCTTATTAAGTGACCTAAAATGTCGAGGTTGATTATAATTTTCAGTGAATTGTCAAATTATTTATTTGATATGTAGTTATTAATTTAAATTTTCAAGCTTCTGATATTTCCATGCAAAGCAACAATTAGGGAAACAATAGGGGAATAATAGTGAAGATAGACACAAAAAGCTGGAGTAACACAGCGGGTCAGATAGCTTCTCTGGAGAAAAGGAACAGGTGACGTTTTGGGTCCAGAGCAGTCTGAAGAAGGATCTCGACCCTGAAATTTCATCTAATCCCTTTCTCCAGAGATACCACCAGGGAGCGCCGCAGAATGACAGCCTCGCCAACAGTCTGACTTTTCGTCTCTTTTGTCATTTTTAGTGTATTTTAAAAGTTTGTGTTAATGTTCTCTATTTGTTTTATGTGGGGGAGGGGGTTGGGGGAAACTTTTTCAATCTTTTACCTTGACGGAGATGCGATTGTTTTCCGGATCGTATCTCCGGTCGCTCTGCGGCCTAACATCATGGAGATGGCGGTCTTGCTCGGGACTGACATTGAGCCCCACCGCGGGGACGTGGACTTACCATCAGAGCCGATCCCTTGCCTGGGATCGATGCTCCAACCGCGGCCTGCTGATTTTAACTTCGAGGAGCTCGCAGTCTCGGGTAGAGACCAATGTCGGGAAGCTCCAAACGACGCAGAAGGTTTGACCCATCCCGATCCGAGGTCGATCGCCCGGCACGGGGAGCTGACATCCCCTCCCGATGCAGGAACTAGATCGCCCTAATGCGGAGGGCCCAACTGCCGTCTACAGGAGCCAAGATTGTCCCATCAACGGAAGTCTCGAGGCCCCGTCCGTGGAAGAACAAAGAAGGGAAGAGATTTAACTTTTTTTTCCGCCTTCTTTCACAGCGAGGTATGTGGAGAAGTCACTGGTGGATGTTCATGTTAAAATGTATTTTGTGTGTTTTGTGGCTTTTTAATGGTATGACTATATGGCACATCAAATTCGTCGTATGTTGCAAAACATACTTGGCTAATAAAGTATGATTATGATTTTGAGATGCTGCCTGACCCGCTGAGTTACTCCAGTTTTTGTGTCTATCTTCGGTTTAAACCAGCATCTGCAGTTCCTTCCTACACAGGGGAATAATAGTCTTGCATTGATGCTGCTTTTCATGATGTTCGTCTAAAAGTAGGCCTCAATGCTCCACAAGAATGAATGTGGTGAACTAGGTTGCTTCAGTTGAACACTTTATGATGAGATAGTTGTCGTTAATAAACCAATAAAGTTTAATAGAATTTTGAAAAGACAAACTATGGAAAGTTAACAGAAAATGGACAAAGGGTATTTCAGAACAGATATATAAGTACAGTGGGAGTGTGGTGACTATTAATTAAATCAAAATTAACTTCATAAAAATCGTTAAATTAGCAATTTGTTCAGATGGGGCCAAAATGAATTGGTGCTGTACAGATGAAAAAATTATAAACAGCATGGAACAGTTAGATCAATCAAAGTCAGAGCAAAATTAAATGGGACTAATTGTGCCAGTGTATTATTAACTCTATTTTGAACCATTCAGACGTCCACTCAAATAATAGAAATGTGACTTTTTTGTGAAGGTTCTGTCTTCTATTCAGTTGGTTCTTGGAGAATTCATCAGCACTGTTGAGAACTGGCATGGTGTCCATGAAGCAATCCATCAAGAGATGCTCTCAACACTTCTGGCTGTAATGCTGGCTGAAACTGTTTATGCTATAAAAAAGGTGAGTCTGAAGAAGGGTTTCATTGTCATGGGTGACTTGCTTGTCAGGCACACCCTGTGGTTTATTTTGACAAATTGTGGCCCATTGGGCAAAATAAAGTCACAAGAATTCAGTAGAGTGATGTTGCCCCAACCTGCTCATTCTTCCACACAAACTCATTAACATCTATCATCTTAGTCCACATGAAAATCTGACAATCTTCCTGATTGTTGAGAGTTCATTTGTTTATCTTCCATACTACCATCAGCGCATCTCCTGTAACACAAGAGGATCTAACACTCGACCACTGCTATTTCACCATCACATATGCCTATCGTTTTGCCCCAAGCCCTCCCTTTGAAAAATCAGACCACCTGGTTGTGCTCTTACTTTCTGTGTGTAGGCTGTGACTGAAAAGTGTACTCCAGTGCTGAGGATTGTACAGAGCTGGTCATGAGAGGCAGAGGAATGACTTCATGCCGGCTTGGCATCGGTAGACTAGGCGGTGTTTGAGGACTCAGCAACGGACCTGACTGAATATGCCAACGACTTCATAAGGAAATGTGCAGAGGAGTGTTCCCACAAGACCATCCGAGTGTTCCCTAACCAGAAGCCTTGGATGAACTAGGAGGTCCATAACGTACTGAGGATGACATCTCAAGCATTCAAGTTTTACGTTTAGCGTTACAGGGTCACATATGACGTCTGGGACCAACCTCAATAAAGACATCAAGAAAACGAAAAGATGCTTTCGGTATAAACTGAACGATCAGACAGATAATAGGCAGCAGAGCTTGTACACCATTACTTCCTATAAAGCAATACCAGGTAGTAGCGCGTGACAACGGTGCCCCGCATCTGGGTGTGTTCATTGTTTTCTATGCTCACTTCGAAAGGGAGAAAGTTGCAGGAGAGTATTGTAATGATTGAAAGCTGCTCCAGGGCATGGCTTGTAAGGAAATTAATTGTAACACTTAAGAAATTGCAGAAATATGTGTACATGCAGTCCAGTTCATTACTCAAACCAGCCTTCTCCCATTGACTCTACCTACACTTCATGCTGCCTTGGGAAAGCAGCCAACATAATGAAGGACCACTCATGCTCTGGTCATTATCTTTTCCCTCCTTCCTGACGGGCCGAAAGTACAACTTGAAAACGCATACCACCAGATTCACCAACAGTTCCTTCCCCACTGTTATCGGACTCTTGAATGAACCTCATGCTCAGGATGCATTCCCGATCTTTCAATCTATCTTTTATTATTTTATCTGCATTTTCTCTGTGGCTGAAGCACTGTATTCTGTACAATTCTTTCTCTTTTTGCACCACTTGTACTCGTGCAAGGGTAGGATTGCACTCGTGTATGATATGACATGCCTGGCAAGCACCCTGAACAAATGTTTTACACTATCTTGGTACATGTGACGATGATAAATGGATACCATTGTGCATGTAAACCAATGTGGCTACGAGTATGCCTCTTTTCAAGTTGGGCAGTCCAATGCTGCAGCGAATAGACCTGCTGCTTCAACACTGGAGACCCAGGTTTGATCCTGTCCTCAGATACTATCTGTGTGTAGTTTGCACGTTCTCCCTGTGACCATGTGGGTTTTCACCGGGAGTTTGAGTTTCCTCCCATGTCCCAAAGACATACGGGTTTGTTGGTTAATTGGTCTTGTAAAACTGTTTCAAATGTGTAGGGAATGGATGGGAAAGTGAGATAACACGGAACTAATATAAAACAGGTGATCGATGGTCAGTGTAGATTTGGTGTGCCGAAAGACCTGTTTCATAGCTGTATATCGAAACTAAGTTCTTGCCTAATTTCCACTGTAAAGCAGTATTTGTATAAATTAAAACCACCACTTCCTATCCCTTACTGCCAGAAAAATATGTTGGAAATTGTAATCTATTTATAAATGTACTGTTGCAATTGCAGATGAGTACAATCTCTTTGAGTGGTGTTACCTAGATTGTGTTGTGTTGAGTAAATGGAACAATGAATTATCATGAGTCACCAAACCTCTTGGCCCATTGTTTTTTGTTTTGTTTTTTACCATTTTTGAGAATGTGCTCCTAACTTTCATCATAAACGAGGGAACCTGGTCTAGCTGTGACATACCATCTTTCTTGAATATGGTCACTTCTGCAGCTTCTCTGAAGTTCCTGGAGAATTATCCTCTTCCCAGATGTAGACTGCAAAGTGCGTATTTGTGACTAATGTTCTTCACCCCGATTAAAACAAATATATAAAGCTTCAGTGGGAATATGGTCATCTTCCAAGGTTTTGTTATTTTCATTTTAGTTGGGATATTAGCTTCCGTGTCTAACCTTCAGCAAATGTGTAGAGGACTGTGTACCAAAGAAGATTATATTTATGCCCTCATCTGGAAACTGGATGACCTGCAAGGTTCACTCCCAGGTGAAGTCCAAAGTCTGCGGTGTTCAAGTCAAATGATCCCCAGCAGTTCAAGAAATCTATGACCTCCACAGAGCCATTAAGATGTCAAGAGAGAATTCCAGACCAAGCTGGAGACCCGAGTCTTGCAAACTATAAGAGCAATAAAACAAAATCAGGCAATATTGCAGGCAACAATGATCTCAAGGCATTCTACACTTTGAATGGAAGGCCAATGGAGGGATGTCAATCACCCATCAGTCTCAGGTGCTCCTGTACCATTGATTACTGTGGCAGACGTGAGTTTGGCCTTCCTGAGAGCGAATCCGTGGAAAGCAACTGGCCTGGAGGGAACCCCAGTCGTGGGCTCAGGATCTGTGCGGACCAACTGGCAGAGGTATTCGTGGATATCTTCGATCCCTCACTTCTCCCATTTTAGGGTTCCCATCTGATGTAAGAAGACCACTATTATCCTGGTGCCTTAGAAACGTACGGTAACATGCCTTAGTGATTACCATCTAGTGGCTCTAACGTACTTTGATGGACCGGTGATGTGCACATTAACATCAGCCTCCCAGCCAGCCTTGAACCACTGCAGTTTGCTTACCATCACAACAGGTCCACAGCAGACCGAGCCCGAAACTCATCTCTGGAACACATAGACAAGAACTCCAATGTTAAACTACTAACTTCCTGCGGCAGCTGAGGAAGCACTATCTGCCACAGACAATGATGGTCCAATTCTACACGGCCATCGTAGAGTCTGTTCTCACCTTCTCCATCATGGTTTGGTTTGGCTCAGCCACCAAGCACAACGTCCAGAGGCTGCAGCGAATCGTCCGATCAGCAGAAAAGATTATTGGCTGCAACCTTCACTCCATTGATGAACTGTACACTGCAAGGGCCAGTAAGCGAGCGGGCAAGATCATCTCTGAACCCTCTCACCCTGGCCACAAACTCTTTGAATCACTTCCCTCTGGAAGGCGACTCCGGACTATCAAAGCTGCCACAGCCAGACATAAAAACAGTTTTTATCCACGAGTAGTTGCCCTACTCAACAGCCAAAAATCTGTAGTCTCCCTTTGATCTGGTATTTTGTTGGTTCACATGCTTGATCAATGGTGTTTTATCATTGATGTTTTATTATTATTAATGTTTAGTGTTTTCTGAGTCATTCGTAACTGTCACTGTATGTCATGTTGTTACTTGTGGGCGGAGCACCAAGGCAAATTCCTTGTATGTGAATACTTGGCCAATAAACTTACTTACTTAACTATCAAAAATAGCTCTTCTTCAATACCATAATCCCATCCAAACTAATTTACAAATTCCTGGACCGAGCAATCAGCAACCCCCCCCCCCCCTCCCCGCCACTGGTTCTTTGACTTTTTGACCCACAAACCTTGAGAGGAACAGCTTGTTCCCCTCTGCTATCGGGCTTTTGAATGAACCTTCCGTAAGCTAGGGTACAGTCCCAATTCTCCTACCTACCTCATTGTGTAATTGGACTTTTTGGCAGTATTTCACTACACAAGAAGTGGCTGCCTCGCCAACAGTCTGTCTGTCCTTTTTGTTATTTTTAGTATGTGTTAAAAAGTATATTTTAGTGTTCCTTGGTTTCTTTTATGTGGGGGGGGGTGGTGGGTTTGGCGGAAACTTTTCATTCAATCTCTTATCTCGACGGTGATGTGATTTATTTTTTTCCCCCGTATCGTATCTCCATCCCTACTGTGGCCTACCATCGTGGAGTTGGCGGCCTTTCCTGGAGACCGACAGGCGCTCCAAGCAGTGGGAGTCTGCGGGACTTTAACATCGTGGAGCTTGCGGTCCCTTTGTTGGGGATCGAAGCTCCAACCGCGGGGCCTGTGGACCTTAACAGCGTGAAGCCTGCGGTCTCTGATAAGAAGAGGCCAACTGGGGAGCTCCATGCCACGGACAGAGTTTCAACCGCCCCGACGCTGGAGTTTCGATCACCCTGACGGAGGCTTCGATCGTCTGCCTACGGATGGTTTGACTGCCCCGACTGCGGGCGAACAAAGAGGAAGAAGATTGAACTTGATTGCCTTCCATCACAGTGAGGAATGTGGAATCCACTGTGATGGATGTTTATGTTAACTTTTACATGGTTGTGTGTCTTGTTACTTTTCACTTAGTATGGCTGTATGGTAACTCAAATTTCACTGTACCTTAACTGGTACATGTGACAATAAACTGGCCTTGAAACCTTGAACTGATTCTGCAATCTATCTTCGCTCTACCTGTCGCACTTGAATTTTGCTTGATTGTATTTATGTACAGTAATAACTGAGATGATTGGATAGCAAAGCTTTTCACCGTACATGTGACAATAGTAACCCTAAATCTTTTTTGATTACTTTTTGGTCAGGAATTGCAGTACTTAGGACTGAATGGACCATGTGAAATGGAGTTGAGGGTGCTAGTTGTCATAGTTTAGTGGTCTTTTTTTCAGCAGATGCTGACTTTCTCTTCTCGATTAGTTCATTTATGTTCTTGGATTTCAATGGACTGGTGTGTTTAAGCCTGACAGTGCTGAAGAATCGCAACTATTACTGAGTTGCTGAGCCTCTTATGAGTATTTCCTGCATCACTTCTTTGGAACATGGCTCTTCTACTGGATCTCTGCCACAGGAAGTTAGTAGAACAGTTTATTTTATCTCGAAAAATGGTGGAGTTTCTGTGGATAATTAGCTTCTTGATTCTTCTGGTCATTCTCATCAAATCTTTCTTGGCATAGAAGCCAAAGCTCTCTTTGTTGCTGTTGGTTTATGGTGGACTTCAAGTATTGAAAACCTTGAGTATATGCATCAGGAATGTAAGTAGTGGAAGGAGCACAGAATACCCAGGCACACCCCATCGTGCATCTCAGCCTTATCAGTGAAAGAGTATGATTTCCACATTGGCCTCCTCAGTCAAATTGGAAGCAATCTATACTTTTTTGGGGAGGATTACCTAAGGCAACATAATGTTATACAAGATCTAACTACAGGTGACCCCTGCATTATGGAGTGAGCGGAGGATGCTTGCAATCCTCAAAAACAGTCGTATCACGATTTTCCATAACACAAGGTTACATCATCTGCGCATATGCCAACAAAAAATATTTACTTTTTTTCTCCCACAAATTCCCTGAGAGCACATTTTATTTCCTTAAAGTTTTGGGTATTGATTTGTGAATTCTGCAAGGGCAAATTTCCATGATCTGTTTCGCTGTAATGTGGGTATTGCCTGTAAGTTTTCAATGTATGCAAAAAGACATCGGTCGCGTTTGAATAAAATGTATTTCTATGCTGGTTTTAGTTATAAAAATCATAGTGGCAATTGGATCTGTTTGTAGTAATATATCCTATCCTATGTAATTCTGTATCTTTATTGTTTAAAATATGTAGAATTTTTTTTAATGGTTTGAGAATTGTGCATAGACATTTCTTCTGTCTTGATCAGTGAGAATTGATCAATTAGGTGTAATAGTTTAATTTTCTTTGAAAGCAAAATGATCTCCCCAAGTTACCAAAAATATGTCATTTTGGATAAAACATAAAATGCTGGAGGAATTCTGCCAGTTAGGCAGCTTCTGTGGAAGGAATGAACAGACGACATTTCAGAAGGGGATCCTCTTAAGACTGATTTTGTCTGAATCAGGATCCTAACCCAAAACATTGACTGTCCATTCCCTCCACAGATGCTGCCTTAAAGGCCTGTCCCACTATCATTACCTAATTCACGACCTTTTTTACTCATGGACATTTTTCATCAGGCTAGAAAAACCTCCCGACCTACTTGATGTCACGAGTACCTACGACTAGCATCACGGCCTGCTACGACCTACCTAAGACCTCCTACAACCTCGTGACGACCATGCTGCAAGTATGAGTCAAGGGCAAACTCGACAGAGGTCGCCAATTAGGTCGTGAAAGTGGGACAGGGGCTTCACTGCTGAGTTCCTCCTGCATTTTGTGTTTTGCTTAAGATACCAGCATCTGCTGTTTCTTTAGCTCTCAGTTATTTTCAATGTTTAGTTATAGATGCCATGAACATGGTTACTTAGAGGTTACTATGAAATTAGAAGACTACTTCTTGCATCTGATTCTTCAACATCTGTTTTCAAATTCAGAACTCGGACGCGGATGATATTTCTCCACCAGAAGCCGCTGCTGAACTGCCAGTAATTTCAAGCTACTTGCTGTCTATTGTAATGAAATACCCTCGTGTAATAAGGTAAGCGTAAACTAATAAATGATGTGACTAGTGAATGGATAGTTATTGTTTGCCTCTTGGTAACATTACTGTTTTTCTTTTTGTTTGAACACGATTGAATTGCACCAATGAAAGAAGAATGCCATTAACCCTAACCTGTTGTTTCGAACGATGGTAGCATGCCTACATCACCATGAATGTAATTGTTTGACTAGATGTGGGTTAACATCCTGAGTGCATGGATCCAATTAATATTGTACTCTGCCGCTTAAAGCTGACCCCCACCTCTTAACAACGGTACTTTGTAGTTGATTACTGACAATGATGTAGGAATTGAATCTGATCTATGAAATATTAAAAGATGGCACACTATTGAGAGAATGGACTTCAAGATCTCACATTACACTAATACTCAGGGAGGAGCAAGGAGAGTAGTCCTGCATTGAGCAAGTCCCTTCAGCTGCACACTTGAAAGACAGCGAGAATGGGTATTTGCAGTTGTGGAAAGTCAGGAGGCAAGGCTTGGGTATGGTTAAGTAGATTAGATCACTGACTGCATTTCAATTCATCATTACCTAACCTCTTGTCTCGCACACTGCTCAATTTACCACTCACTGGTCAAGCAGAATCAATCTGGGCTGTTAACGTTTATATTTTTCCTTCTTCATCTCTGTGGCACACTAAAAGCTTCACACTCAGAAATTCAACCATGATAGCCATACCATCCAAATAGATGACACAACACTAACTTGTACATTTCCCTTTGCAGGGCTCGATGGCATGTGGCCAGGAGCAATGAGGGCTAACAGAAGGGAAGGTGCACCTGCATGCCCTAACATCAATGGGTGCCTAACAACAGTGCAGACTATTAGGCACACATTACAAGTGGAAAGGTTGACATTCTAAGAACAGTTTCTTCTTGCATCCCACTTGCCCCCTCAACATGAACATAGTATTCAGATTTTCGAGCTGATATTGATGCCAGATTTCTTATACTCTATTTTCTTTTCCATTCGTCTGTTTATTACAGCCTGAAGATCTGTATCTTTTCTTTCAAGATACTCTAGACCTGTAAACTGGCCTGGCTGAGAAATTACGTGCAGCTAAGATAAAGATGTTCTATTATTTAATTTTACAGCCAGTGGAATAAATCATCGCTCTGCACTCCTACCACATCTTGTTGTGAATGGTGGTAGACAATTAAACAGTTAGTGAGGTTATCCACTTTGGTGGCAAAAACAGGAAAGTAGACTATTATCTGAATGGTGTCCGATTAGGAAAGGGGGAGATGCAACGAGACCTGGGTGTCATGGTACACCAGTCATTAAAAGTAGGCATGCAGGTGCAGCAGGCAGTGAAAAAGGCGAATGATATGTTAGCATTCATAGCAAAAGGATTTGAGTATAGGAGCAGGGAGGTTCTACTGCAGTTGTACAGGGTCTTGGTGAGACCACACCTGGAGTATTGCGTACAGTTTTGGTCTCCTAATCTGTGGAAGGACATTCTTGCCATAGAGGGAGTACAGAGAAGGTTCACCAGACTGATTCCTGGGATGTCAGGACTTTCATATGAAGAAAGACTGGATAGACTCGGTTTGTACTCGCTAGAATTTAGAAGATTGAGGGGGGATCTTATAGAAACTTACAAAATTCTTAAGGGGTTGGACAGGCTAGATGCAGGAAGATTGTTCCCTATGTTGGGGAAGTCCAGAACAAGGGGTCACAGTTTAAGGAGAAGGGAAATCTTTTAGGACCGAGATGAGGAAAACATTTTTCACACAGAGAGTGGTGAATCTCTGGAATTCTCTGCCACAGAAGGTAGTTGAGGCCAGTTCATTGGCTATATTTAAGAGGGAGTTAGATGTGGCCCTTGTGGCTAAAGTGATCAGGGGGTATGGAGAGAAGGCAGGTACAGGATACTGAGTTGGATGATCAGCCATGATCATATTGAATGGCGGTGCAGGCTCGAAGGGCCGAATGGCCTACTCCTGCACCTATTTTCTATGTTTCTATGTAGGAGGCTTCAGGAACATCCATTCCCCTTCTCAATGAAAGTAAAACCCAACATATGTGCTAATCACACGACAGAAACATTTGCAGATTTGTTCAGCCAGAATGGTTGAGTGGGTGATTAAATCTGTATTCCTTCCTCCTGCGATCCTTGCCATCACAGAAGCCAATCTTAAGACAATTCTATTCACTCCTTTTAAAATCAATCACCATAGGGAGCAGGAGCAGCTATTTTTCCATGCAACAGTAGTGCTGAACCCTGCACTCTAGAACTAGCTGTGATTCTAGCCAAACAGTTCCCGTATAGTTACAACAATGACAACACAACAATGTGCAAAAATGTCCAGGGTATATTCTGTTCATAAAATGCAGAACAAATCCAATCTGTCTAATTTCTGCTTATTGGTATACCTTTAATCTTCAGCAAAGTGAACGGGGGTGTCCTGGGATGGTATTATTTGGTGGAACCTATTTTCCAGTAATGTGTTTGCCCATGCCCGCATTGGGTTTCACCAGGACCACGTTCCACATCTCATCACAACCGTGGGTGGAACGTGGATTGGTGTGTTAAAATTCCAGGGGCAAGGTGATAATGACTGCCATTAACATCAAGGCAGCATTTGTGGCAATGAAGACCTGGTAATACCAAAATCATCAAGGGCAAAATACTCAATGGTTGCATTTGTATCTTGCACAAATGAAGATGGTTGTGGTTCTTGAGGACATTTTGCAGTAGTTCCACAGGACAGTATATTGGACTCAACCCCCTTCAGTTGCTTCCTCAATGACCTGTCATAAGGTCAGAAGCAGGAGTGTTCAATGCCATCGGCAATCCCTCAGCAATGTTGCAGTCCCTGTCTTCATTCAGCTAGGCCTGGACAACATTCAAATGTGGGTCAATAAAAGGTCACGTGTCAGGCAGTGACCTCTAACAACGGACAGTTTAATCACCTATTCTCTTTTAATAGTATTACTATAACTGAGACCTGTTTCAGCATCAACCTTGGGATCAGTATTCACTTGAAGCATAATTAGATCGGCCACATTAATATGCTCTTGTACCTAATGTATTTGAGGCTGGATATTCTGTGGCAATTTACGCACTCTGATTTCCCCCATCAGAGCATTTCCATCATCTTTATCTCTGAATGACAGGCAATATGACTTCTCTCCTGACTCCTCTACTGCAGTTTATTCTCTCACACATGACATTTTGATTCTTTTTGTGATAAATCTTCCCAAAGAGAGAATCTACCGTTGCAAATGAATCTTCCAGCATATCTTTGAGCTGTTAAAGGAAACGAGGGCTCTGAGGAAACCTATGTGGTCACCAATAGAACATACAAACTCTGCATGGCCAATAACTCGGATAAAATCAAACCCAAATCTCAGGAGTTGCGAAGGAACAGCATTATAGGATATCTTCAACCTCTTGCTTCTGCGGTCTGAGGTTTCCATCTGCTTCAAAAGGACATAAATTATGTTGGTGTCCAAGAATTGCATGGTGACCTGGCTTAATTATTACCAACTGGGAGCACTTAAATCCACTGTAATGATGCACTTAGGTTGGTTATAGCATAAATCAGGTACTGCCTCAGAAATGACCTAGAATGGTAATTTGGGTTTCACTGTACCTTAATTGGTACACGTGACAATAAACTGACCTTTGAACAACTTCAATTTGCCTATTAGCACACTAGATCAACAGCAGATGTCATCTCACTGACTTTCTATTCTGCTCTGCGCCATCTGGATAACAAGAATACATGTCAAGCTGCTCTTTGTTGACTACAGCTTGGCATTCAACACAATCATCCCGTCCGACTCATCACCAAGCTTCAAGCTGGGTCTCTGTATCACATTTTGCATCGGGATCCTTGACTTCCTTTGACATTGGCTAACCTCGATCTGTGCGGACATCTCACGGACCATCAACACGGGTGTCTCTCAAGACTGTGCCCTTAGCCTACTGTTCGTGTCTCTTTACACTCAGGAGTGTGGCTAAGTACAGCTCCAATGCCATCAACAAATTCACCCAACAAACACCACTGTTTTTGGCCGTTTCTGAAGTGGTAATGAGTTGGTGCATAGGACCACATCAACGACGACCAACAAAACTAAAGAACTAATTGTTCACTTCAGAAAGGGGAAGTAGAGAGGCCACGTGCCAGTTTTCATTGGTGGGTCGAGGGTGGAAAGAGTTGACAACGTCAAATTCTTGGGAATTGACATCTCGGATGACATGTCCCGGACACGTAGATATAAACAGGAAGAAAGCTCGTCAGTATGCCTACTGCCTTAGAAATTTAAAGATTTGGCATGTTACCAAATAACATGAGCAAACTCGTACGGATGCACTGTAAAATGTATCCTGATTGGAGTTTCAATTATTTGGGCATGCCCTCTTCTCGCTGCTAACATCATACAGGACCTACATCACCAGCTTCATGAATAATACTACTACAACCATCAAAGTACATTTCTCTCCACAGATGCTGCCTGACCCACTGAGTTCTTCCAGCAATATGTTTTTTAACTTGTGATTCCAGCATCTGCAGTAAAATGTTTTTTTTGTCATTGAAATGGTGTCTGTTTTTAAACATAGTTTCAACGCGGCACTGCTGACCTTAACTATTTCCCGTGTCTTTAGGTCGTTTTTAAATGAGTTAGTAGAATGCATAAATTCTGAAGTCGTACAAGGAATGGTGGGATTGGTAGCTGCTCTTCACTTCCTTCTCGCACTTAATAGAGGTGAGTTTTGGATATTGATGAGGGCAACATGAACAAATATTGACTAAATTTTAATCTAGTGGTGTCGGGGGTTATGGGGAGAAGGCAGGAGAATGGGGTTAGGAGGGAGAGATAGAGCAGCCATGATTGAATAGCGGAGCAGACTTGATGGGCTGAATTAATTCATAGGATAGAATTAGACTTTAAAACTGTTCAAATTACCTTTTCAGTTAAGACTTGGCATAACTATCCTCCCTTTTTCATCATTGGTATTGTTATTAAAGAAAGTGCCACAAAAAATTACAGCAAATGTACATTGGTAATGGGCCATTTGGACTATCTATTGAGAAAAACATCAATTTAATAAAAGTGGTCACTTTACTTGTTGAGTGTGCATCATTAAGTGCCTTGATTCATATGACTATTAGACGATAAGAAATATTGAACGGGTGTCAAATAGTATAAGGGTTGGCCGGATGGTGAAGTGGATAATACTGATCTCAGATTCTGGGATCAATGTGCCATCTTGATCTTGGGTGCATTCTGTGATGTGCTTGTATGTTCTCTCCGGGACAGCATAGATTTTCTCTGGGTGCTCCAGTTTGTTTCGACATCCTAAAGATATTGCCGGTAGGCTAATTTGCTACTGCGAACTAACCCTTAGTATAGAAGATTGGCAAGAAGAATCAAATTGAAGCTGATGAGCATGTGTTGGCAAGAATAAGTTTCAGGTGTACAAGGGAAATAAGTGGAGTGGCACTAATGCATTGCTCGCCTGGGAGCCAGCATGGACCCAGTAGGCCAAATGACTACATCAAAGTTCATAGGTAGACAAAAATGCTGGAGTAACTCAGCGACTGAGGCAGCATCTAGGGAACGAAGGAATAGGCGACGTTTTAGGTCGAGACCCATCTTCAGACTGACTGCTGCCTCACCCGCTGAGTTACTTCAGCATTTATGTCTACCTTTGATTTTTCCAGCATCCGTAGTTCTTTCTTAAACATCAAAGTTCATAGTAGGTATATATGGACTTTAGTAAGGCTTCTGACAAACATCCCCCACGATAGGCTGGTTCAGAAGGTTAAGGCACAATAGATCCAAAGCATGCTGGCTCTTTATTTGTCTGGAATATTCTGGGCCCACTCCCATATTTCTATAATCTATTGTCATTACCTTAAAAGCAAAACAGCTCATGAGAAGCCTCCAAGTGTGATAATTGAAAACAAACTTTTTGAAGTGGTAAAAGTGCCAATAATTTATATGTAATATCTTTGGCTTTCCTTATCAATATTGATCCCCTTCACATCCAATGGCGCATAATATTTTACCTGAAATGTCACCTTTATGAAGTTGTTTATTACTGAATTGATGTTATAAAGCAAAATCGGAGAGCAGGGTAGCCCATTTGCCGCTTTCGGTTCTAAAATCCAACTTAACTGTGCAGGTAAAGTGAATGTGAAAAGAGATGCAATCAAAGGCACAGCGACAGTCATTCACAGGAAGCTTCAGCTTTTCAGTGGACTTGTATCAGAGTTGAGCGACATTGACAGGTATGTTTAATAACGTGGAAAATAATTTTACGTATTTTAAACCATGTCTTTATTGAAAAGCTGGCAACTGCATTTGCAGAGGAAATGGAACTTGGATATCAATTAAATGTAAATGTCAAATAATAACCTGCTGGCTGCATTTTGGATACCGGATTTCTCTCTATGTAACAAATAATGCCATCAAAATCTGGATCTATGGATCATGATGGAAATGGTTCTAATCCCCCTCTGTCTCACAGTACAACCAGTTTATTACAATGCATATTTGCTGCTACTGTCTTCCAGTTTTACTAGTAATACTAATCCGTGTGATAAATTATCCATACCATTTTAAAGTTTTGAATACGTTGTTAAACTGACTTCCATTGGTATGCAATTACATGAACTTAGTCACAAGGCTGTACCGTTGAGGCATCATTCAGCAGCCTGAAGAAATTCAATGCCAAAAGCATGAAAAAGACATTTTAAGACAGTTATGTTGTCTAACCTATAACAAATGTATGCCCCTTAAAAAATGTATATATCTTGTGTGCTAGCTGAACCTGGCATGCCTATCTATTTGTTGACCATAGCAGGTTTATTAATTTGCATTATAGGTTTATTATTATCACATGTACCCTGAGACTATGAAAACTCTTGCCTGTTTGTTATCCAGTCAAATCATACTATATGAGTACAATAGAGCCATACACAAGTACAACAGTTAGTGCAAAGAGAAAAACCCCAGAGTGCAGAACATAGTATTGCAGCATTACAGTTACAGAAAAAGGGCTGCAATGAGGTACGTTAGAAGATCAGGACAACATCCTTGGCTTATAAAAAGGACTGTTCAGTAGTCTGATAACAGCAGGGAAGAAGCAGTTCCTAAATTTGCATGTGCGTGCAAATGGCTTACTTTTGCTCCTTTGACTGATGGACATGCACGATTCTGACAGAAAAGTTGAAACAAGGTAAAAGATAAGGTAAATGGTAGTAATCATTGAATGACTCAAAAGGCCACATGGCCTGCTCCCCATTAATTTGTATTTTTCTATTGTGTTTGCTAAACTAAAATAGATTAGGTAGTCATGATAGCATGTTGGTGCCATTGCTAAATATAATTTAGCTGAAATGCACTAAAAAGTATGTTGATGGATTTTCCTCTATTGCAGGACCTTGTACTTGTCTTCAAAGAAACATCTGGATGATCTCTTACAGCTGTGAAATATTGTGAGTGTACCTTCCCTATCAGCAGAGAGGAAAATTGATGTATTCAAGCAGCACAATATTTTTCTCCCTATTTTGCAAGATGTAAAGTTGGTCTGATGTAATTGGAAATTGCATTTGTCATATGTAAATATCTGCCAATTAGAATGAATCAGGAACTGAGATATGAACGGACATGCTGCATTTTTTTGTCTGGGGGGAAGAAAAGCTTTTTTTCTTGGAGTTAAAAGTAATGAAATGTTCTCCTTTGATTTTGGACTGCAGTGTCCGCCAGGAGATGTCACTGAAACAGACACAATATTTTAAAGAGAACATCATATAGTAATTATATATTATGCAAAACATGATATTATGTAAAACTTGTAACAATTAATTTGCTGTAAACCCTGTAATTTGTAAATAAATTGAAATCATATATATATGTACATCTTTGCATGTGTCTTCCTTGTGTCTCTCACCCTGATCCCTCAGTTATCAGCCTTGCTCCTTTTTCTGTTCCTTGCCTCCCAATTTTCCAAACTAAAAACACAAATATTGAATACACTAAGCTTTGAAATAAGGTGTTAAAGCAAGATAAAAGGTGTTAAGGCGGGATAGGGAAGGAAGATGGATAGGTAAAATTGTGGTATTGTTTACTGAGAACACTGCAGTGCCTATAATGGACAAAGACAATAGAGATGTTACTACACAACTGGGACTATTTTATAGCCACTTGCACCCCGTCCAACCTCATCTCACTTGCACCTCCTCCAACCTCATATACTGTATTAGTTCAGGATGTGGACTCTTATACATCGGCGAGACCAAACGCAGACTGGGCGATCGTTTCACGGAACACCTTCGCTCAGCCCGCCTGAACCTACCTGATCTCCCGGTTGCTGGATACTCCAATTCTCCTTCCCATTCCTACAGACCTCCTTCTGTCCTAGGTCTCCTCCATTGTCAGAGTGAGGCTAAATGCAAATTGGAGGAATAGCATCTCATATTTTGCTTGGGCAGCTTACAGCCCAATGGTATGAATATTGATTTCTCTCACTTCAGGTAGCCCCGGCATTCCCTCTCTCTCTATCCCTCCCCCACCCAAGTCGCACTAGCTTCTCACCAGGGGCTGAGTTTAACTAGTTACTAGTTTAACTAGTTTTACTGGGGGCTGAGTTTTACTAGTTTAACCACCAGGGTCGCCGGGGAGATGGCCAGCCCTGCTGGCAGTCTGTTCGTTTTTTTCATCCTTTGTTATTTGTAGTGTTTGTTAAAAGTTTGATTTAATGTACTTCGGTTTGTTTTAGGGGGGCGGGATCGGGGGAAACTTTTTTTCAAGCTCTTACCTTCCCGGAGATGTGATCATTTTTCGGATCACATTCTCCGGGCTCTGCAGCCTACCATCACTGGAGCTGGAGGCCTCCTCGGACTGTCGTGAGCTCCACCGCAGGGCGCGGACTTAACATCGGAGCGGATCCCTTGCCTGGGATCGCTCCCACCGCGGCCTGCGGACTTACCATCAAGGGGTCGCATTCTCGGGAGAGGCAAGTCGGGAGCTCCAACACCGTAGAAGGTTCGACCAGCCCCGACGCGAGGTTCACTGTGGTGGATGTTCATGTTAAAATGTGTTTTTGAGTCTGTTGCTTTTAATTGTATGACTGACCTGGCCAGTGAAATTCCTCGTATGTTGCAAAATATACTTGACGCATAAAATCTGATTCTGATTTTCACCCTATTTCCTTTATCATCGTTACTTTTTTGCATATCTTTCATTTATTGTTCTTTCTCTCTCTACATCACCGTCCATATCTCTCGTTTCCCTTATCTCCAACCAGTCTGAAGAAGGGGCTCGACCCGTAACGTCACCCATGCATTCTCTCCAGAGATGCTGCCTGTCCCGCTGAGTTACTCCAGCTTTTTGTGTACTGTGAGGGATGTTGAGGAGCAAATTTACATGAACATTTAAGAGACAAGGAAAAACTATGGGGTGGTTATAATTATGTCTAACTATTCAAATAGACTGGAGTAGAAGTGACAAAAGCCAAAGAGAGGATAGATCTTCTAACATGTTTTGGGAAACAACATGCCAGGTCAGTATATTTCAGGTCCATAAGAGAGGTGATAATGCTGAACTTGATTCTAAGAAATTCTTACCAAGTAGGGCAAAGATGATTGGAGAAGCATCTATGAAACATTTCTATATAGTTATGGAAGCCACTCAGCAGTGAAAAAGTACAATGCATTCAGTAAAGCCCCTGTCCCACTTGCATGTCCTTGGCACGCTAATTACGCGACCTCGTGGTCGCGTTGAGGTGCGACGGACCCGAGCGACTTCATGCGCCCGCACAGCCGTCTGGAGCGCGTGACGTCATTTGAAGACGGACACAAAATGCAGCAGTAACTCAGCGGGACCGGCAGCATCTCTGGAGGGAAGCAATGGGTGATGTTTCGGGCGGAGACCCTTCTTCAGTCTGAAAGGAGGGTCTTGACCCGAAACGTCATCCATTCCTTCTCTCCAGAGATGCTGCCGGTCCCGCTGAGTTACTCCAGCATTTTGTGTCTATCTTAAATTTTCTTGGCCCCGCTCTGGGAGTAGAAGTGGGGGCGGATCCGGATCCGCAACGGCCGTGAGGCCCAGGCTGAGTTCGACGATCGTTTGCCTGCTTCTGCTGCTGTTGGAGGTGAGACGTTGCGCCGCGCCAGGGTCTTGGGCCTGTCCCACTTTGGCCAACAGTTACGCGACAAGCCGGTGGTGCGCAAAGATTTAGTTCGCTACAAAATGCCAGAGCGTTGCGCGATATCGCGCACAACTACATACCCCTCCGCGCTTCTTATTGGGAATAGCCCCGCGTGGCCACACGATGCCTGTTCGCCTCAACGCAACGACAAAGTCGCGTAATTTGCGTGCCAAGGACATGTAAGTGGGACAGGGCCTTTAGTATTCAGACCCTTTCACCTTTTCCACATTTTGTTAAGTTACAGCCTTATTCTAAAATGGATTCAATTCATTTTTTTTTAATCATCAATCTACACACAATACCTCACATTCGTAGCCCCCCCCCTCGGTCATGACTGACCATGGGTCATGCATCCTAGTTGTTGGCTGCTTGCTCCAAACCTCGGCTAGAGCAGCGTCGCTTACGATATGTGGTCGGATGCAAGTGAGGAAAGGCTGTTGCCCATGCAGCACGTCACCCCTCTCCATGTCACTGATCGATCCAAAGGAACAGCAGGGCCGTTACAGTTCGGCACCAGCGCCGTCGCAGGAGCTGCCAGAGCGAGGTTGTAGACAACAACGAACTGCCTTAGGGGCTCTGACTCTGGATTTTCTTGAGGATTACTCCAGAACCCTTTTCCATGACTGGATATGGCCACGAGGCAGTGGAGATTTTAAATCGGAGTTTTCCCTCTCCTAGATGGACTGCCTACCCAGGCTGTCGAGCCCCATCTACCCGAGACTTGTGGGGGCGGGAGTGTCTACTTTCGCGTGCAGGTCTATAATACCTCACTATATGAAAGCAAAAACAGGTATTTAGAATTTTTTGCAAAGTAATTAAAAATAAATAACTGAAATATCACATTTACATAAGTATTCAGACCCTTTGCTATGACACTCAAAATGAAGCTTAGGTTCATCCTGTTTCCATTGATTATCCTTGATGTTTCTACAACTTGGAGTCCACCAGTGGTAAATTAAATTGATTGTACATGATTTGGAAAGGCACACACCTGTCTATATAAGGTCCCACAGTTGATAGCGTATGTCAGAGCAAAACCAAGCCATGAAGACGAAGGAATTGGCCGTAGACATCCGAGACAGGATTGTGTCGAGACACAGATCTGGGAAAGGGAATAAAACAATTTCTGCAGCATTGCAGGTCCCGAAGAGCACAGTGGCCTCCGTCATTCTTAAATAGAATAACTTTGAAACCACCAGGATTCTTCATAGAACTGGCCGCCTGGCCAAACTGAGCAATTGTGGGAGAAGGGCCTTGGTCAGGGAGGTGACCAAGAACCCGATGGTCACTCTGACAGAGCTCCAAAGCTCCTCTGGAGATGGGAAAAACTTCCAGAAGGACAACTATATCTGCAGCACTCCACCAATCAGGCCTTTATGGTAGAGTGGCCAGACGGAAGCCACTCCTCAGTAAAAGGCACATGACAGCCCACTTGGAGTTTGCCAAAAGGCACCTAAGCAAGATTCTCTGGTCTGATGAAACCAAGATTGAACTCTGGCCTGAATGCCAAGTGCATTCTGGAGGAAACCAGGCACCGCTCATCACCTGGCCAATACCATACCTACAGTGAAGCATGGTGGTGGCAGCATCATGCTGTGGGGATGTTTTTCAGCGCCAGGAACTGGGAGACTAGTCAGGATCGAGGGAAAGATGGATGGAGCAAAGTGCAGAGAGATCCTTGGTGAAAACCTGCTTCAGAACAAAATCCATCTACTATTTAAAAAAAAATTCTGCATGAGTAGGTTTCATATTTTCCACATTTATTCCATTTGCCATTTTTGTCCCCTTAGCTTGTCTATATGCGCATGAAGATCACCTTAATCGCAGTCTGTGCATTTACCCAGCTTTGTATCATCTGCAAACATGAGCATGTTACGTTAGATCCCATCATCCAGCTGACTGTAATAGAATGTGAACACAGGGATAACAGCGCCAATGTTTACAAAATCTCTTGAGTACTTCAACTGGAAGATAATTAAGATGAATAAAACGCAGGAATCATTCAACAGGCCGGGTAGCATCTGTGGAAAAAGAAAGAGTTATGTGTCAGATTGAAGACCCTTCTTCAGAACCAACCACCCACAGATGCTGTCTGTTACCAGTATATTTTATTTCAAGCTTAGGCAATTTTTTACACTTTCGTTTACTGGAGAATAATGAGATTGTGCTCTGTCTTTGCACATGAAAGATTGTCCCTCCCAAAGGAGCACTTTCATAATTTTACTGGAGTATCTGTCCATATTTTTTGGTGATTTACATGGAATAATTAAGAGATGAAACTAGACTATAATTGTTTTACCATATGTAGGTATGTTGCAAAACTTACCTTCAGCGTCGCTGCAGGTCTGTCGCTGCCCGTGTGCGCGATTTTGGCGCCTTTGACAGGGGGGCGGGTTTAAAACGCGATTTTCTCTCGGCTATTCAAATCGAGGTTGTTCGGCCTCCTTAGTTGCTGACGAAAAATCGCTGCGACATTAGTTCGCTGCAGGTATTTTTAAACTATTGGTTTATTTAATTGTTATAGTAGGTTAAAAATCATCCTCTAAACCCGCGACCGCTGCCAACGGGACGGATCTCATGTAGGGTACAACGCAAGGTAGGCTGTTTATTTTTACATTAAAAAGTGCTTCTTAAGATCCCTTTATACAAAAGTTTATGTTGCGAGTAGCTGATTTGGGTGCCCATTAAATCTTGCAGTATTTTTCTGGGCATATGGGGTACAAATTCACCGCAATGGGAACGTTCCAAACCATCGCGTTCCACACGATCCCACTCGAAAGCTGATTTAAATGGCCATTAATTTACAGCAATTGAACACTAAATTCCTTCCATTTGGCCTATAAATTAATGTCAATGAGATTTAAAAATCATGTTTTATTGTCAATTCTTGTGTGAATGTTATTTGGACACTTAGGCTATTTAAAAATGTTAATCTTTCCTTAAGAAATGGATAGATGTTTAGATCTAGTAATTGAATTTTGGAATTAGCTACAATTGGGTAACTAACTAATTATATGCTTTAATTTCAGGTCATCCAAGTAAGATTGTTTAATATTTGTTTCAGAATGCTTCAACCTATAATAACTGAAAATTTCTTTCAGTTCTCTTAATTTTTAATAAAGTTATGGGCTTTAGACTGTCCTCGATCACAGCTTTTGTGTTAAGTCAATGGGAAATCAATAGGGAACAAGACGCTAATTTCCGAGTATGAAAATGGCCATAACTTTTTTAATACTGAAGATATGAAAGTGAATTAGGTGTCAAATTAAACTTTTTATGCTTTATCTGATTATCGGATAAATTAAAGACTTGATACCATTGCTACCATATGATTATTATTATTATGAAATTGATCGTAGAATGTGCCACTATTTTCTGTTTGTGAAATAGAGATGAAGGGAATCATGTCAGACACAAACTAATTACCAGCTAAAATATTTTAAGTCGCCGCAATCCTATTGGGATCAGTAAATAAAATGGGAAGGGGAAGTGGAGAGGAACGGAACACAGAACAGAACGGTGCTGGAGAGATGTAGGAAAAGACAGTTCTCAGAAAGCAAAGCATTTTTCTTCATTTTGACCTTTGTTTTTGACAGCGTGAGTTGTGATCAATGGTTGTGCAACGCATGTAACACATAATTAGCTTATTCGGTTATCGAGCAGCTGCAGCAGGCAGCGCATGGTGTCACTGGGGGGGCTGAGGGCGCTTGATGTACAGGTGGAAGGTCTCATCCAGCGGATGGGCTTGCTTGCACTGCATTGGAGGCAGAGGGTCCCGTCAGCGGTGCAACGACTTAATGATGCAGAGGGTATTGACTGTCTCTCCCAAGCTTTGACTAGCACGGGGACTGGCCCGGGAACGACGATAAGACACAAAATGCTGGAGTAACTCAGCGGGTCAGGCAGCATCTCTGGAGAAAAGGAACGGGAGACATTTCTTCAGACTGAATCAGGGGAGAGGGAGACAGAGATATTGAAGGGTAAGGTATGAAAAGGACAGATAATGATAAGGAAAATGTAGAATGATTCAGAGTTGGTCGAGGGGAAGGTGACAAGGAGGCATATAATCAGTATGATTTATCAGAAGGACAGTAAAACTAGTCGGAGAACTAGGGAGGGGGGGGGGGGGCGAAGAGAGAGACGAAGTTAGAGAAATCAATATATGAAGGAGGGTCTCGACCTGAATAGTCACCCGTCCCCTTCTCTCCTGAGATGCTGCCCGTCCCTTGTTACTCCATCCTTTTGTGTCTTGTCTTCAGTGCTGATGGCGCTGGGTGACTGCGAGCAGCCGGGCCGGGCCGGGCACTGTGATTGAGGAGCGGGGAGGGAGGCTGGACGCTGCTCGGCGGCTGAAGGGCGGTGCCAAGTAGCGGTGACGAACAGGCGGGGAGGGAGGGAGAGGAGAGGGCGGAGTGAAGCTGCTCGGCTTTGGAGCCGCCGCTGCTGCTGCTGCTCACACCGCGGGCAGCTGGAGAGCGCTGCTTCCCTTCACCCATCTCCTCCCCTTCACCCATCCACACATCTTCTCCCTTCCATCTTCGCCCAGAAATGGATTGCTAGTCTAAAGTGCAATGGATGAAGAATGATGGAAACCATTTATTCCATCCTCCTGCTCCTGCCGGCTCTCCACTCCCCGGCGATAGCGAGAGCGGACAAGAAATTCGGTAAGTTTGTTTGATAGCTTGTGGTGTTTTTTTTAATAAATAATAAGCAACCCGCCCTGAACTGCTTATCAGGTGAGGATCTTAAACGATGCGGATTCATCAGGTTGCGTATCCAGGGCTCTGAACCTGCGACAGGCTGCAAAATAAAAGATAAACCCGACGAAGGGATCCTTTCCACAAACCTGCGATGCATTTGCGCGGATAAAGGGTTAGGATTTATCATGTGTGCGTAGCAGGTACATTGGGTCTGTCTGTCGCGAAGGGCGTGAAGCACTGGTTACCATCGGCGATAGCACTGGTTAAACCGCGTTAACTTTCATATCGACACAGTGACCCACAAATAAACAATTCCTACCGATTATGTCAGTTACTTCGTGGTGTGTTTAAAAAAAAAATAAACACCCCGTTGACCTGTGCAGGCGGAATTAATTGGTTGTGGTTATTGATCTTACGTTGCCGGTCCGCTGGGATAAATCAGCTGGTCAGTAGGAGCCAGAAGTAAATCTCTCGGCCGCTCCATTCCTTCCATCCATTCCACTTTCCCTCGCATCCCGATACATTTAGTCGTTTCTAAGTCATTAAACTCGGCTCTGAGCGAGGAAATGTTTCATCGTGTGATAGCAGGGACGGGGTGGGCCGATTGGCCCATTTCTGTGTTGAATAACTTCATAGGTACACAAAAATGCTGGAGAAACTCAGCGGGTGCAGCAGCATCTATGGAGCGAAGGAAATAGGCAACGTTTCGGGCCGAAACCCTTCTTCATGTCTGAATAACTTCATGTCCATCTCGAAGTCAAACCTCGGACTATGAAACTTTACACGCCTTTCTTCTTTCAGGCGATGAATGGTCTCGACCCGAAATGTCGTCTGCCCATTTCCCTCCAGCACGCTGTCCGAGTTCATTCCGGTCGCTAGTTTTTGGCCGATATTCCTCGTATCTCTGTTTACCTTACCAATGCTTTTAGCACATGAGCCTTCAGTTTAAATGAATTAAATCTACAAATAATTCCATATGCTCTTGCCAAACCCTTACATCATTCCATTGTGAACATTTAGTATTGCATTGCAGCTGCTTTGTAATAAATGCAATTGCTTTCCTAATTGTGTGCTGCAGTTGCATGTTAATTTCATGTTATCTGTGTACAAGGACATCAGGCTTCATCTGGATACCCAACACTTTTATCACTATTCTGCTGCCAATTTTTCCAATCAAAGTTGATAACCTTTCTTTGCACCATTTGTCATGGGCTTGCAAATTGAATTCACATATTACATGTTAGTTCGCCAGTATGTGACTTTGCACGGATGTTTGTTTGTGCCTCCAGTTCCCACCGGCTCCATGACCAGTTTGACTGAGGGGATCAGATGTAACATTTCAAAGTTTGGGAGGTAGATTAAGTATAATATCACCCATTACGATGGAAAAGAGAGAGCTATTGTGTATCTATAGTGAGATAATTATAAATGGTGAGAGACTGGATAATGCAGACACCAGACACTGCAAATGCTGAAAGGTTAAGCGCCAAAACAAGTCCTGGAGGAACTTAGCAGGCTGGGCAGCATCTAAGGAGAGACGGCATTTCGGTTTCGGTCCCTTCTTTAGATTCAGAGATTGGATAATGTTTTATGTGCAGAGGTACTTGAGCATCTTTGTACCCAAGTCATTGAAGGCCAACGTGCAGGTGCATCAGGCAATTGGGAAGGCAAGCAATATCATGGCATTTTTTTGCAAAAGGACTGGAACACAAGAGTGTATTTATCGATCAATTTTGGTCTCATTCTTAAAGACTGGATATACTTCATTTAGAGAGAATGCAACAGATACTAGTTCCTAAGATGGCAGATCTATTTTATGAGGTGAAAGTGAGCAGGGGTGGGTCTTCATTCTCCAGAGTTTATTGGAATGATAGGTGATCCCATTGAAACATACAAAATTCTTAAAGGAGTGGATGATGATGTTCCCCAGCTGAAGAGTCTGAGATTAGCAGACATCGCCCCAAAGCAAGAGGCAACTAATCTAGGACTGAGATGAGCAAAATGTGCTCAGTGTCTTTGGAATTCTCTACATCAGAAGGCTGCGGAGGCAAGGACATTGATTATAATCAGAATAGGGTTCAACACATTTCTGGACATTTACGGAATCAAGGGATATGGGGAATGTGAAGGAAAGTAGTGTTGGGGTAGAAGATCAGCCCAGATTGTGTCCAATGGTTGAGGGGGCCAAATGGCCTCCTGCTGCTGCTGCTGCTGCTGCTGCTGCTATTCCCATGCTCTCATTGCCAGTTTGCACCCCCTCCACAACCTGCTTTCGAACCTCCCTTTGCATCATAAGCAAAACGGGGGAATAGCAAATGCTGTCACGCCACCTGTGATTGTAGCTGAGGTCCAAGCACTGATCGTTGTGCTAAACCACTGATAACAGGTGGCTGAGCTGAATCTGATCAGTCTGTTCACCCTCGCTGTTTTTAGTCTTTCATTTGTTACGCCCAGTCTCTTGAGCCTTTACTTTGTGTAATAGTGTCTCAAATACCTTATCAAATGCTTTTGAAAATCACATGGCACATGCTGGCTTCTCCTTATGTCCTGCATTAGTCACAAATGCAATTTACATAGGTTGGGTAACTATGGCAGAATTACTTTAGCTTGTGTGTACTTAATTGTAACACATCACAAGGATGAATGGAAGGAATGTTTGACCATGTTCCTCTTTTTATGATTTTCTACGCACTTTAATTGCTTATGTAACCATAGTGAATAAGATAAATGCATGGCCTTTCGCCCTGCACCCTATTAAAAATCCCAGCCCTCTGGGGGTTGGAGAGGAATAACACCAATATGATTGCAGCTTGTTCTAACTGGAAAGTACTAAGGACAATGTGTTCAGTTTCACGAGCAGTTTGGCAAGTCAGCATGCAGATGTGGATGAATATTTATTTGAAATACTAATTTGTTTCACGGTAATGAGTGAATAAACAAATCTGAACTCCAGTGGAGAGGTGGACTTGAGCTGAGAGGTTGGAGGGAGAGATGTGGTGGACAAGATTAGCAACAGCAATTTCTAGGGAACAACTGAATCTTGGTGTTATAGTTAAAGCTTGAAATGAGTGGAAGGTTTTTAGAACAGGCAAGTGCATTTTTCATTAATGAAGTTTTTTCAAAGAAAGGCTTATCAGCACAACTAAATGCAAACACAAAATCTTATTTTCATGTTGTAGATGCTCAAAAAATATTTTGTTAACCCTGAGGGTGCTTGTACATCATTAAAAAGAATATATCTAATTATCCTATAGTTTTTTTTAAAACTCATTTTTACAATTATTAAACCAAACCAAATTCAGAATTTAGTAGAATGCGCCTAATAAACAGGATATTATTATGTCGGTAACAATTTGAAATGCTAATTTGCTTCATGGTAATGACTGAATAAACTCCATTGGAGAGGTGGATTTGAGCTGTGAGGTTAGAGGGAAAGATGCATAGGTTCAAGATGAAGGGAAAATGATTTAATAGGAATCTGAGGGGTAACCTTTTCACACAAAGGGTGGTGGATGTATGGAACAAGCTGCCAGAGGAGGTAGTTGAGGCTGGGACTATCCCAATGTTTAAGAAACAGTTAGACATGTACATGGATAGGACGGGTTTGGAGGGATATGGACCAAACATGGCCAAGTGGGACTAGTGTAGCTGGGACATGTTGGCCAATGTGGGCGAGTTGGGCCGAAGGGCCTGTTTCCACACTGTATCACTCTATGCACAAATACTAGTTACTAGATGTTGTGCCTTTATTCAAGAAGGGCCGCTTATCGATAACAATATTATTACTAATAATAACAATAAAAATAATAACGGCTGGTGGCGCGACCGATGTTGCAGCGGCCCCTGCAGCCTGTCTGTCTTTTTTTTTTTGTCCAGTTAAATGTAGTTGTTGTGTTCTTTTATACTGTTTTTGGCTGTGTATATTTGGGGGGGGGGGGGGGAACTTTTATAATCTCTTCTCTGCACGGGAGACCCGACCTTTTTCCTATCGGGTCTCCATTGTCGTTGGGGTCTAGTACCGTGGAGCAGCCTCCAACCGGAATGACCTGGGGGCTCCAGTCGTGGAGCCTACGGAGCTGCGGACTACTCACCATCGTGGGGCTGGCCGGCCTCGGAGCGTGGGGAGCAGTGGTGGCTGCGGCCCGACTCCGGAGCTCGGAGGCTCCAGCCGCAGGTCCGGTGGACAGGAACATCGTGAGCTCGCGGGTGCCTGGTGGGAGACCGTTTTTTGGAGCTCCCGCAAAGCAACTTCCGCCCATGTCACGGAGTTGGAACGGCCCAGAGTGGGGCCTTACATCGCCCGGCGCGGCTTTAACGGTCGCGGGACATGCCAACGCCCGCCGGGGTCTCCCACATTGAGACATTAAGACCTGGAGTGGGACCGCACATCGCCCGGCGCAGCCTTAACAGCCGTGGGACTTACCGTCGCCCGCCTGGAGCTTTAACATCGGGAGAAAAATGGAACACGGGAGAGAAAAGACTTTGCCTTCCATCACAGTGAGGAGGAGATTCACTGTGATGAAGATTTTGTGTGAATTGAATTGTTTAAGTGTCTTGTAGAAATAGTTTCTGTTTGTATGGCTGTAGAAACAGAGTTTCGTTTGAGCCTCATTTGAGGTTCCAATGACAATGAATAAATATTGTATTGTAACAGCAATAGTAGTAAACAGGATATTGTCATATTCAAATATCAGGAGAACTTGAATTAAAATGAAAAGGGGGAAATAGCAGTCTCTCTCTCTCTCTCTCGCTCGAGAAAAGACGTTTATTTTTTGGAGCGAATCAATGCTGCTTCTGAAGGAATCAAGCTGTTGTTTTGTCCCAAAAAAAAGAGAAAATGCTGAAAATCTTCAGTGGGTCCAGCTGTTTTTATGAAGCAATAAACCCTGTTAATGCTTCAGGTAGCGCTTCTGAACAGTGTGAGCCTTGTGACTTCATCTCTCCAGGGCTTTGGCCAGGTAGCCAGTCCTTCCCTGTCCCATGCATTGTAAGAGCATCGCTTGTTGCATAATTTCTACCGATGGTCTCTAATGGAATTACCACCAGTTTCTTGATGCTTTTTAATAAGTTAAGCGGTAATCCTCCTGCATGACTGACACTTCCGCTTTTAAGGATTAACCCATTCCGAACAAGTAAACTACACTGAATGAGTTAATCATGTCTGTTAGACAATAGGTGCAGGAGTAGGCCATTCGGCACTTTGAGCCAGCACCACCATTCAATGTGATCATGGCTGATTATCCAGAACAGTACCCCGTTCCTGCCTTCTCACCATATCCCAGTATACTACCTATGTTGTATATTGCCACACATTATGTAATATTTCCTGCTTTACATCTGATTGTCAGTAAACAATCTAACCCTCAACTTGGATTATCAAGGTTAACATCATCAGTATTGAAGCCTGCATAGTATTCGGGCTGCTTCATTGGGCAGGCCATAGTGTTTACATGCAAAACACCAGGCTTGCAAAACAGATGCTAAATTCTGTGTTGTGTCACAGGTAGTGATTACCAGGCGGAGGAAAAGATTCAAACATAGACAGACAGCTGCCTTGGAAATAAAAACTGCAATACCCCACTGATTGATGTGAATCCCAGCCTGTCACTGCCCAGGAAGGAGAAGGAACATTAGATGAACCTCAAGTCCATGTATAGAGAAGAAGTGTCAGTTTTTATTGGTAGGGTGGCAGTGGAGAGAATTAGCAGCTTCATATTCCTTGGTTCACTTCTCAGATGACCCGAGCTACGCCCAGAACAGAGATATAATCATGATAAATGTGTACTGGCACCTCTACTTTCTTAGAAGTTTAAAGCGATTCAGCATGTCACCAAATACTTCTACAGACGCACTGTAGAAACTACCCTGACAGGTTGCACCATGGTCTGGTGTGGCAATTTCCACAGGAATGCGAGGCTGCAGTGAGTGGTGGACTCAACCCGGTACATTGTGGGGACAGTCATTTCCACCTTTGAAAGAAGGAGGTGCAGAAGCCTGAAGTCACACACCACCAGGTTCAGGAACATCTACCATCAGGTTCTTGAACTGACCTGCACAATCCTAATTCTACCTCAACAATGGAACATTGGGAACGACCTCTTGCACTGCCATGGACTTGTTTTCCTACAAATTCAATTAAACTCAATTCAATTCAATTCAACTTTAATGTCATTGCACAAATACTGAGTATGGGTACAACGAAATGCAGTTTTGCGTCAGTCCGTAGTAGTGCAATATAGAAATTTAAAAAAAAAGAGGATACAGAATAATAAAAAATACAGAATAATTAAACAATGGGGACGGAGGGACCGGAGGAATCTATCGGCGGGACTCCGAGTTCAGCAATGCGATGGTATGATTGTAGAAGCTGTTCCTCATCCTACTGGTACGAGACCTGAGGCTCCTGTACCGCCTCCCTGATGGGAGGAGGGCAAACAGTCCATGGTTGGGGTGGGAGGGGTCTTTAATGATCTTCCCAGCCCGTTTCAGACACTGTTTTCGGTGGAGGGCATCCATGGCAGGGAGCGGGGCACCGATGATGTGCTGCGCGGTTTTCACCACCCGTTGTAGTGCCTTCCTGTCCGCAACAGTGCAGCTGCTGTACCATACCGTGAAGCAGGCGGTCAGGATGCTCTCGATGGTACACCGGTAGAAGTTGGTCAGGATCTGGGGGGACAGGTGGGCTTTCTTGAGCCTCCTCAGGAAGTAAAGGCGCTGCTGAAATTTTCAGTTATAATAGATTGAAGCATTCTGAAACAAATATGAAACATCTTACTTGGATGACCTGAAATTAAAGCATATAATGTCTTGTTTTGCAGTCTTTTTCTTCAGCTGTTTTGCATAATTCACGTTTTGTGCGTTGTTTGAGCCAATGGGCTTATGATGCTGCCACAATCAAGATTTTCATTGAACCTGTGACTTACTGCACGTGAATATGACAGTGAACTTGGCTCGAGAAGCCCTGTGCAAGAAGACAGGAGGGCAAAACATCTCTTATGGTTGTCTCTTCCGGACCTCCTGTCCTATCTGTGACAGAGGCTCATCACTCGCTGTGGAACCCACAGAACTGGAACGGCAGCAAAAACATCTCCTTCGATACCAAGAGACTACCAGAGATCAAGTAGAAAAAGTCTGCAATGCCAGAGCAGATGTACCCATATGGTGCAAGTTATGGTTTATATAAGAATCTAAACATTAGAGCAGTCTTTCCTCTCACTCTTGTAGCTTGAGGCAGGTACACCGTACTATAACAACATCAAAAATGACATTTGGTCAGGTACATGGAAAGGAAATGTTTTTAGGTATATGAATCAAATGTGGACAGGTGGGGCTTGCATTAATGGGGCATTCCGGCATGGACATGTTGGGCCGAAGGACACGTGTGCGTGCGTCTGTGTCTGTGTCTGTCTGTCCCTGGAGTTAAGATTAGTGATCCAAATTTTAACACCTTCAGTTCAGTGTACCCTCTCAAATTAACAAAGAGATAATTTTTTACATTTTGAGATTTAAAAAATCAAGTCTACAATTTAACCCATCAGATAAAGCATAAAAAGAAGTTTAAATTGACACCTAATTCACTTTCATATCTTCAGTATTAAAAAAGTTATGGCCATTTTCATACTCAGAAATTAGCATCTCGTTCCCTATTGCTTTTCCATTGACTTAACACAAAAGCTGTGATCGAGGACAGTCAAAAGCCCATAACTTTCTTAAAAATTAAGAGAACTGAATGAAATTTTCAGTTATAATAGATTGAAGCATTCTGAAACAAATATGAAACAATCTTATTTGGATGACCTGAAATTAAAGCATATAATTAGTTAGTTACCCAATTGTAGTTAATTACAAAATTCAATTACTAGATCTAAACATCTATCCATTTCTTAAGAAAAGGTTAACATTTTTAAAAAGCCTAAGTGTCCAAATAACATTCACACAAGAATTCACAATATAACATGATTTTTAAATCTCATTGTCATGAATTTATAGGCCAAATGGAAGGAATTTAATGTTTAATTCCTGTAAATTAATGGGCATTTAAATCATCTTGCGAGTGGGATTTTGTGGAACGCGCTGGTTTCGAACGTTGCGGTTGCAGTGAATTTAAACCCCGTATTGGCAGGAAAAATACTGCCGGTTCGTATATTTACATAATGACATTTTCGCAACTTGAAATTTTGATTAAAGGCATCCTAAGAAGCAAGTTTATATGAATAAATAAACGGCATACCTTGCCTTGTCCCCTACGTGAGATCCATCCCATTGTCGGCGTTGACGGCATTTGAAGATGATTTTAATTTTACTCCACCAATTAAATTATCCAGCGCTAATTTTAATAAACTTAATAAAACGGCAGTTGAAGCGATTTTTCTTTAGCAACTAAATAGACTGACAGAGATCGATTTGAATAGGCTGCAGAAAAATCGCATTTTATACCCGCCCCCCTCTCAAAGGCGCCAAAGTCGCGCACACGGGCAGCGACAGAACTGCAGCGCCGCTGAAGGTAAGTTTTGTAACATACCTACATAGAGTCATACAGCACAGAAACAGGCCCTTTGGCAAAACTTGGTAATGCTGACCAAGATGCCCCATCTGTCCTGGTCTCACATGTCTGTGTTTGGCCCATATCCCTGTATGGTATAGAAAGAAGATAGATACAAAAAGCTGGCGTAATGCAGCGGGACAGGCAGCATCTCTGGAGAAAAGGAATGGGTGGCATTTCTGGTCGAGACCCTTCTTCAAACTAGTTAGGGATAAGGGAAATGAGAGATATAGAAGATGACGTGGAGAGAAAAAGAACAATGAATGAAAGATATGCAAAAAAGTAATGATGATAATGGAAACGGGCCATTGTTAGCTGTTTGTTGGGTGAAAACGAGAAGCTGGTGCGACTTGGGTGGGGGAGGGATAGAGAGAGAGAGAGAGAGAGAGAGAGGGAGAGGGAATGCCGGGGCTACCTGAAGTGAGCAAAATCAATATTCATACCACTGGGCTGTAAGCTGCCCAAGTGAAATATGAGGTAGTTCCTCCAATTTGTTTCATTCTGACAATGGAGGAGACTTAGGACAGAAAGGTCAGTGTGGGAATGGGAAGGAGAATTAAAGCAACCGGGAGATCAGGTAGGTTCAGGATAGAAAGAAGTTGTTCCGTACTGCAAAGAATGTTGAAGTGCTGGTATTGTCCTTAATATGGAATGTCACTGCCCTATTAATGCTGACACTTGACTTGCTGTCACTTTCACTGGGGTCTCCTATCCGACGCATGTTCAGGTGACGGGGTCTATCTGAGGTTCTGTAATGAAGAGTTGACACCGGCATACCAGTTTGGGTCCAGATTCTTGACCAGGAGCCAAGAATGTTTAATTGGGATATGTACTGATAACGGGAAAATGAAATTCTGTGTTGCAGCAGCATAATAGGCCTATAAACACAATGCACATCGATAATATATACTCGAAAATCAATACATTAATAACCACAATACTAGTGCAAAGGTCCTTCACACAACCAAGGACAGTTAGTAGAAGTTCATAGTTATGGGTAGTGTTTTGTGTTGATGGTTGGTGGGAATACTCCATTATTGGGTTGGTATCCATTGACATGCATACATTGCAAACTGGTTTTCTGTCAATGGAGCTAGATGGGCTCTTTAAAAAAAAAAAAGTGCTGGGCAATATTTCAATAGACCTCCATATTAATGAATCCTAACCCAATACCAGGTCTGTTTGGCATTGATTTATTCTAAGTTATGCAAGTAATCCTTTACTGAGCTCTAACACTACTGTTTTATTCCATAGATCACGGCTTCTTTGCCCCCAGTTAGCAACCATCTCTGCTGGGTTTCCACTTTTCTACATGACATATGAGACTATTGTGACCCATATAGTGAGTGCTCACTCATAACAATCCCATTGCCCTACTTGTTTTTCCTGTAGCCTTTATATTAGACTCTAGGGAAGGCCAGAATAAAGACCCATGTTTTAACATGGCGCCTGTCCAGTCATGAATAAGGTTAGGAATCACTCCTTTGTTCTAAAGAAACTGAGATCTTGAAGTCTATATACATATAACTCAAATATTATTTTATGCTTTCTGATTATATAGAGGAAGGTCATTTAGTCTATGACTCTCAGCCCCATTCCCCCACTTAATTCTCCTCTTGCCCAGTCATCTTGCATGCTCATTATCTCCCCTTTGATTATCCTCTCACCCATCTACATTCTTGGGGCAATTTATGCAAATTCTACAAGGACAGCACCAGAGATCAGGATTGACCCTGGGTTACTGAAATTAATGCAATTGTTGCTTGAGGCAGTGCCTGGTGAGATTAGGATTGCTAAAATGTCTGATCGATAGCGAGCGACAGAAACTAAGGGTTTTGGTGTTGTTGAGAAGTAAATCAGCTGCGTTCTAACTGCAGTGCTGAATGGACTTCTCTGTCCCTAAATGAACTTTTTAAAAATTGTTCTCACTTGTTTATGGTTATGTTTTGGCATCCATCTGTTTCCTTTTGGAGTTGCCCATCTCTCCATGTTTGCTGCAATGATGCATTTCTCATTCAACTTTCCTCTTTATCCTCATCTGGATTGTAAATATTCATTTTATAAGGTTTGCGGCACAGAAATGAATTTTAATAAATTGCAAATCAGCCCAATTGCTGAATCTTTTCCAGTGCATTTTAAGTACTCCTTAAGGTCAAAATGATTGAATGTAATAGACCCGGCTACCCAGATCTTGTCATTCAAAGGTCAGTATTAATGTGTCTTGCATGCATGATTACAGAGGCTGACAGTGAGTAATCCTTTTACTGAATGTGTTATTGGATATTATAAACTTATTGACGAGGGTAAAATGAATGACTTCGAGATTTCCAAGAGCGTCTTTCTTTTCTGTGCATTGATGACTAACTCACAGTGCTCATTGACCACTTTAGTGGGAAGGTGAGTAAGTGGGGGGCAAGGGAGAAGGGAATTTGTCAACAGCGAGTGTACCAATTCCAATTCTTTCCAATTACCAATTCTTTCCTTTCAGTTCATTTTTTTTCACGGCCTTATTATTAGTTTAGTTGAAAATGCTTTTGTCATTGTTGAAGCCACTTGAAAAATAACCCAGCAGTCGTTCATTTGTTCAGACGTGATGCAATTTCATGATGGTTGCTGGCATCACATTTTATTGTGATTTTGTTTTTTTTTACTCATTGTCAAGAATGGCACTTATTGTCTTTGGGAAGACAGGGCTGCGCTGTTAACAGCCAACTGAATAATCCTACCACAACCAAAGTAGTGCTGAACTACTATCTACCTCTTTGGTGACCCTCGATCAGACTTGCTGGCTTTACCTTGCATTGCACGTTAATCCCTTTTCATGTATCTAAACACTCTAAATGGATCAATTGTAATCATGTGTTGCCATTCTACTGACTGGTAAGCACCCAACAAAAAGATTTTCACTGTACCTCGGTACACATGACAATTAACTAAACTGAACTGAATAGAACGGCTGAAATTCTTCTGGTGAAGATGCTGGCATGGTGCTTCAACATTTCTGACCAACGTAATGGATGGGGTCTTCCAGGATTTAGGCCCAGAGACAATGATGGAAGAACAATGTCTTTCCAAGTCTTCAGTGAGACTCAGAGTAGATCACGCTGATGATGGTGTTCCTAAGTGCCTGAAGTCTTTCAAGCCCAAAGACATCATTAGAAAGATGGACAAAAAAAGCTGGAGTAACTCAGTGGGTCAGGCAGCATCTCTCTGGAGAAAATGGATAGGTGATGTTTCCGGTCGGAATCCTTCTTCAGACTGTTTGTAGTGAGGAGATGAAGCAAGAAAAAAAACAAGACAAATCTGGGCCGGCAACGGATGACCTCAAGCAAGGAGGTTCCCTGGTAGGCTGATTCTTTGCTATAGATGGTGTAAGCCCAAGAGGGATACATCAAAGCGAAAATAGGGGAGGGAAGTGTTTTTGGAAGTTTTCTAAAATTAGAGAATTCAATGTTAATGCCATGAACTTACCCATGCAAAACAGGTGCTGTTCCTCCAATTTGTGTGTGAAGTCACACAGCATGGAATGATGTCCCATGCCTCACTCTGGCAAGGGACATCATTTTATGACATAATTACAAACCGTGCCAGCATCATCATTTAGAGGTGTGGAGTCATACAGCATGGAATCAGGCCCTTCAGTTCAATTGATCCATGCTGACCATCAAGCACCTATTTGCACCAATCCCTTTTATTGCTTCCATGTCTCCCTCCACTCTTCCCACACTTTTCCCACTCAGCCATACATTGGAGGCAATTCACACAGTCTAATAGAGCGAGAACATCTGACCTGCGCATTTTTCTGAGATGTGAGCAGAAACTCGAGCACCCGGAGTGATGGGGAGATCGTGCGCACTCCATGCAGACAGCACCGAGGACAGGATCGAAGCCAAGTTGCTGGAGCTGTGAGACGGCAACTCTACCACCTAAGCCACAGTGATACCCAAAGGCCATTAGAGCAATGGCTACCCTTTCAGGGTGCTGCAAAGCCTTCAATCCTTCCTGGTGATCTCTGAGGATGTGACATTGCCCTGTTTTCACCAATCTTTCCTTTCCTTTCCTTTCCGCCACCTCGCACAAGAAGCACAAGACAGACACCGTTGTATGCAGATGCCGCGAAGTGGCTGAACAACTTCTAATCTTGGGTACACAAAAATGCTGGAGAAACTCAGCGGGTGCAGCAGCATCAATGGAGCGAAGAAGGGATTCGTCCCGAAACGTTGCCTATTTCCTTCGCTCCATAGATGCTGTTGCTCCCGCTGAGTTTCTCCAGCATTTTTGTGTACCTTCGATTTTCCAGCATCTGCAGTTCCTTCTTAACAACTTCTAATCTTGTGTGTGGACTGGATAAGAAGAAGATCATACTGCTCTGATAGTAGCAGGGAAGAAGCAGTTTTCAAATCCGAGCTTTCATGGTTCTGTACTTTCTCCCAAAAGATAGAAGAGAGAAAAAGAAATGGCTAAGGTGATGGGCATACTTGACAATACTTCAAAGCATTCCTGATACAACAAACCTGAAGGACTGGATGGAAGGAAGAGATGAGTCTGTGATGGACTGGGCTGTGTTCACCCACTCTCTGCAGGTTCAGAGCAACAAGTGCAGGGCAGTTGCCATACGAGGCAGAGAAGCATCCCATCAGAATACATTTTACAGATTCTCTGTAAAAGCTCATGAGTATCCTCATGGACCTGCTGAATCCTGTCAGACACTTATCAGAGTAAATACTCTTGATTAATTTTCTGTTTCAGTGTGAAGGGACCAGGTTTGGTTGCTGGAGATATGGATGCCTAGAAACCTGAAGCTGTTGGCCATCCCTACAGCAGCTCCGTTGATGAAGACATGATGGTGTTCACCCCTTTGTCTCCTTGGGTCAGCTACGGCTCGATCATCTTGCTGACTTTAAGCGCAAGGATGTTGTTCCTCGACACAGCGACAAATGGTTCTTGATCTTGTTCCCCTACTTCACCTCATCATTGTTGTTCCGGAGAACAACAATGGTATTATTGATGAACTTAACGATTGTGTTGGTGTTGGCATTTGGCCACACAATCGTACATATACAGGCAATAGAGCCACAGACAGAGCACGCAAATGTGGGGGTGGTGGAGGGGAGACAGAGGCTGAGGTGGTACTTTGTTTGCCTGTTTAGAACAGGTGGAAAAGGCATTGAGCTCATCCAGTAACGATGTGCCCTTATCAGAGATCATCCTCCAATCTCAGCTTGTAGCCCAGGATGGTATTCAGACCCTGCACAGATTGCTTGCTTGCTTGCTTGATTGAATTGAGCCTCTAGCTTAATTGGATGTCTCTCTGCATCCGTGATGGACTTACAGGGACCATACTTGGCCTACCTGTACAGTGTGGGATCGTCTTTCCTGAAAGCCTTGGATTTGGACTTTAACAGAGAGTGATTCTCGCTGCTCATCCATGGTTTCTGGTTAGGGTAGACCATAATTGTCTTTGTCAGAATGCACGTGTCAGTGCATTTCTTGATGAAGCCGGTGCTGATTGAGGTTGAATGCTAGCTGGATGTAGTGGTCTTGAACATGTTCCAGTCCTCTGACTCGAGGCACTCTGCCAAGCTTCAGATCTGAGTTTCTGCAGGGCCTCGTTGCTCTCCAGTTGGCTCATGTTCATTTTGAGTTCTTGTGTCTGGAACAGCCACAAACGTGGCCTGGATAGTTTGGTTTGGGATGGAGTCAAGAACACTCGTGTCAAAGACAGAGCCACTCTTGTGGAATTACCGTATTGTAAAGAGCCCCGCAAGCAGGTGTTGACCAATACTCTGTGTTTGACAAGATCTCCTCTGCTCCTGAAAGTGGCAACGCAAATGGATAGGGTGGTGAAGAAGGCCTTCACAAGTCAGGCATAGAAAGTCTGGCATACTTGCCTTCACAAGTCAGGCATAGAAAGTATGAAATGGGACATTATGCTGCAACTTTACATAACACATTTTAGACAATAGACAATAGGTGCAGGAGTAGGCCCTTCGGCTCTTCGAGCCAGCACCGTCATTCAATGTGATCATGGCTGAGTTTAGGCCACGCTTGAAGCATTGTGATCAATTCTGGTTGTGACTGTGCTGAAGAGAGTGCAGAGGAGATTCATCAGGATGGTGCCCAGTTTGGGTCGTCAGTTATGGGGAGAGATTGGATAGGCTGGACTTGTTTAACTGGGAGCGAAGGAGGCCGAGGGATGACCTGATGGAAGAATCTAGAATTATGTGAGGCACAGATAAGAAAGCCTTTTTTTCCTTGGTAGAGGTATCAAAGACAATAGTTACAGGTGAGAGGAAGGAGTATTCAAGGGAAATATGACACAAAGTGCTGTTGTAACTCAGCAGGTCTGACAGCAATTTTTTTTGTAAGGCATCTGCAGTTCCTTGATTCTGAGTTTTAAAGGGGATCTGAGTGGTGATGTTTTAACTCCGGAAGTGTTTGATATGGCAATTGCACTGTCAGAGGAGGTGATGGTATAAGCTACAATGACTCAGTTTAAGAGGCATTCAGATAGACACATAAATTGACAAGCGATAGAAGGATCACATCCTAATGCAGCCAAATGGTCTTAGATAGCTAAAAGGTTATTATAGACATGATGGGCTGAAGGGCCCGTTTTTAGAAACATAGTAAGTAGGTGCAGGAGGAGGCCATTTGGCCCTTTGAGCCAGCACCGCCATTCATTGTGATCATGGCTGATCATCCACAATCAGTAACCCGTGCCTGCCTTCTCCTCATATCCCTTGATTCCGCTAGCCGCAAGAGCTCCATCTAACCCTCTTTTAAATTCATCCAGTGAATTGGTCTCCGCTGCCCTCTGTGGCAGAGAATTCCACAAATTCACAACTCTCTGGGTTTTCTCATCTCAGTTTTAAATGGCCTCCCCTTTATTCTTAGACTGTGGCCCCTGGTGCTGGACTCACCCAACTTTGGGAACATTTTTCCTGCATCTAGCTTGTCCAGTCCTTTTATACATTTCATATGTTTCCATAGGATGCCCTCTCATCCTTCTAAATTCCAGTGAAAACAAGCTCAGTCTTTCCAGTCTCTATTCATATGACAGTCCCGCCAACCCGGGGATTAATCTTGTGAACCTACTGTATGGCTCTATAACTCTATCATGAGTTCAGCAACCCACAGTTCTGGAACTAGTTGCTCTCTCATTTGTCTCTGTACCTTTGTTTTTGCCTGAACCATTATAATGCACCCACTCAAATTTTAGAGAAAACTCTTTAATTTAATAAGATCACGGCCGATTTGATTGTAATCATAAAAACTTGGCATTTCTTCTCTGGTACCTATCGCATTATAATGAATCTGTGCCTGAACTTTAGCAGATTGGAGGCAACATCAAAATTACAGTAGATGGATCTGACGAGCTTTGACTGCCTCGGCTGAACCGTATAATTGTTATTGATGGCAGGGACCTGATAATGTAGTGGGTTTGGGATTGAGTTAATACTGTACTAAAAAAGCAGGACTAATAATCCACAGTGTCATGAGTTGAAATCCCGCCATGTCAGGTGGGAATTTAAATGCAGTTAATTAAATAAACCTGGAAGGGAAAATAATTTCCGGTAAAGGTAAGCATGAAACTGCCAGTGTATCATTATTTAAAAAGTATCTGTTTCACTACTTTTCTTTTGGACATCTTTACTTTTTATGGCCACTATGGAACTAGACTCTTATGCCCCTGTCCCACTTAGGAAACCTGAACGGAAACCTCTGGAGACTTTGCGCCCCACCCAAGGTTTCCGTGCGGTTCCCGGAGGTTTTTGTCAGTCTCCCTACCTGCATCCACTACCTGCAACCTCCGGCAACCACCTGCAACCTCCGGGAACCGCACGGAAACCTTGGGTGGGCGCAAAGTCTCCAGAGGTTTCCGTTCAGGTTTCCTAAGTGGGACAGGGGCATTAACTACCTCTGTGGTAGCATCATACTCAGCACTTACTAAAACCATTGAATGGTCAAAAAGAAGATAAAAACAGAGAATTGCAATTATTTTGACATAGGGGGCCATTTGGCCCACAGTGTTCATGTTGGCCAAAGATGGTCTTTCGTTAAACCTCTCTTGCTTCTTTGTGTGGTATTTCTGGTCTGATTTTTGCAATTTATTCTTTGGTGATGAAATATTCCAGCACAAGGAGTATGTCAGTTTCAGATTCTCAGCCCTGTATATCAAATAGGCTGAGAAAGAACTCACTATTGGGCCTTGAATTCCCAGGTCCGGTATAGGAGATTGAAACATGATCCCTATTCCTGAGCATTGTCCTCAAAATTCCTGAAATGTATTTTAGGCAAGTGTTTGGGCTTCACTGCCAGAGAGACATGGGGCAGTAGAGGGACGATAGAGCCCCCACCTTCCAGTCTATCCTCGAGTGAGTCATCATACGTGAAAGATGGGTGTGAGTGGAGGTGGGTGTGCTGGTTGCGCCGGACTAGTTACTGGACTAGTAGGTAACGTGATCATTGATTCAGATATTTGTAGTCATATCCCACCATAGCAGCTATTTAAATTCACATACTTCCAGTGAGTTCTACAAAATATCGCCCACTTGTAGCTGCTTATTGTTTTTGGCTTGTAGCCCATGATGGTATTCAGGCCCTGCCGTAGTCGCCTGATATCCACTTGATTGAAATAAGCACTGGGAGCAGAATTAGGCCATGCAGCCCATCAAGTCTACTGCGCCATTCAATCATGGCTGATCCATCTTTCCCTCTCGACCTCATCCTCCTGCCTTGTCCCCATAACCCTGACACCCGTACTAATCAAGAATCTGTCAATCTCCACTTTAAAAAATATTTATTGACTTGGCCGTCACAGTGTCGTGGCAATGAATTCCACAGATTCACCACCCGATGACTAAAGAAATTCTTCCTCATCTCCTTTCTGAAGGTACGTGCTTTTATTCTGACGCTATGGCCTCTGGTCCAAGACTCTCCCACTAGTGTAAACATTTTCTTCACATTCACTCTATCCAGGCCGTTCACTCAGCGGTAAGTTTCTATGAGTTCCCCCCTCATACTTCCGAATTCTAGTGAGTTGTCCAGTGCTGTCAAGTGCCTTTAGCTTGGTTTTGAACTTTCTTTGGGCATCCGTGGTAGCCTTGCATGGTTTGTATAGTGCGGGATCATCTTTCTTGAAAGCCTCGGGTCTGGACTTTAGCAGAGAGTGAATCTACCTGTTCATTCATGGTTCTGATAGACCCTAATTGTCTTTGTTCGAACAGTGACAACTAAGGTATGCGGTTTGAGGTCTATCCTATCTCTATGTCCATGGCTCTTTGTTCTTATCCACAGTGGAATATAACGTTGAAGAACCATAGGATTGTGAGCTGTAAACTCAGTTTATTCAAAGCAAATAAAGTGTATTTTTCCATTGAATTTGTGAAAATCGTCTAAATGTCAGGGAGATTTTTTCCAATTTTCATTGTTCTCTCATATCTCCAACGACCATTGAAGGGAAGTATTTAAAAGATGTATAATTGATGAAACAAACAGGAGGTGGGATTGTTTGAACATAATTGAGATGGTTTATGATGCTTTAGGCACTATACAACAGTGCAGGCATACAAATGAGACATGATATGCAGGCATTTATTCATTTACAGAAGGTAGCATTGCTGGAAGATCAACATTTATTACACATCCCTGACTGCCCTTTGGGAAGCTAAAGGTTTTTGTAATGCTGCTTTGTCTAATTGAAGTTGAAAACTTGGAATCCAGGATACCAACATGATTAAAAACAGAAAATGTTGGAAATGCTCATCTGATCGGGCTCAGTTACTCCAGTCTGACCTGCTGAGTTACTCCAGCTTTTTGTGTCCATCTAGGGTGTAAACCAGCACCTGCAGTTCCTTCCTACACAGGTCAGATATACTACACATAAATATAATTGTCAAATTCAAGTGCAATAGAGAGAGCCAAGGTTGCAGAATATAGATCTTGGCATTATTATGCACTGTAGCACATCAGTTCCATAGACATATTTCAATGTTCACAATGGGTAGAGGTGAATCAGACAGTATCTTCGTTTAGAAGGACCATTCAAAAGCCTGTTAAGGGAGGGGATGAAGCTGTTCCTGAGTCTGGTGGTGCATGCTTTCAAGCTTCTGTATCTTCTACCAAGCGGGAGCAGGAAGAAGAAGGAATGACAGGCTTGGGACAAGTCTATGATTATGTTGGCTGCTTTTCGGAGGCAGCGTGAAGTGAAGATGAAGTAAACGTCAGATGTTGCAGCATTGAGATTTTTTAATAATTTGGTTGAGGATTAACATTGGTTTTACTCTATATATCAATATCAATGGTCTAGTTAAAAGTGACGTTCTGCCTTACCATTTATTATTGTAAAATCATTTAAACTTCAGAAAATCCAATAACGGAAATATATCGTCAAGCATGGGAAAATGAAATGGGATTGGCTATAACAAAAGAAAACTGGGAAGAAAGTCTCATTAAACGCCAGACATATATTGATACAATTTAAAGTATTATATAGGTTACATTATTCGAAAACTAAATTAAATAGTATTTTTCCGAATCTCTCCGCTATTTGTGATAAGTGCAAGAAAGCAGAGGCAAATTTAATACATAGTTTCGTTACATGTCCTAAATTGAATTATTACTGGACAGAAATTTTTAAAGTTATTTCTGAAGTCATCAAAGTTAAATTGGACCCTAACCCAAAGCTAATAATATTTGGAATTCCGGATTTACATCTATCACTTACAGTAAATCAAAGAAATTTCTTTGATTACTGTTTGATAGTTGGGAAAAAAATCATATTGAAATTTTGGAAGGGAACATTATCCCCCACAACCAAAATGTGGGCAGCAGAGATGATGGAGACGTTACATCTGGAAATAATTAGATTTGTCCTATTGGACAAGTATAATTCTTTTGAACAGATATGGTCTCCATATATACAGTATTTAGAGAAGTAGCTGTTCTTGGCAACACAGCTCGGCGTGCACCCTGCGGGATTTGGTGAGAATAATTCATTTTTATATTGGAATTAACATATATGTCTTTATTGATACTATCACTTGTAGTAGTGTTATTAACAATACATATTGTGGTTTTTCATTTTTTTTTTTTTTTTTTTTTTCGTTTCTCTTTTCTTTCTTATATATAATCAAATTATTATTTAATCACTCTCTTAATGATTTATAACTGTTCTATTCTTTTTCTATCATTATTTCTAAAAAAAATAGTAGATAAGTATTATTAGTGTTTTACTTAATGCAAATTGAATTAATTTGATATAAAGTTGTTTGAAGCATTGTAAAAAAAATAAAAAAAAATAAATAAAAAAAATTCAGAAAATGCATTGTTGCAGCTTGAGAGGACTTTGAGACTTTGCTTTGCAACCTGCTGACCTCAAGCAGCCTATAAGCAGTGGAGTGGTCTGAATAAAGGTCCAGACCCATCCGTGCCCTCCGCAGAAGCTGACTGAACACTGAGATACTCATACTATCACCAGTTGGAGTAGCTCAAAACCCAGCGGCATGAAGGGGTTGGACAGGCCTAGATGCAGGAAGATTGTTCCCGATGTTGGGGAAGTCCAGGACAAGGTGTCACAGCTTAAGGATAAGGGGGAAATCCTTTAGGACCGAGATGAGAAAAATATTTTTCACACAGAGAGTGGTGAATCTCTGGAACTCTCTGCCACAGAAGGTAGTTGAGGCCAGTTCATTGCCCATATTTAAGAGGGAGTTAGATGTGGCCCTTGTGGCTAAAGGGATCAGGGGGTATGGAGAGAAGGCAGGTACGGGACACTGAGTTGGATGATCAGCCATGATCATATTGAATGGCGGTGCAGGCTCGAAGGGCTGAATGGCCTACTCCTGCACCTATGTTCTATGTTTCTATGAATATTGTATTCTCTAATTTTAAGTAAGTTCACCTTGCACTCCTCTCCCCATGCCCCCTCCCCACTTGCCCCCTTCCTCCACCCTAGTCATTTTACCAGCTCCACAGTCCTCCACATTGTTGCTCTTCAGATCACACCTTCCTCAGCCAACAATCGACTTTCCTGGCACAGCCCTGCAGGAGGTCATTTGTGGTTGGCCCTGGTATTTTCTCTCCTCCAGTTTTTCACCTCCCCTCCCCACACCTCCTGCTTAGTCTGAAGAAGGGTCCCAACCCGAAACGTCACCCATCCTTTTTCTCCAGAGATGTTGCCTGACCCGCTGAGTTACTCCAGCATTTTGTGTCTTCGCTCGGTATTCCCGACAGGCAAAGAAGAAGACAGTACTGTACCAATCTTGGGCAATATCACACAGCTGTTTGTCCCTGATATTAACACGGATGAGGAAAGTTGTGTGAAAGTTTCCATCCAAAGGCTCAGTTGAAAGGCGATCATAATTTAACCCCAGAAGGAGGCCATTTAGTTCATCAAGCGCAGATAGAGTTTGAATCAACCCCATTTCCAATCACATGTTCTGTATCCCTGTAGTTTATAGATCTTCAAGTTCTTCTTTACGTATTTCCCAAACATGGTGAAGGTTTCTGCTTCTATTACTTTCTCAGGCAGTGAGTTCCAAATCCTTATTAACTGCTGAAATAACCTTTCCTCTTCTAAACTTTCTACCAATTAACTTAAATTATGCCCTCTGGGAAATAGCTTTTTCTGTTAATCCTGTCTAGGCCTCTTAACATTTTACATATTTCAATTAAAATCCTTCATCTTCAGTTGCATCATACTTAAATCTTCTTAGTACCCACAAGCTGTATTGCATCCTTCCTGTAGTATAGACCTACTGTCTAGTGGATTGAATTGTTTTCAATTTAAGTTACATTTTAAGCAGATTCTGAAACAGTCTAACTCACTCACTGCATAAACTCATAGTTATATAGCAGGAGATAGGCCCTTGCCAACCATCACTTAGCTGTGTATATTAATCCCAATTCACAGTACTTGCCCATAGCCTTTTATGCTTCTAGTACTCATCTAAATATTTCTTACGTGTTCTGGAAATATCTGTTCCATCACCCGCTCAGCTAGGTTCCGACCATCTGGTGGGTGAAATAAAGTCTTCCTCAAATCCTCTCCAAATCTTCACAACATATCATAAGCTTTTGCCCTCAGGTTAATAGGCATTTCAGCTGAAAGTTTCTTCCCAACTACTCCACCTATGCCTGTTTAATTTTGTGTCCCTCAGTCAGGTTCCCTTTTGCTTCAACTAAAGCAAATCTAGCCTCTCTCGACTCTTCAGATGAATGAGAAGTTGCATTCGAGGCAGCAAGTCATCTGGCGATTTCTATCACTTTTCAGATTGTCAGCATGCTCTGTGTATCTCTGCCTCTGTTATAATGCTCTGTTTTAAAAGTATGTGTTAACATTCTCTGGTTTGTTTTATGTGGGGGAGGGGGAGACTTTTTTCAATCTCTTACTTTGCCGGAGATGCGATTGTTTTCCGGATCGTATCTCCGGTTGTTCTGTGGCCTAACATCATGGAGCTGGCGGTCTTGCTCGAGACTGACTTTGAGACCCGCCGTGGACTTACCATCAGAACCTGCGATCCCTTGCCTGGGATCGACACTCCAACATCAAGGAGCTCGCAGGCTCGGGTAGAGATTGATGTCGTGAAGCTCCAAAGTCGCAGGAGGTTTGACCAGCCCCGACTCAGGAGTCCGATCGCCCGGCGCGGGGAGCTGAGATTCCCCCCGATATGGGAGCTTGATTGCCCTGACGCGGAGGGCCGGACCACCGGCTACGGGAGCCAAGATCGCCCCATCAACGGCCCCGACCGCGGGATGACAAAGAAGGGAAGAGATTGAACTTTTTTTCTCGCCTTCCATCATAGTGAGGAATGTGGAGGAGTCGCTGTGGTGGATGTTTATGTTAAAATGTATTTTACATAGAAACATAGAAATTAGGTGCAGGAGTAGACCATTCAGCCCTTCGAGCATGCACCGCCATTCAATATGATCATGGCTGATCATCCAACTCAGTATCCCGTACCTGCCTTCTCTCCATACCCTCTGATCCCCATAGCCACAAGGGCCACATCTAACTCCCTCTTAAATATAGCCAATGAACTGGCCTCGACTACCCTCTGTGGCAGGGAGTTCCAGAGATTCACCACTCTCTGTGTGAAAAGAGTTCTTCTCATCTCGGTTTTAAAGGATTTCCCCCTTATCCTTAAGCTGTGACCCCTTGTCCTGGACTTCCCCAACATCGAGAGCAATCTTCCTGCATCTAGCCTGTCCAACCCCTTAAGAATTTTGTAAGTTTCTATAAGATCCCCTCTCAATCTCCTAAATTCTAGAGAGTATAAACCAAGTCTATCCAGTCTTTCTTCATAAGACAGTCCTGACATCCCAGGAATCAGTCTGGTGAACCTTCTCTGCACTCCCTCTATGGCAATAATGTCCTTCCTCAGATTTGGAGACCAAAACTGTACGCAATACTCCAGGTGTGGTCTCACCAAGACCCTGTACAACTGCAGTAGAACCTCCCTGCTCCTGTACTCAAATCCTTTTGCTATGAAAGCTAACATACCATTCGCTTTCTTCACTGCCTGCTGCACCTGCATGCCCACTTCAATGACTGGTGTACCATGACACCCAGGTCTCGCTGCATCTCCCCTTTTCCTAGTCGGCCACCATTTAGATAATAGTCTGCTTTCTGTTTTTGCCACCAAAATGGAGAACCTCACATTTATCCACATTATACTGCATCTGCCAAACATTTGCCCACTCACCCAGCCTATCCAAGTCACCTTGCAGTCTCCTAGCATCCTCCTCACAGCTAACACTGCCCCCCAGCTTAGTGTCATCCGCAAACTTGGAGATATTGCCTTCAATTCCCTCATCCAGATCATTAATATATATTGTAAATAGCTGGGGTCCCAGCACTGAGCCTTGCGGTACCCCACTAGTCACTGCCTGCCATTGTGAAAAGGACCCGTTTACTCCTACTCTTTGCTTCCTGTTTGCCAGCCAGTTCTCTATCCACATCAATACTGAACCCCTAATGCCGTGTGCTTTAAGTTTGTAAACTAATCTCTTATGTGGGACCTTGTGTGTTTTGTTGCTTTTTATTGGTATGACTGTATGGCAAAAATTCCTCGTATGTTGCAAAACATACTTGGCAAAGTATCATATGATTGTAGAAAGTGGGTTTATTTTGTGCCAAATGTTACAGCCGTATTGTTCTTTTTTGTGTCAAATAAATTCTCTTGTGCAACAGCATAGAGGACCAGGAATAACAGATTGTCCAATAGGTGACACATAGCTTCAGAGATGGTGGCCCTGTGGCACACCGGTATAGTGCAAGACACCTGGGTTCCATCCTGACTATGGGTACTCCGTGTATGGAGATTGTACGTTCCCCCTGTGACCACGTGGCTTTCCTCTGGGTGCTCCGGTTTCCTCCCACACCCCAAAGAAGTACGTGTTTGTAAGTTAATTGGGCTTCTGTAAATTGTCCCTCGTGTTTAGGATAGAACTAATGTATGGGTGATCTCTGGTTGGCATGGACTGAGGGGGCCGAATGATTTGTTTCCATGCTGTATTTCTCAGCTAACTAAACTGAACCAAGAATGTTGCCAGGATCTGAGTGCCTGAGTGATGGGCAATATGGGTTGTTGATGTTTCGATTGGCATGAACAAGGGTACTGAAGCCCAATACAAGCTCGCATTGTTTAGGTGGAGAAGATAGTATGACATTAGCAAATGTCCATCTAAGTAAATAGTCCATAGAGTTTGTATTGGTCATCCGTACCCTTGCCCATGCCAAACAGAACTTCTGCGACCCATATTTCTCTATAACCATATAACAATTACAGCACGGAAACAGGCCATCTCGACCCTTCTAGTCCGTGCCGAACACGTATTCTCCCCTAGTCCCATATACCTGCGCTCAGACCATAACCCTCCATTCCTTTCCCGTCCATATAACTATCCAATTTATTTTTCAATTATAAAAACGAACCTGCCTCCACCACCTTCACTGGAAGCTCATTCCACACAGCCAACTTCTGAGTAAAGAAGTTCCCCCTCATGTTACCCCTAAACTTCTGTCCCTTAATTCTCAAGTCATGTCCCCTTGTTTGAATCTTCCCTACTCTCAGTGGGAAAAGCTTATCCACGTCAACTCTGTCTATCCCTCTCATCATTTTAAAGACCTCTATCAAGTCCCCCCTTAACCTTCTGCGCTCCAAAGAATAAAGCCCTAACTTGTTCAACCTTTCTCTGTAACTTAGTTGCTGAAACCCAGGCAACATTCTAGTAATAAATCTCCTCTGTACTCTCGCTATTTTGTTGACATCCTTCCTATAATTAGGCGACCAAAATTGTACCCCATACTCCAGAATTGGCCTCACCAATGCCTTGTACAATTTTAACATTACATCCCAACTTCTATACTCAATGCTCTGATTTATAAAGGCCAGCACACCAAAACCTTTCTTTACCACCCTATCTACATGAGATTCCACTTTCAGGGAACTGTGCACAGTTATTCCCAGATCCCTCTGTTCACCTGCATTCTTCAATTCCCTACCATTTACCATGTACGTCCTATTTTGATTTGTCCTGCCAAGATGTAGCACCTCACACTTATCAGCATTAAACTCCATCTGCCATCTTTCAGTCCACTCTTCCAACTGGCATAAATCTCTCTGTAGACTTTGAAAACCTACTTCATTATCCACAACCCCACCTATCTTAGTATCATCTGCATACTTACTAATCCAATTTACCACACCATCATCCAGATCATTGATGTACATGACAAACAACAGTGGACCCAACACAGATCCCTGTGGCACCCCACTAGTCACTGGCGTCCAACCTGACAAACAACCATCCACTATTACTCTCTGGCATCTCCCATTCAGCCACTGTTGAATCCATCTTGCTACTCCACCATTAATACCCAACCATTGAACCTTCTTAACCAACCTTCCATGAGGAACCTTGTCAAAGGCCTTACTGAAGTCCATATATACAACATCCACTGCTTTACCCTCATCAATTTCCCGAGTAACCGCTTCAAAAAATTCAAGAAGATTAGTCAAACATGACCTTCCAGGCACAAATCCATGTTGACTGTTCCTAATCAGACCCTGTTTATCCAGATGTTTATATATATTATCTCTAAGTATCCTTTCCATTAATTTGCCCACCACTGACGTCAAACTAACAGGTCTATAATTGCTAGGTTTACTCTTAGACCCCTTTTTAAACAATGGAACAACATGCGCAGTACGCCAATCCTCCGGTACTATTCCCGTTTCTAATGACATTTGAAATATTTCTGTCATAGCCCCTGCTATTTCTACACTAACTTCCCTCAATGTCCTAGGGAATATCCTGTCCGGACCTGGAGACTTATCCACTTTTATATTTCTCGAAAGTGTCAGTACTTCCTCTTCTTTGAATCTCATAGTTTCCATAGCTACTCTATTTGTTTCCCTTACCTCACATAATTCAATATCCTTCTCCTTGGTGAATACCGAAGAAAATAAATTGTTCAATATCTCCCCCATCTCTTTTGGCTCTGCAGATAGCTGTCCATTCTGACTCTCTAATGGACCAATTTTATCCCTCGTTATCGTTTTGCTATTAATATAGCTGTAGAAACCCTTTGGATTTACTTTCACCTTACTTGCCAAAGCAACCTCATATCTTCTTTTAGCTTTTCTAATTTCTTTCTTAAGATTATTTTTACATTCTTTATACTCCTCAAGCACCTCATTTACTCCATGCTGCCTATAATTATTGTAGATCTCCCTCTTTTTCCGAACCAAGTGCCCAATTTCCCTTGAAAACCATGGCTCTTTCCAATTTTTACTATTTCCTTTCAACCGAACAGGGACATAAAGATTCTGCACTCTTAAAATTTCACCTTTAAATGTACTCCATTTCTCTTCCACATCTTTCCCATAAAACAAAATGTCCCAATTTACTCCTTTTAAATCCTTTCGCATCTCCTCAAAGTTAGCCTTTCTCCAATCAAAAATCTCAACCCTAGGTCCGGTTCTGACCCTCTCCATAATTATATGTATTGCTGCAAAAAACTATCCTGCACACATTTTACAAACTCCAACCCATCCAGCCCATTTACAGAATGTGTTTCCCAGTCTATGTGTGGAAAATTGAAATCTCCCACAATCACTACCTTGTGCTTACTACTAATATCTGCAATCTCCTTACATATTTGCTCTTCCAATTCTCGCTCCCCATTAGGCGGTCTATAATACACCCCTATAAGTGTTGCTACCCCTTTCCCATTTCTCAGTTCCACCCAAATAGCCTCCCTAGACGAGCCCTCTAATCTATCCTGCCAAAGCACTGCTGTAATATCTTCCCTGATAAGCAATTCAACACCTCCACCTCTTGCCCCTCCAATTCTATCACACCTGAAGCAACGAAATCCTGGAATATTTAGTTTCCAATCACAGCCCTCCTGCAACCATGTTTCACTGATCGCCACAACATCATACTTCCAGGTGTCAATCCAGGCTCTGAGTTCATCCACCTTTCTTACAATGCTCCTAGCATTAAAATATACACATTTAAGAAACCCACCCTCTCTTATTCTCTGTTTATTGTCTTTTTCTTCTCTCTCCCCTACATTTTGGGTCAGAGTGCTACCATTCTCTGCCTCCTGCCTCACACACTGACTGCTAGCTTTCCCAATTTGAGTCCCTCCCCCCAACCATACTAGTTTAAAGTCTCCCCAGTAGCCTTTGCAAATCTCCCCGCCAGGATATTGGTCCCCCTCGAGTTCAAGTGCAACCCGTCCTTTCTGTACAGGTCACACCTTCCCCAAAAGAGGTCCCAATGATCCAGAAACTTGAATCCATACCCACTGCACCAGTCCCTCATCCACTCATTTATCCTCCACCTCGCTCCATTCCTACTCTCACTGTCGCGTGGCACAGGCAAAGCTAGCTGGATCATTGGATCTATGCAAAGCTTCCACTCCTAATCCTCTTCAGGGGAATCGCTAGCTGGATCATTGGTGGCTTTGGCCCAGCCTCAACCCACCTGCTACTAAAACCCTTGTCCATGTCAAGGAAATAATGACCCTTGCATTTACCATCTGTATTGTGCAAACTGCATTCGCCCTTTCACAATTAATAAAAATATCTAATGTTATAACATTTTAAACTTAAAATTCTCATCAATATATTTGTCACTCTAATCTTCTCCATCTCAATAGTATTTTGAAATAAGTTATTCCTTTGCAGGCACTCTTCCCTGTGGCCCGGTATTGATATTTGTGTCTTCAGTCCATTGATCTGAATTCTCTCCCTAAACATCCATCTCGGCACTTTCTTCATTATTCTTCGATACCGTACGTCTAGTCCACAAGTTGACCCAGCATTTTGTCTGCCCTTGCACATTATCTCCTCCTTTGGTTTAATGTGTAGTGCCTCAGGAAAGGTCTGAGATGAAATGTTTTCAAATTAATTGCCTGCTGATGCCTGAGTTATGCTCTCATCCTCAGACTTGGGAGTAATTTAAAAACACGCTGTAAAAAGAGGTATATGAAGACTGATCGGCACAAGCAGCAATCAATCTCCAACCCTGCAGTCAACCGACCAGGATTTAGAAGGACAGTGCCTTGGCTGTGTTATAGGACACCTGGCTATTGCTTGTGGGAACAATAATTGCAGATATATTGCAACAGCTGAGGTTTAAAAAAAATATATAGAACAGAAAGTTAACATTGATGATGGGGAACATGAAAAAACCTGTCATGTTTGAACTCTCCTAGCCCAGTCTGGAGTTAACGTCAACATGTAGAAGCAAGGAACTGCAGATGCTGGTTTACAAAAAAAATACTTGACCATGTTATCTCTCTGCACTGTCACCTTCATGGATCTTTGGACTTATACATACAGGTCCCTTTGTTCCTCAATTCATAGGATCCTGCCAATCATATGTAGGAAGGAACTGCAGATGTTGGTTTAAACTGGAGATAGCTGGAGTAACTCAGCAGGACAGGTAGCATCTCTGGAGAGAAGGAATGGGGTAACGTTTCGGGTCGGGTCAACTTTTCAGTCCGTAGAAGGGTCTCGACCCGAAACATCCATTCCTCTCCAGAGATGCTCCCTGTCCCACTGAGTTACTCCAGCTTTTTTGTGTCTATGCTACTAATCATGATGTAGATCTAGAGAGTAGATACACCTTCCTGAGCCAACAATGGGCCATTATGGGCTACACTCTTCCTGATATCATCTTTAGCCAGCCCTGATTTGTTCTGGCCTTTTCTTACCTCCAGTTCATTTCCCCTTCTCCCTTAGTCTCCACCTCTACTTTCAGTTCTCACCCGAAATGTCACCTTTATCTTTTCCCAGAGATGCTGCCTGACGTGCTGAGTTATTCCAACATTTTGTGTCTTTCAAGGAACTGCTGATGCTGGTTTACAAAAAAAGACACAGTGCTGGCATAATTAGGTGGGTTAGGCAGCATCTCCGGAGAACATGAATAGGTGATGTTTCAGGTCAGGATCCCTTCTCAGATAGACATTCTCAAGAGATGCTTGCCACTGGAGTTACTGTACAACAGCACTTTGTGGCCATTATGTCATCCTAGTGCTATGGTTGATTATTCCCATTTTCTGAAATTACCTAGCAACCTACAAAATTTGGGTTGAAATTAAAGATGGATAATAAATGCTGTCCATGCTGGTGACAACCAACAACCATCAGGCGCTTGAGCGGTACACAACGCTAGCCTCAACCAGATACTTCAATGGATTCAAATAGACACAGTGAATTGCAACATAAGAAAATTTGGTTCCACCACCGATATTCCGGCAACTGGTAGTCCAGCACCTCCTTTAATCCGGACAAAATTACAAGAACACATTTGAAATCCCCCCCCCCCCCCCCCCCCCCCCCTCCCCGGAGACCCCCGAAAATGTGGCGCCAGGTGAGCAGCCGATCTCTACCTTATCGGGACAATAGACAATAGGTGCAGGAGTAGGCCATTCAGCCCTTCGAGCCAGCACCGCCATTCAATGTGATCATCCACAATCAGTACCCCGTTCCTGCCTTCTCCCCATATCTCCTGACTCCGCTATCTTTAAGAGCCCTATCTAACTCTCTCTTAAAAGCATCCAGAGAACCTGCCTCCACCGCCCTCTGAGGCAGAGAATTCCACAGACCTCTGGGGACCTCTGCTTCTGACCGGTGGGGTTGAATTAGTCCCCTGCTATGTAACTTCGACATGCCTGAGCCGGCAGATCCGTTCCCATGGCCAACCTTTGCGGCCCATCGGCTGGTCAATTGTGCGCCTTGCGGCCGGGGCTCTGTCTCGGACAGAGCCGGCAAATCTGTTCCCATGGGCGACTACTGAGGCCTGCTTCAGGCCGGTATCTCAGCCCCTCGGTGGCCTAGGGGGGCCATTCCTACACTGTCTGACTGCTCTCGGAGCCGTGAGCATTGTTGACCTGGCAAAACGGATAATCTAGAAAGGCTCTGGAACCAAGGGTGCTGGAAAATGGGTAGTGGACCTGTACAAATTGTATTGTTCTTAATTCATTTGCACTCCTGTAATTTTATATAAATAAATGTGTAATGTTCAATCAGCAGACCACTACAGAACATTAGAATTGTATGAGGTTTTAATTTGTACTGATCTGAGGAATACTGATTGTGGACTATGAAAGATGGTGTGCAGCACTTTTTTAATTCAAAAGAGTGAATTAGGATTCAAACTATGTAGGAATGAATGATAGGTGCCGATGTCGGGTCATTGGCATTGGACTTGAAATGAGTTCAGTGCTGCCCTTGCAATAGCAATCTGAATTTTTCCAGTGTGCCAATTATTCTTTTATCACTTGTGTCTGCTTTTGCATGGGAGGTAGGTGCTCACCCTTTGCTCACCATGATTGAAAATGAGCTCAGATTAATGCAAATCTCAGTACCAAACACACTCGTGTGTGCGCAAAACTCCTCAGACAACATTGTTACTGTGGAAAATTTGTGGCACTGTACTAAGCCGCCGAGACAATAAATTAGTTTGCTGCACGTTGCATGATTTGCATTTGGCAAAGTACAACAATTAATTATTAATTAGCTCATGATCAGCACGGCAGGAAATGCACCATTATACAGTATGTGGTAATGAATCTGTCATATTTGTATCTCCACCTATTGTCACAGAAGTAACGAGAAGGAAAGAGTAGATTTTCGATTAAGTGTTCTGTCCAATCTCAGCTTGCTTTGGCTACCTATTTACAGGCTATCTCCAAGTTTTGAATGCCTGACTCTGGATACCCCGACATACAATGAATGGCAGAGCTAGTTCATTCTCTTTCCACCACTGGAGCTTGTTGTTTTGTATCAGTCTTATGTACCTTTGATGCCTTTCATTACAATACAGTAGAGGCATGGTCACAATGTCGAGTGTTGGCTTAGTACAGTGCCACAAATTTTCCACTGAAACAATGTCGAGTTTTCTGGACAAAATTGACTTTGGGACGTCTAAAAACAGAACTCGTTTGTTAACTAGGGCAAGGCCTGTATCAGTCTTTAAATTGCAAGCACCTTAGTCTGAGCGTGGCATTAAAAGACCAAGATACATTTGCAATTGAACATTACAATTGTGCTCCAGATGACCATTGATGATTCATTAGAAATTTTTTAAAGTTAATTTTCAACAAATTGCACTGAGTCAGGTGATGCACAAAAAATAAAATGCTGAAAATCCAAACTAAAAGTAGAAAATGCTGGAAATACTCAGCAGGTCATGCTACATCATTGGGAAGAGAGTTAAGGTTTCAGATAGAAGATTCTCTGTGAGAACTGGGAAGGAGACAAAATAAACTTGCTAAGCTGCAGGGAGGGTTGGGAGCAGGATTTTCATTAGACCTGAACCTAACTGCACTTGTATATATGGCAATAAACTTGACAATATGACTTGGAGAAGTCTCTGATGTGGTGATTGTAGGATAAAGTCAGGTTGAGGTTTGTTAGTTTCATGAAGAATAATTTATTTTCCATCTTTGGCACCCTTGTCAACAAACGCTCCAAAGCACGTCAAACAACAAGGAGATTCAAAGTAAAGGACATAATGACGGGCAGTAGAGTGGCACAGCTGGTAGACCTGCTGCCTCACAACGCCAGAGACCTGGGTTCAATCCTGATCTTGGGTGCTGTCTGTGTGGAGTTTGCACGGTCTCCCTGTGACCGCGTGGGTTTCCCCTGGGTGCTCCTGGTTAGCCATCCCAATTTTGTTAGTCCTTGCTGTCTCCTCCCCTTCCTCAGCCCTCGGGCTGTCTCCTCCCATCCCTCATCCTTCGGGCTCCTCCTCCTTTTTCCTTTCTTCTCCCAGCACCCCCCACCCCCCAACAGTCTGATTAAGGGTTTCGGCCCGAAACGTCGCCTATTTCCTTCGCTCCATAGATGCTGCTGCAACCGCTGAGTTTCCCCAGCATTTTTGTGTACCTTCCTCCCAACAGACGTGCAGGTTTGTAGGTTAGTTGGCTTCTTTAAATTGTCCCCAGTGTGTAGGGAGTGGATGGGAAAGTGGGATAACGTAGACCTAGTGTGATTGGGTGGACGGTCGGTGTGGACTCAGTGAGTCGAACGGCTTGCTTCCCTGCTGTATCTCTAAACTAAACTAAACCTTAGCTTTAAATGGCTGACCCATTGGTTGTCACCATGTTTGAGATTCTCCCACGAGAAGAGAGATCACAACATCTACACTATCATGCCCCCTTATGATCTATGTTTCAGTAAAATTGCTCCTTTTATGAACTCAAGCTTGAAAGGATTCAAAAAAGATTGACGAGGATGTTGCCGGGACTAGAGGGTGTGAGCTACAGGAGCCATCTTGGGGAACGGCTGCTAACCAGCAGCCGTCCGTTTAATTCATTTTTTTTTCCAGTTTTTAGTTAGTTTTGTTCGTCGTTTTTTCGGAGAAATGGACTTCTTAATGTGGGGGGAAGGAGGTAATCTTACTTCTAGGTCCCTACCTGGTCGGTGAGGCAGCTTTTTCTCTGGGCTGCCCGTCGACCCGTCCTCGTGGTCTACCAGCGGGCGTGGAGCGCCGTTTCCTGGCGGGGACCACCCAGCACCTCGGCTTCGTTGGCGGCACAGCGCTGGAGCGCCATCGCGGAGCGGAGCGGGCGATGCCTTGCCTGGGTCGCCGCGCTGGATCGATGCGCTGGAGCTCCGGTGAGCTGGACCGCCGAGATCAACACCTCCGGGCTGCGGGTCTGCGGAGCGGAGCGGGCGGCGCCGACATTAACATCGGGAGCCTGGGAGCTCCAACTCGGTGCGTCCTTGTCGGCTTCGGAAGCCGACAATCCCCTGCTAGGAAGCGGCCGTTCCAGGTGGCCCAGCCGCTGTGAGGACTCTCCCGACGCCGGGGCAAGACCACCCGGCTAGAACGGCCAGGAACATCGGGCCTCCGTAGAGGCAATAGCGGTGGCCTCAATAGTCTTACTTTTGGGAGAACTGGGGTTGGGGACTGGACTCTGTGCCTTCCCCCACAGTGGTATCCATTGTGGGGGGATGATTTTTCTGTGTGTAAGGTACTTTGTTAGTCTGTGTCCAAGATGGCTGTCGGAAGGGAGAGTGGACGCTGGCGCGCTTTAGCTGCCGCTGCTCTCTCTTCGCATTGTGTTTTTTTTGATTTTGTGTCTTTGGAGCGATTTCTATCTTTAATTTGTGTATTGATGATGTCCTTATTATTTATTTTGCTCCGACTATATGTTTTTTTTTCTCTTCTGTTTAATCTTTGTAAGGTGACCTTGAGATTTGAAAGGTGCCCGAAAATAAAATGTATTATTATTATTATTATTATTATTATGTTGAGTAGGCTAGGTCTCTATTCGATGGAGCGTAGAAGGATGAGGGCAGATCTTGTAGAGGTGTACAAAATCATGAGAGGAATAGATTGGGTAGTCATTTGCCCAGAGTAGGGGAATCGGGACCCAGAGGATATGGGTTCAAGGTGAAGGTGAAAAGATTTAATAGGAATCCCAAGGGGTATCTTTTTCACACAAAGAGTGGTGGGTATATGGAACAAGCAGCCAGAGGAGGTAGTTGAGGCCAGGACTATCACATTTTTTAAGAAACAATTATACAGGTACATGGATAGGACAGGTTTGGAGGGATATGGATCAAGCACAGGCAAGTGGGACTAGTGTTGCTGGGACATTATTGGCCGGTGTGGGGAAGTTGGGCTGAAGGGCCTGTTTCCACACTGAAAAAGAAAGGGTCCCAACCAAAAACGTTGCCTGTCCATTCCCTCTCCAGATGTTTCTTGACCTGCTGTTCTTCCAGCATTTTGTGATTTGCTCACAATTCCATCTGCAATCTCTTATGTCTCCAAAATAGATTTAATTCCTTTAGCCGTCCACTCATCCCATGAATTAGCCTTATTGTCAACATCAAACAGAACAGCAGAATGCTTTTAAAAAAAATAAAATTTCTGACTCTAACTGACCTGTTTGAGAAAAGCATATAATTAGCACGACTCAGAACCTAATTTAGATGATACATTTCTCACAGTGACAGGGAGAGGGTTTTATCCATCAACCTGCCCTTAATTGAATTATATTTTCTTTGATGAACATAAAGGTTAATCAAAGTAATTTAAAAAAACTGTTTGAAATCACTATCCATTTTGACTGAAACATAGATAACTGTGTGATAATTAGTTTTGTTGGAGAGACTTTATAACTACATTCCCTCCGCCTGACTTGGAAGATGTTGACCCCGTGATGTCACGGATGAAAGTTCCCCCCCCGTGTAACTTTCTCCACACATTAACTCTCAAACATTGTTGGAATGTAGTCAATACTCTTTAGACACAAGACCAGTGGTGCAGCGGGTAGTGTTGCTGCCTCACAGTTCCAGCAAGCTGTGTTCAGTACAGTCTGACTCTGCTTGTTCTGCTTGTGAATCATGGGTTTCCTCCGGGTGCTCCACTTTTCTCTCCACGTCACAAAATATAGGGCTTTGGTGAGACCACATCTGGAGTATTGTGTACAGTTTTGGTCTCCTAATTTGAGGAAGGACATCCTTGTGATTGAGGCAGTGCAGCGTAGGTTCACGAGATTGATCCCTGGGATGGCGGGACTGTCATATGAGGAAAGATTGAAAAGACTGGGCTTGTATTCACTGGAGTTTAGAAGGATGAGGGAGGATCTTATAGAAACATATAAAATTATAAAAGGACTGGACAAGCTGGATGCAGGAAAAATGTTCCCCATGTTGGGCGAGTCCAGAACCAGGGGCCACAGTCTTAGAATAAAGGGGAGGCCATTTAAGACTGAGGTGAGAAAAAACGTTTTCACCCAGAGAGTTGTGAATTTGTGGAATTCCCTGCCGCAGAGGGCAGTGGAGGTCAAATCACTGGATGGATTTAAGAGAGAGTTGCGTAGAGCTCTAGGGGCTAGTGGAATCAAGGGATATGGGGAGAAGGCAGGTATGGGTTATTGATAGGGGACGGTCAGCCATTATCACAATGAATGGCGGTGCTGGCTTGAAGGGCCGAATGGCCTCCTCCTGCACCTACTTTCCATGTTTCTCTGTTTCTAAAACCACGCGGGCCAGTTGGTCGCTGTAAATTGTACCCAGATACAATGAAACTGTCGATGCTGGTTTACAAAGAAAAAGACACTAAGTGCTGGCAGTATCTCTTGAGAACATCGGAAGTTATGGTTTTGGGCCGGGACCCTTCCCTCACACTGATTGTAAGGGTGGGTGGAGGCAGCAGTGGGGAAAGAAGGGTCAAGCCAAAACCTGGCTGTACTGTGTGAATGAGTATTCAAATCTGGAGGGGGGAGACTTGATGGCGACGTGGGGAGACTGAATAGGGTAGGTTTATGTAATATGAATGTTTGATGGTCAGTATGGACTCAGTGGGCTGAAGGGCCTGCTTACAATCTGTGTCCCTCCATGACCACCACCTACACCTGATGGTACAATCCTCATTGACACAGCAGAAAAGATGAATCCGGTAATCCCAATCCGGTCCACTTTGAACCTTTTGGGAACTTTGCCTCCATCACAGTGAGGATGTGCTTGGTGAACTCACTGTGGTGGATGTTTAATTTGTGTTTATTGTATGTTTTGTTATTATTGATTCTGTGTATGACTGCAGGCAACATAATTCCGTTCAGACCGAAAGGTCTGAATGACAATAAAGGATCTATCTATCTAACAGGAATTCGGAATCACTTGCAACGCAAACAGCAATTGAGAAAATCAACCCTGCTGCCGATGCAGACATTCTCTTGGGTTCAAATCACACGTTCCTTTTCCCAAATGATCATCAGGCAAGGGATGAACATCTGCCCTTACAGGTGCATGTAAGTGAATCTATGACCCAGCAAGGCAACTCTCCCCAGCAGACACAAGCAAAAAGAAAGTGCCATTTTCAAAGAGCAGTTAGCAGATACTTGTCAGTAATCTGGGCAGCACCTTTCACCACATGGGTCAGAATAGTGAAATTGTTCTGTATCTAGGTTTTGGACCATTCACCACCCTTTCTGCTACATCCGGCTGCCAGCTCACACTGGGGTCAGTCACAGTGTGCTGGAGTAGCTCAGCGGGTCAGAACATGGATAAGTTCTCTTATCTGCAACTCTACCAACTGTACCACTGGTCTTATGTCTAAAGAGTTTTGACTACATTCCAACAATGTCTGAAACTTAATATGTGGAGAGAAGTACCCAGAGGAGGGTAACTTTCACCTGTAACATCACAGGATCAAGAAGGGTGCGGACGCGTGTTGGATCCGGACCTTTCTTCCGACCTGAAAATGCCGCCTGTCTGAGATGCTGCCTGATCCACTGAGCTACATCCAGCACCCTGTGTCTTCTTTTGTAAACCAGCATCTGCAGTACCTTGTTCTGGGGGTTGGACCTCTAGTGTCCTGGCTCAATGGTTGTCCATGTCCCGGGCAGGGAGCTTGCATCAAGGGCATATCTTTTATTCCTCTCATCAAAAAACTGAAATCTAAGGAATGCAATGCAGGGCAGCACAATGGCCCAGCAGTAGAGTTGCTGCCTTACAGCGCCAGAGACCCGGATTCGATCCTGACTATGGGTGCTGTCTGTATGCAGTTTGTACGTTCTCCCTGTGACTGCGTGGGTTTTCTCCGGGTGTTCCAATTTCTTCCCACACTCCAAAGATGTACAGTTTTGTAGGTTAACTGGCTTTGGTAAAATTGTAAATTGTCCCTGGTGTGTAGGATGGTGTTGGTGTACGGGCTGATCACTGGTCGGCGCGGACTCGGTGGGCTGCTTCCGCACTGTATCTCTAAAGTAAAGGATGGTCAGCTTTTTTTAAAGTAATTATAGTCTGATTTGGTTTGACTGCATCCCATTTGGTTTGACTGCATCCTACATTGCCTCAGGGTGAGTATGAAGATGCCCCGTGTGCACGATGATGTGGCAGTTTTATTCCTGAGCAATATATGTTATCTGTCACAGTTTCTGTTTTCTGAAAGTGCGTGTCAGTGGAATATATTTGCTACATTCTCTTCAAAGAGCAAAAGTGGTTGGTTCCTTAATGCATATACTAATTTGTGAGTTATTTGTATTTGTATTGATTGGTATGAACTGTGATTGATAATTTGAGACCATATGGATATAATTTTCCTGGAAGCAAACTAATGGTCTATATTAGACACACAAGAGACTGCAGATGTGGGAATTGTTCATTTTCCTCCTCAGAAGCTGCCTGATCCACCGAGTTTCTCCAGCAGTTTGTTATTTCTCAGCATCTGCAGCCTCCTGTGTCTCCGTTTCACTGCTCCACTGCCAAATCTTCTCAAATTGTTTTCCCCTTTAAAGTTCACCTCCTCATCAAGAAGGGTCTGAAAAAGGGTCCTGGCGCAAAACATCATCTGTCCATTTCCTTCCACAGATGCTGCCTGATTGCAGATTTCTTTCAGTGCTTTAGTTTGTACATATGTGCAATGCAATATGCTTGTTCGGTGGTTGCTTTTGTTAATTAAGTATTTATTGTAGTAAATTATTAAACATTTTTTGAGGATTCTATTGGTACACTGTGTTGACTTCCCAATTTAAGTAAAATATTAGACAGAGCCCGCACTATTTACAGATTGGATGGTCACAGACCTTCAATAGGTGTCACTTAATGAACACGGCTAGACTGATGTGTTTGCAAAATGCAGATACCAGAAAACTGAGATAAAAGCCTTAATTTCAAGAAACACTCCAGTGAGACAGACACCATCCATGGAGAGAGACCCCATGAGAAAGAAAGTTATGCTTCTAGTTTATCTTCAGAACAACTGGAATGTGAAAATAAGCTTCCTAGAATGAAAATACTGAAATGCATTGCGTATTTTAAAAAAAAAGATTTCTAGCATCTGCATTTGTTTTTTGATTTTCAAGTTTGTTTTAAATTCGAACATGACTACGGCCATTTCAGTCGATTAATGGAGAAATTATTAGAGATCCAGAAATCATCCAGTTTTTGTATAATGGCCATTACATTTTCCCCTCCATCAGCTCTCTGCTGCCACATTGAATTTCTGATCTGTCGTTGAACATTCAAGTTCAGTATTGATACAATTGCCCTGCCTTGCCCTGAGAGCTCCCTCATCATGTGAAACACAGCCATCATACTTAAACCCCTGTCTCACGGCCGACCCACGAGTGATCCCAAGTTTAAAACAAATTAGACTCGTGGTAATCACGTACAATTAACATAGCGGGAATGTCGGAACTCGTGGATGCAATTTAGCGACTCGTGGCGCTAACGGCAGGTACCCGGAAAACTTGTCAACTCTTGAAGTTAAAATTTGAACCATTTAAACTCGTTGCAAGAACGTAGTAGCCCGTGAGTTTACCATAGTGTCTACCGTGGGGAATGGGTGACGGGATGACGTTACCAAAATTCTGCTGCGTCTTTGTGTTACTCCAGCACTGTGTGTTCACTTTTTGTTAACTAGCATCTGCCCCTTCTTGTGTATGACATTATTTGTATCCATGGCAGTTGATTGTCGCTCCCTTCAGTTTCCCAGGTGGTCGGGACGGGACTGGAGTTGGGAGGGAAAGGTGGGGGGGAAGGAGGGAGGAGAGAGGGGAGGGGGTTGGGGTGACTTAGTACGGGAGACAAGTGTACGAGAGGTATACTGACTGTGTGGGCAGACACTTTGGTAGTGATTGCCCATGGGGTTCACTGTCGAGGAGAGAGAGAGAGAGAGATGAGAGCAGAGAATGATCCCAGCCTAACCTAAGGGCCTTGTCACCCCAGACAGATTAATGACGCTTACGCATCCCCCCCCAAACTTCCTCCACCTCAACTCACGCCTGGGCACCAAAGCAGCTCAGCAGGCGAACCCTGAGCTCCGTCTCCCAACAATCTGATGTGCAACTGATGTGAAAGAACAGCGGCTGCGGCCAGCCGGCACCCGGCATGGACTTCTCACACCATCACACCAGAATTGTGTGTGCGAATAAACACAAACAAGGAATAAAACCAAAGCCCGGCTTGAAAGGCAACTAAAAATATATTCCACTTAGAACGAGCAGGCGCGGAGACATCCGTCCACATTCAAAGATTTCATCTCCCGTCTCCCCGCAGTGTGTAGACCTGGCAGTAAATTCCTGATGGAGCTGTCTTCTTTAACACTGTTGCTTCGCCGCCACCGCCTCCTTGCTGCACAATGGCAGCGAGTGCGGGGCCGAAATCATGCCTAGTTTTTTTAACTTCTGAAATTGAATAACTTTCAATACTGAATCAGAATATATTTACTGTATGAGATGCTGTCCAGCTCCTCTATTTGATACTTAAAACAGGCCTTCATTCACGGTTGGCTCAAGAGTAACTCGGGAGAGGAACTTGGTAACTCGGGAGAGGAACTTGGTAACTCGGGAGAGGAACTTGGTACATCGCAGAAATGAGAAATAAACGGCAAACTTAGACACACACGTGGGAACTCGTTTAAACTCGTAAACATAAACTTGGAATCTCGTAGACAACCACGAGTGTGATTTTTTTTCCCCCCTTCACTCAGGATCACTCATGGGTGGACTCGGACCGTGAGACAGGCCCATTAGTGATATAGATTAGGAATCAGAGAATTATAAATCATAAAGTCATACAGCACGAAACAGACCCTCTGGCCCAACTTGCCCCATGCCGATCAAGATGCCCCACCTGCCTATGATTGGCCCATATATCACTCTAAACCTTTCCTATCCATGTACCTGTCCAAATACCTTTTAAATATTGTTATAGTACCTGCCTCAACTACCTCCTCTGGCAGCTCATTCCATATATACACCATCCTCTTTGTTAAAAGGATGCCACTCAGCTTCCTATTAAATCTTCCCTCTCTCACCTTAAACCTAGTCCTTTGGTTCTTGCTTCCCCTCCTCTGGGTAAAACACCAAATGCATTCACCCTATCAATTCCCTTCCCTTCATGATCTTAAACACTTCTATAAAATCACCTCTCAGCCTCCTGTACTCTAAGGAATAAAATCTAACCTGCCCAACCTCTCCTGATAGCTCAGGCCCTCGTCTTAACGACATCCTTGTAAATCTTCTCTGCACTTTCCTGCTTAACAACATCCTTCCTATAGCAGGGTAAACAAAACTGAGAACAATACTGCATATACGGCAACATCTTGTAAAAATGTAGCATGTCATGCAAACTTCATAACTCAATATCCCGACTGATGAAGGCCAATGTACCGAAAACCTTCTCGGCTAACCTACTGTGATGCTACTTTTAGGGAACCAATAAATCCAGCAACTCAAAACAGGGATCCATGAGGCAATATGGCTACTGTCAGCAGCAGTCTCACATAATCTGTGCTCTAAAATAGTTTCACTTTCTAATTGGCACAAGATGCCAGAGCATCATGAAGGTGGAGGAGTTACGGGAGCTCTGGTAGAGAGAGGGTGGATCAGTTGGAATTTGTGTTAGTTTACCTGAGGCCTCCGGGACCTTAGTAACCAGCTGTGCCAAATCCCAAGCACTCATCTGGCATTTGGTTTCAAGCTTACAATTCCAAAAAACACCAGGTTTCAAATGTATTGTGGGTATATTAGTGGGAACTGCAGAGAGAGAGAGAGAGAGATGAAGCACTCTAAAGATGCACACTGGAGACACAATTAAAGCTTAGTAGGATTCAGGCAGTGAGATAATGAACTATTTAAATGATGGATCTTCCATAGGATAGTTGGCATTGATTAGGCCTAGCTTTATCTCTGGCAATGACAACGCAATGAACTTAAAAATACAGCACCAGTGGCTCCATATCCAGCTTGCAGATGTAATGACTGCAATGGGAATAAGTGCAAAGCTGTAAGGGAAAGTATGATGGTGTGTAATATTGTGATCCACGAGGACAGTGTAATTTAAACTGTATTAATGTCTTTTGGGTATGATACTGTAATATTAAACCATGTTATTGAGATGTTGAGCAGCAGTAGAACTGGGGCATATCTGCTGAAGTAGTGTTGATACTGGAGCACAACATGACTGCTCTATACGCCTCCAATTAGGAAACATTTCTACAGTATGTCAGGTTCCTTACAGCTACCTCAAAGCTCAACAGTGTTCGTGCCCTAGTGAGATTTATGCACATACTTTGGAAATGAAATGATTCAGCTTGCTCCATTACACCGCAGTTTGTTATTTTATTGTAGACAGCTTGGATAATTTTATGTGTAGGACGGAACTGCAGATGCTGTTTAAATCAAAGATAGACACAAAATGTTGGAGCAAAGGGCCTGTCCCACTTAGGTGATTTTTCAGCGGACTGCCGGCGAGTGTCAAGCTCGTGGCACTCGCTGAACGGCGAGTGTTATGAGTGGAGCGCGCACACACACACACACACACACACACACACACACACACACACACACACACACACACACACACACACACACACATGCACGCACGCGCGCACACACACACGGCGGGGGCCAGGGAAAGTGGGGGAGCGCTGTCTGAAATTCACACAGTGCAAGGCCAAGGTGATACAGACACACACCGCGATGAACAGGAAGGTTATGACGGCTAGCACAGTGTTCGGTAAGTCCTTTAAAAGAGCGGGGAGAAGGGGGGAGGGAGGGGGGATAAGAAGTCGAGACACTTTTAAGAAGCCAGACAACTTTTAATAAGCCAGAGATACACATCTGTGAACTTTAGCGGGCATTTAACATTACCGGTTGGTTTTCCTTGGTTCTGAAAACTGGAGCTTACGTTTTTATTTTCCCCAATGAGCCAATGAAAATGCCCCGGTCAGCAGTTTTTAAACTAAAACTACTTACGGCTACGTTGACTACCTATAACGACATGGTGACCCCACAACCGCTGCGCCAAGACTACAGGATTATCGATTATCTCCATGGCGACCAATTTTTGGTCACAGAAAAATTTTCAACACGTTGAAAAATTTGCTGCGACCTTACTGAGGACGCGACTAGTTCCCAGAATGCGGGAACTCCTCGCGACCTTGAAGGAGACTCACCAGAGACCACCAGCGACCATGTGACGATCATGTGGTGAGCGCAGAGTCTCCTGCATTTGCCTAAAAAGTCGCCTAAGTGGGACAGGCCCTTAACTCAGCGGGACAGGCTGCATCTCTGGACATAATTTTATTTTGAATTGAAATGTTCTCCTCTGATTGTGGATTCATATCAGTGTGAGGGTTTGAGATCGGTGTTAATGTGAACAAATCAGCTGAATTCCAGGGGCAAATTAAGAGTGGCAGTCTTTGACATCGAGGTGACCTTTCACAGAGGATCTTGTCATGAAGCCTTGGTTAGCCTTAGGTGGCACAGTACAGTTACAGTTTAGTTTATTGCCACATGTACCAAGGTACAGTGAAAAGCTTTTGTCGCGTGCTATCCAGTCAGTGGAAAGTCAATGCATGGTTACGATAAGCCATTTACAGTGCATAGAGATACACAATAAGGGAATAACGTTTAATGCAAGGTAAAGCCAGCAAAGTTCGATCAACAATAGTCCGATGATCACCAATGAGGTAGATAGTAGTTCAGCATTGTTCTCTGGTTGTGGTAGGATAGTTCAGTTGCCTGATAACAGCTGGGAAAAAACTGTTCCTGAATCTGGAGGTGAGCGTTTTCACACTTCTAGCCTTTCGCCTGATGGGAGAGGGGAGAAGAGGGAGTGGGCAGGGTCCGCCTCATCCTTGATTATGCTGCTGGCCTTGCGGAGGCAGCGTGAGGTATAAATGGAAGCACAGCAAGTAGAGCTGCCGCCTCACAACACAGGAGGCCTGGGCTCGATCTTGGCTTTGGCATCCTATCCCTGTGACCGCGTGACTTTCCTCCAGGTACCGGTTTCCTCCCGCATCACAAAATCGTGCAGGTCGGTAGGTTAATTGGCCTCTAAATTGCCCCCAGTATGTGGGTGAGGGATAGTATCTGAGGGGAGTTGATGAGAATGTGGGGAGAATAAAATGTAACATTAGTGTAGATGGATGGTTGATGGTCGGCACGGACTCAGTGGGACGAAGGGCCTGTTTCTGTGTCCCGTACGATTCTGACTCTAAAATTGAAATTAATAAGGATTTAAATAACTGAAGTTATTTATACCTTGGATAAGGAAAAAAAGGTTATGACTGTTCGACAGCAAGGAAATCAGCCCTATATCAATACTGTAGGAGTTTCTTGCCAACCACCTTTAGTTGTTTTATCAGCCACCTTCATTCCTTCATGAGGTCAAGTGGAGATGTGTGATGACTGAATAATGTTCAGTTCAGCTGGTGGCTCCTCGAGTAGTGAAACAGTCTGTGTTGAAGTGCAATCCTTGAAAGCATTCAGGCTTAGGTGGCTGTGAAAAGTAACATTGTGCCAGGCAAGCAGATCCAATTAAAGTCAGGATACCCACCTGCCTTTAACATTCAACAGCATTGCCACCAATAATAAAACCCATCAAGAAGGAACTCTCCGGTCTTGATGGAGACTCCCTACCCAAACATCATCTATCCATTTCTCTCCGCAGATGCTGCCTGGCCTGCTGAGTTCCATATACAGTATCTGTCCAAATGTCCCTTAAAAGTCACAATTGTAACAGCAGCCCAAAGCTTCCTCTGGCAGGTCATTCCAGACACGGGCTACTAATGCGGGAAGGCTTTCAAAATGATGAGGAGGGGCAATATCCCCATCAGGACAGTCTATTCTGGCAAGTCCTTCGATCATAAGTGTGCCTGGATGTGAGTGGAAATATTAACCCTCTTTAAAAATCCACTCCCACCCGAGCAATTTCACTTCCTTTAAATTAGTCAGTCAGTGTCTGTTGAAGACCTTTTGGCATCCATTGATGACCTGAAATATTAACTCTGCTTTTCTTTCCAAGAAACTGCTGCCTGATCAGCTCTGTGTCTCTAGTGTATTCAAAAGTCAAAGTCAAAATTAATGTCCCCAAGTCTATATTGTTCAAAGTCGATTTGGAGATTGTGGTATTTAATAGCCTGATGGTTGTAGGGGAGAAGTTTCTCTTAAACCTGGATGTTACAGTTTTCCATCTCCTGTACCTTCTTTGTGATGGCAGGAGTGAAATAGGAGCATGGCCCGGTGGTGTGTGTCTCTGGTGATGCTGGCTGCATTTTTGAGGCAGCTACTCCTGTAGATCCCTTCGATGGTGGGGAGGTCAATACCCGTGATGGACCGGGTAGTGTTCATCGCTTTTTGAAATGCACTTTGTTCCTGGGTATTCGAGTTGCCGAAGCAGGACGTGATGCAACCCATCAATACACTCTCTCTTTATTCTGTTTTCCTTTCAGACTTACAGCAACCACAGTTTTTTTGGTTTCCTTCAAGAGCATGTGGCTTTTTTCATTTTAACAATCACGCATTGTATGTGGTCAGCACATGAGCTGCCCTTGACCGCAATTGTGGCTTGGAGCACATTTTGAATGTCAAGGTCTTTGTCAGCAACCACTTCAAATGAAACCCACTTTCATCTGTATTGTAAACCTATTCTTGTTGTAACCCTTCTCTTGAAAGCTGATCAGCAGCTGATGCGTGCATTTAACTTCTCCCTTTGAATGCAGATCTAGAGTTGCCCTATTATCCTTCAAACCAAATCAGCCATCAAGACGAAGAATAAAAATTGCCTTACATTGTCAGAGTGAAAAAACAAACTTGACCTCGACAAAACAGATAACTTTTTTGAGTGAAACATTTCAGGATTGCTTTGCTCAGATTCACTTATGTTGTCACATACATTCATATAAAGAATTAATTGCTTAAGTAATTATTACAAAACACATAAAACAGAGGAACAGGAATAGGTTATATTGCCCCTCAAACTTGATACACATTCAAAAAGAATATAGCTGATCTACCACTAGATAATTTTCCTGCCCCTTCCCCTTCATCATTGATTCCTCTAATATCCAGAAATCTATTGATCTTTGCTTTGAATGTAATCAATGACAGCCTCACCTGTCCGACAGGGTAGAGAATTCCGAAGGGTCACCAATTATGAGTGAATTTTTTTTCATATCTTAGTGCTAAATCGCCTACTCTTTATTTTGACAATTTGCCCCTAGTTTTAGACATAGAAACAGCTTCCCCACAACTATCCTGGAGAGCTTCTATGAATTTTGTACATTTCTATGAGCTCATCTTTCATGTGATAGGAACAGAATAAGGCCATTCGGCCTCATCAAGTCTACTCAGCCATTCAATTAATGTTCATCTATCTCATCCTCCTAACCCCTTTCTCCTGCCTTTTCCTCATAACCCCCGACACCCGTACTAATCAAGAATCTATCTATCTCTGCTTTAAAAATATCTATAGGCATGGCCTCCACAGCCTTCTGTGGTAAAGAATTCCACAGACTCACCACCCTCTGACTAAAGAAATTCCTTCGCATCTCCATCCTAAAGGAACGCCCTTTAATTATGAGGCTATGACCTCTAGTCCTAGACTCTCCCACTAGTGGAAACATCCTCTCCACATCCACTCTATCCAAGCCTTTCACTATTCTGTTTGTTTCAATGAGGTCCCCCCTCATTCTTCTCAACTCCAGTGAGTACAGGCCCAGTGCCGACAAATGGTCATCATAGGTTAACCTACTCATTCCTTGGATCATTCTTGTAAACCTCCTTTGGGCCCTCTCCAGAGGCAGCCCATCCTTCCAGCCTTACCAGCGCCTCACAGAGCCTCAGCATTACATTCCTGTTTTTGTATATGAGCCCTCTTAAAATAAATGCTAGCATTGAGTTTTCTTTCTTTACTACCAATTCGACTTGCAGATTAACTTTTTGGGAATCCTGCACCAACGCTCCCAAGTCCATTTGCACCTCCGATTTCTGGATTCTCTCCCCATTTAGAAAATAGCCTATGCTTTTATCCCTACTACCAAAATGCATGACTCCACACTTTGCTACACTATATTCAAAGTCCCCCTTTATTGCCACTCTTCGACTTCTGCCGTCCGGCCAACCTGCCATCCATGCTAATATCTGCCCTTTGATACCATAGAAACATAGAAAATAGGTGCAGGAGTAGGTCATTCGGCCCTTCGAGCCTGCACCGCCATTCGATATGATCATGGCTGATCATCCAACTCAGTATCCCATCCATGCCTTCTCTCCATACCCCCTGATCCCTTTAGCCACAAGGGCCACATCTAACTCCCTCTTAAATATAGCCAATGAACTGGCCTCAACTACCTTCTGTGGCAGAGAGTTCCACAGATTCACCACTCTCTGTGTAAAAAATGATTTTCTCATCTCGGTCCTAAAAGACTTCCCTCTTATCCTTAAACTGTGACCCCTAGTTCTGGACTTCCCCAACATCGGGAATAATCTTCCTGCATCTAGCCTGTCCAACCCCTTAACCATGGGCTCTCATCTTCCTTAGCAGTCTCATGTGTGGCACCTTATCAAAGGCTTTCTGCAAATCTAAGTAAACAACATCTGCTGACTCTCCTTTGTCTGTCTTGCTATTTACTTCTTCAAGGAATTCCATCAAATTCCCATTTAGTTTTGCGGCCTCTGAAAAATTTGAACATGTTCCATTTGATCCTCTCATTGATATGGATTGTGAGCAGTTAGCGTCCTAGTTCAGATCCCTGCTAAACTGCACTGCTCATTAATTGCCACCTGAATTGGACCCATTTATCAAAGACTCATGGTACAATGCAGAAACAGACACCATATCTCACCACAACCTTGCCAACCTTTTTGTCCATGTACACACTACCCACTTGGCCACATTAGACCATATCCATCTATGCCTTGCATATTTAAGTATCAGTCTATATGCTTCCTCAACATAACAATTGCATCTGATTACTCCACCACTCCTGGTAGTACAATCCAGGCATCAACCATTTGATGCATAGGAAGGGAAAATGGAGTTGCAGATGCTGGTTTAAAAAAAGATTTCACACAAAGTGCTGTAGTAACTCGGTGGGTCAGACAACATCTCTGGAGAATGGGTGTTGTTTCAGGTTGGTATCCTGCTTCAGACTTTCGTCCCAAAATATCACCTATCCAGTTTCCCCAGAGATGCTGCTTGACCCGCTGAGTTACTTCAACACTTTGTGTCTTTTTCAGTACATAGGAAACTTGCAGGGTTTTGTGGAGACAACATTGGTATTGCTATTGGTAATGTCATGTGGTCCGAGATACAGTGAAAGACTGTTTTCACCCATACTCGAGTACAATGAGGTCGTGCACCAGTACGATGGGTAATGCAAATAGAAAAATGACCAGCGTGTAGAATATAACATTACAGTGTTACAGCTATAGGGAAAATGAAGTTAAATATAAATGCAAAGGCAGCAATGAAGTAGGTTAGGAGATTGGGACCTCAGCCTGAGTTTACGAGAATTTATGATGCTGCATTTTAGCCTCATTATTGTGATAAGGAAGTACAAAGAGCCAGAATAAAAAGCAAAACCCTTGATTGGATTCTCAATAAAAATTTGAGAAATCCTGCACATAGTATAGGCAAACATCAATTTACCACATAATTAGGATGAGTGTTTTTTAAAGCATTTTGCTTCTTTTATTGAGTGATAGACAAATTCAAAATCACAGTTGATGTTTTTTCTATGATTTAACAGGGCATCTTGCAGCCAAATTACCACCCACCTATTTGTGTTTTTTTTTACAGCAAACAAAAAAGAGATTAGCAAGAGAGCAAAAAACTACAGATGTTAGAAATCTGAAAAATAAACAAAAAATCCTAGTTTAGTTTATTGTCACATGTACCGAGATACAGTAAAAAGCTTTATGTTGCATGCCAACCAGTCAGCGAAAAGGCGATACATGATTCAGATACATGATGAAGGGGATAACGTTTAGTGCATGGTAAAGTTGCGTTAAGTCCGATCAAAGATCGTCCGAGGGTCTCAAATGAGGTCGATGGTAGTTCAGGACTGCTCTCTAGTTGTTGGTTGGAATGTGCAATTGCATGATAACAGCTTGGAAGAAACTGTCCCTGAATCTGGGCAGGTGCACCCAACAGATCAGATAGCAATCCAGACATCTGAAGAAGGGTCTTGACCCAAAACGTCACCTACTGTATACCTTTTCTCCAGAGATGCTGTGAATCACTCCAGCTTTTTGTGTCTATCTTCACATAGCATCGATGGAGAGGGAAAGACTTCAGGAGAAGGATCATTGAACTCACACATTCATTCTCCATGTGCAAATTTTACCCGACCCGCTGAATACTCAAAACACATTCAGGGCTTTTTTAAATTGGCAATAAAATCTGACTTATTTATCCCTAACCAGAACTGCTTTCAAGAGAGATGTTCAGTGGTCGAGTTTTTATGAGATGAAAGCTATTACGGCAGTATTTTCATTCATTTTTAATCGTCATTCTCACATTAAATAATTGATCACATAGAGCACAGCTGGAGTGGAATATGCAAAAGAGATCAGTCAGTCTTTTCATATGGCACGAGATAAATGAGAAATCTTTCTTTCACAATACGTGTGTGGAATTTCTAAGGTGAAGTTGTCGATCACTAAATCCTCCCTGGATTTGGAAACCCCAGAATTTTGAAATGTAAAAGAATATGAGATGACACTTCTTCCATTAACCAGATCTCAGTGCTTTTCTTTGTTTCCTTCTAACACGATTTTGTTTGGATTAACAATGATTAATAGTATTAGCGGGAATGGTAATTAATACAAAACTCCACTAAACCGGCACCCGTGTGACTTTGATTGTGCCAGACTAACTGATTTTCCAGACTCTTCGATTAATACCCAATTATACTTTTACTTCCATTATTACATGTTATCAGTGGTATAATACATATTTAATTGAACTCACTGAGTTTAAAGGAAGTTTAGTTTACTTTAGAGATACAGCACGGAAACAATCCTTTCGTTCCACCGAGTCCGCGCCGATCAGCGATCCCCGTACACTAGCATTATCCTACATATTTCGGCACGGACTAGAAGGGTCGAGATGGCCTGTTTCCGTGCTGTAATTGTTATATGGTTACATGGTTATGCTTGGGACAGTTCACAATCGTTACTGAAGCTAATTAACCTACAAACCTGTACATCTCTGGAGTGTGGGAGGAAACTGGAGTACTCGTAGAAAAACCATGTGGTCACAGGGAGAATGCACAAACTCTGTTAAGACATGACCCGTGGTCAGGGTCGAATCTGGGTCTCTGGCACTGTAAGGCAATAACTCTACTGCTGTAAAATGTACAAGCTCTTCGGAGTCCGGCTCCAGCCACAAACCTACCCATGCCCCCGACCCCTGGTGCTCTGGTTTAGCTGCACCATTTTGGTAACAGACCCTGCAGGCTGGTGAATGGACAGGCCCAAGTCCACATCTCTCTCCAGAGCTTTGGACAGATTGTAGGATACAAATCTGTTTTGTAGTTTAATTTAGTTTAGTTTAGAGATACAACACTGAAACAGGCCCACTGAGACCACACTGATGAGCAATCCCCACACATTAACACTATCCCACTCACACTAGGGGCAGTTTAAAATATTACCAAGCCAATTAACCTACAAACCTGTACGTCTTTGGCATGTGGGAGGAAACCAGAGCTCCCGGGGAAAGCCCACGCGGTCACGGGGAGAATGTACAAACTCCGTACAGACAGCACCCGTAGTCGGGATCGAACCCGGGTCTCTGGCGCTGTAAGACAGCAACTCTACCGCTGCGCCATCGTGCAGCCGATATGTCCATGCTTATTACCTGCCAGTCTGACCCAATGGCAGCCACTATCCTTGTCTTCTATCGTGAGTCAAGTGCGTTTATTTGTCATAAACGCCGATATGAACTGGAACAATGAAATTATTTTTCTGCTGCAATTTTACAGGCATATTAGATGCAACAACAACCATAACATTACTATGTTGTTACTGTAATGTTAACACAGTACATTGTTACTGATGCACCAAATGCAATTTATTTCCTTGCTGGGGATCTGTTTCATCAGGGTGAATAGATGGGGAAGCCAAGCATGCACTGTGAGAGCTGCCTCACTACATCTGATGCGATGACTTCCTTGGGTGTGAGGAGCCGTGACCTTTAATCAAAATTCATTAATGAAGGATGTGACTAAGCAGGAGCAGCCTGAGAAGCACCTGTCTTCTAACTATCCCTCTTTTCATGCCAATCTTTTTACATCAGTTTGCATAACGTCTTTTCATTCCTGGCACAAGTCCCTGCCTGGTGAGATGTAAAGTGTTGGGTGCTTATTATTGTTTCTCGCTGATTCTGCCACACAACTTCTGTTGTTTGAAAGAAGGCTGCGAGCAGGCTTTAATGGCATGCTTGCGTTTTGCATTTCATTGCGGCCACAACATTGTATAAAGGGAATGAGCCTACCTCAACCATCTTCCCTTACACGTACGTTCAATCCTCCTAGGTCTGCGGGATGTCCTGGTTGCCAACCATCTCAACTCCCCTTCCCATTCCCATACTGCCCTTTCTGTCCTGGGCCTCCTCCAATGCCAGTATTAGGCTATATGCAAATTGGAGGAACAGCACCTCTTATTTCATTTAGGTAGCGTACAACCCAGCAGTATGAACATTGAATTCTCTCATTTTAAGTAACTTCATCTCATACTCCCGTCCCCCTTCCTTCCTTGCCCCATTCCCTCTCTCGAGTGCATTTACCAGTTCCGCAGTTCTCCATATTGTTTCTCTTGCCATCACTCATTCCCTGGCCCACAATAGACCTTCCAGGCAATCACCTGCGGACTGGCTCAGATTGGTCCTGGTCTTTTCTTGCCTCCAACTCTTCACTTTCCCCCACCCCACCCCCCTTTTCTCCAGAGATGCTGCTTGACCCACTGAGTTACTCCAGCACCTTCCCTTTGGACCCTCCTGATCTGTCTGAGTTACTTTTGTCACTTGCATCTACAGGTGGGGCTTTGTGATGCTGCATTCACTTGCTCACTAAACTCCGTCCAAGTGGGATCTACTGCTGAGTTTATTGGTGGCCACTTCCATCAGGGTGGCACAGTGGCACAGCTAGTAGGACCATTGCCTCTCACCACCAGAGACCCAAGTTAAATCCTGACCTCTGGCGTTGTTTGTGCAGTTGCCATGTTCTCCCTATGACCATGTTGGTTTCCGAAGAGGTCCGGTTTACTTCCACATATCAAAGATGTGCTGCTCAATAAGTCAATTGGCTGATGCAAATTGCACCTATCGTATAAGAGCATGTTAGAATCTAGGGAGAGTAGATCATAAGGTCATGTCATAAGGGATAGAATTAGGCCATTCAGCCCATCATGTCTATTCCGCCATTCAATCATGGCTGATCTACCGCTCCCTCCTAACCCTATTCTCCTGCCTTCTCCCCATAACATCTGACACCTGTACTAATCAAGAATCTATCTATCTCTGCCTTAAAAATATACACTGAATTGGCCTCCACGGCCTTCTGTGGCAAATAATTCAACAGATTCACCACCCTCTGACTAAAGACATTTCTCCTCATCTCCTTCCAAAAATAACAGATGAGACTGGTGAGAGAATAAAAAATGGAATTAATGCAGGATTCATTCAAGTGGGTTGATTTAGGTTGGCACAGAGTCAGTGGGCCGAAGGGCCTGTTCTCATGCTGTAGACTAAGACTCTGGCCACTATAAGCTCTGTTGGCGCATGTTCTGCATTGGCACCTCCAAGGAGTCGTTGGCAGAAATAGAAATTGTTCGCAGCCATCCACACTCACGGAGTATTAAAGCCTTCATTCCATACCATAACCACAGTTTTCAAAAAATTGGTGTCAGCAAGTCAGAGACTTTATTGGAGATATGTCCTTTTTTATTTGAGCACATTTTATTTGAGTGCATTCATTTCATTGTGCATTGTGCATTGAGCACCAGAAAACTGGATAGCATTTTCTGCACATCACACCTGACCCTCTTTGATGAAACTCTTTTTTATGAATTCAGAGTTTAAGCAGAAGTTGAAACCTTGCCTGGGGCTGCCTTCGGGATGCAGAGAAAATATGAATATGATAACGAAAGTATGGTCTCTCAAGTGCTAGCATATTCTCCCCGATTCCCATTCATTTTGCTGTTCCAGAATTTTAGTTTCTCGAAAAATCTCTGGTGCCAATTATGGGAAGTATTAATGGCATCACCCCTTTCTTCCTCATTGTTGGCCAGCTGTTTGCTGTTCTGACAGGTTGTCAATGCTGGATTCATTGTCTAGCTTGGATTATTTCACTCGCAATCCCTCCTGGAATGCCATCCTCATATCGTACATGGAGAAGTCCTCTTGTGTTTGCATTAAGGGTTGATTATTGCATCATTCTGCCATCATCCCCATCCAAACCCCATCTATAAACGGGCCGGGGATGCTGTGACACGTCAAGATGCATTACAAATTCAAGTGGAGCTTCATGATAATTAGTATTGTTTTATTATTGTCACATGTACCAAGATAAGTGAAAATGTAGTGTGCCACCCAGCCAAATCATGCTAAACATGAGTACAATCGTGCCATACACAAGTACGTCAAGGAAGGAACTGCAGATGCTGGTTTAAACCGAAGATAGACATAAAATGCTGGAGTAGGACAGGCAGCATCTCTGGAGAGAAGAAATGGGTGACGCTTTGGGTCAAGACCCTTCTTCAGACCTGTCCCTCTGAGTTACTCCAGCATTTTGTGTCTACCTAACCCAAGTACAACAAGTAGTGCAAAGGTAAAAAAAAAACCTGATTGCTGAATATATTGTTACGGCTTCGTATCGTTACAGTTACAGAGAAAGTGCAGATAAAAAAAGTGCAAGGGCAATAGTGAGGTAGGTTGGGAGATTGGTACTATATCCTTAGCTTATGAGAGGTTTGTTCAGTATTCTGATAACGGTGGGGAAGAATCTGTTCTGGAATCTCATGGTACTTGCTTTCAAGCTTGTGTATCTTCTGCCCGATGGAAGAGGGAATGACTGGGGTGTAAATAGTCCTTCATTAAATTTGTTGCTCTTCTGGGGCAGTGCGAAGTGCTGATGGAGTCGATAAGGGTTGGGGGAGGCTGGTTTGTATGAAGGACTAACTACATCCTCAACTCTGCCATTTATTTTGCAATGTTGTGAGGTATCCTGATAGAATGCTTTCCGCAGTGCATGTGTAGAAGTTGGTAAGAGTTGTTAGAGATTTGCTAAACCTGAAGAAGTAGACACATTGCTGTACTTTCTTGGCTGTAGCTTCAGTGTGGCTAGTCATAAGCTCATAAGTTATAGGCCCATCAAGTCTACTCCGCCATTCAATCATGGCTGATCTATCTTTCTCTCTCAACCCCATTCTCCTGCCTTCACCTGATATCCCCTGACACCCTTACTAATCAGGGAAAAGCCAGGACAAATTGTTGGTGATACGCTAAGGAAATTGAGGCTTTTCACCATCTCTACTTCGGCACCATTGATGCCGACAGGGGCATGTAGACCACCTTGTTTCCTGAAGTCAGTGACTAACTCGTTTGTCTGGCTGACAGTGAGGATGAGGTTGTTGTCTTGACACCATGTTACGAAGCTCACAATCTCCTTTCTGTACTCTATGTCTTGTCATTGTTCGAGATATGGCCCACTATGATGGTATCATCTCCTCAACCATTTATCTTTTTTTTTTAGCTAGTCGATAAAAATCACTTTTCTCAAATCTTGCAATTATGGAGATGAGGGCATGAATGAGTCACTGCTCTGACTTTCTTGAATGGCATTGGTACAACTAGGATCCATTGCTTGAAATGTCATTATCTAGGACATGAAATCTGCTTGATATGCGCAATCATGTTTGAACTTTGAGTAACGGTTAACTTGTTGACCTCAAAGGAAAATTGGAAAACAAATCTACAATGATTAAAATTTGATTTCAATACAATTCAAACACAGCAGACCAAACTTTCCACTCATATTTAGTCAGAATGTTATATGTGTCCAATTGCCATTTGCCCATTTCATTCATCTACGTGTTATTTGTCAGTGATTGGCAAAATTACATCGGTAATTGGCGCTGAAATAACAAGCTGAACAAAGCATATCCATGTGACTGGTCTACTTGGGGTGGCACAGTGGTAGAGTTGCTGCCTTACAGTGCCAGGGAGCTGGGTTGGATCCTGACTACGGGTGCTGTCTGCACGGAGTTTGTACGTTCTCCCCGTGACCGCGTGGGTTATCTCCGGGAGCTCCGGTTTTCTCTCACATTCCAAAGACGTACAGGATGGTAGGTTAATTGGCTTTGATAACATTGAGAATTGTCCCTCGTGTGCATGGGGATCGCTGGTCGGCGCAGACTTGGTGGGCTGAAGGGCCTGTTTCCACTCAATATCTCTAAACTAAACTAAGCTTGGTTTATTAAGAGCTTTGGGGCTTCCATATATTAAGCTCAGTGTGGAATAAATAAATGTATGTACTTTCATTGTTTATAAGGCTTCCTTTTTTAAATTAATTTTTCATTGGCAATATCATAATTTATGTAAAACTAAGTTAACCCACTCTTTAAAAACAAGTAATTGGAGATGCTGGATGACAAAAGAAGACACAAGGTGCTGGTTAATTCAGCAGGACAGGCAGCTCTGGAGAACCTGGGCAGGTGACGTTGCGGATCGGGTCCCTGTTTCAGACCGATTGTGGGTTGGAGGGAAAGAAAGCTGGAAGAGAGGAGGGACAGGACAAAGCCTGGCAGGTAATAGGCCGGTGCAGGTGAAGAGAGTTTTATGATTGGCAGCTGATTGGACAAATGCTAAAGGTGAAAAGACAGAGGTATGAGACAAAAGTTGAAGAGTTGCACGAATTGTGAAGCTAGAGGGTGTAATGTATGGGGAAGGGGAGGGGATAAATTGGGGCAAGGGGGAGAGGGAGGAAGGTTATATGATGGAAGAAGGAAGAAAGTGTGAGCAATGTAATTGCCCTCTGAATGTTGGTATTTGGAGCTAGTGCCATTTGCTTGCATTTGAATCTCTGAACACTTCGTATCCATATATCTGTTCAAATGTCTTTCAAACATTATCATTGCCTCCATAGTCTCTTTGCGTCTCCATTGGCTTAAGCTTTGCCATCTAAAAATAACCCTCATTCCGTTTTCCTAAGTTAGAATCCTGTCTGTCGCAGTTTTGTCTGCTTGCTTATTCCGTATTATGCTGTTGCAATTTAATGTTAGCATCTACACTATTTTCAGTGCCACCTACTTCTGTGTCATTAGGGAGCTCAGATAAGTGGCCATATATCATTTTGGTGGCTGATAAAGAGGTGAGTTGTTGCACTTCATTCTACAGTTTATCCCATCCCTTTTGTTTCACAGTGGAAGGTAAAAGATGGGACAGGAATATATCAGAGCTCATGCCCAATGGTGGCTGCTCAGCTTTGCTCAGTGGTCAGATCCTCACGTTGCAAGCAGGAGATTCCAGGTGTCAGGCATGTGTTCCAATGTGGTATTGAAAAGAGTTGTCTCTGTGGAGTCAAAGAGTCACAGAGTCATACAATGTGGAAACAGGCCCTATGGCCAAACTTTCCCACACCGCCACACCGACCAACATGGCCCATCTACACTAGTCCAACCTACTGGAATTTGGCCCATATCCCTCTAAACCTGTCCTATCCATGTACCAGTCTAAATGCGTCTTAAATATTGCGATAGTACCTGCCTCAACTACCTCCTCCGGCAGCTCGTTCCATACATACAGCACCCTTCATATGAAAAAGTTATCCCTCAGGTTCCTATTAAATCTTTCTCCCCCTCACCTTAAAACTATGTACTCTGGTTCTTGATTCCCCCGTTCTGGGCAAGAGACCCTGTGTTTAGCTGATCTATTCTGCTCATGATTTTGAACACCTCTATAAGATCACCCCTCTTCCTCCTGCACTCCAAGGAATAGAGTCCCATCCTGCTCAATCTTTTCAAGTCTTTCTAAAGCAAGAGTAGAAACAATGACTATAGATGCTGGTTTATAGGAAAAATACATAAAAGTGCTGTTGTAACTCAGCAGGTCGGGCAGCACCTGTGGAGAACATGGATAGGTTCTGAAGAAGGGCCCCAGCCTGAAACATCACCAATCTATGTTCTCCAGAAATGCTGCCTGACCCGCTGAGTTACTCCAGCCGCTTTTCTTTCTAAAGCATACAATGGTATAGATTTGTGTTTGTCTAGCGTATTTAACAGGATACCTTACAAATGGAGCATTACTTACAAATGGAGTAGTTTTGAATGGAGCACCATTCAGTGACATGATCTGTATTAATGTTTGGTCCATTTACCACAGCTAAGATGACAGCAGGTTTGGTTTTTGTTTGCACAAAGACATTTGAGTGCAGAATTAACTGTATCCCAGTGAACAGAGGACTTCCCTCTTCCAGGTAGCAGATGAAACAGCATATCCACTTGATGGAGCAAACTAAGTGAGTGGGTTGCTGTGCCTGGAGATGTATCTTATCTCTTCATTAAATAGGTAACCATGGGAGTGGGAACTCGAGGTTATTAGCAGTAATAAAAGCAAACATTACTGGAAATTAGTCTGTTATTATCCTGGAAAGGGGGAAACCACATTAGCATTACTGATAAACAGCTTAGCATCAGGACCCTTATGTTTCATGTCTTATCTCTGGATTGTTATTAGTTTTAGTTGCCATAACAACCTCAATAGATTTTCCTCTATTTTCTTCCACTGCGAATGTAATAACAGTACCACCAACCACTAAAGTGTGCTACCTATTTAAATACAAATTGCTTCCATTACACATCAGCTTTATGCAGAACAAGTATCAATAGTGGTTAGCCAAGTGTATCGAAGTATCGATTGGTTGCGGAAAGCTATTTTCATATTCCAGCAAATATATTTTACGCCAGCATATTTTAGGGTGGCACAGTGGCGCAGCGGTAGAGTTGGTGCCTCATAGTGCCAGAGGCCTGGATTCGATCCTGACTACGGGTGCTGTCCTTACGGAGTTTGTACGTTCTCCCCGTGACCGCGTGGGGTTTTCTCCGGTTGCTCCGGTTTCCTCCCACACTCCAAAGACGTTGAGATTTGCTGGTTAAAACGCAAGAGACTCTGCCCATCTACCCGATCTATTCCTCTCATGATCTAATACACCTCTGTAAGATCACCCCTCATTCCCCTGCTCTTCCATTTCTTTGCTTTATCCAAATGATTTTGAGCAAAACTGGAGCTCACAATCTCAGGGTTCTGTACTTTTGGCAAGTTACTCATACATTTACATGTATGAATGATGAGCAGGTGAATAAGTTAAAGTGAGAACGGAAGCACCTGTGACTGCAACTCTGTGCTTCCAAAGCAAAAGGGAAGACTATTTATATATTGAGAACAGATTGCTCTTCCCGGAGATTGAAAGTTCTGCAAAAAAAAACCTCTCTCCTCTGAAGCTCCAAAGTATTTTTGAATAACTGTTCTTTATGGCTGGCCACAGTTGATATTGCCTGTATAATTTGTAATTCTACAAACCTCTAAATGTTCACCTTCAGTGCTCGTTCTTGGAGTGTGTGTACAATATGCAGTTCCGCTCATATTATCCTCCATTATTTTTAAGAAGTAGAAGATTCTTTAGAAGTATGAGTTTTTAGTTTAGTTTATTGTCACATGTACTGAGGTACAGTGAAAAGCTTTTGTTGCGTGCTAACTAGGAGTATGCGCCCAAAAGGACCTGTTTCCACGCTGTATTTCTAAACTAAACTAAATTAAATCTTAAGATTTGTAGGAAAGAACTACAGATGCTGGTTTAAATCGAAGGTAGACACAAAATGCTAGAGTAACTCAGCAGGACAGGCAGCATCTCTGGAGAGAAGGAATGGGTGATGTTTCGGGTAGAGACCCTTTGTCAGACTGGCCCATTCGTTCTATCCAGAGATGCTGCCTGTCCCGCTGAGTTACTCCAGCATTTTGTGTTTACCCTAAGTGTTAAGATTGTTGACAATCACTGCCCTGCGACACGGTGACTGTTGGTTTAATATGTTGCATTATGGTGAGGATGGAGAAGAGAACACTGAACCCGTGGTCACGCTGTGTCTTGAATATCCCCCCTGATGAACACCATTCTCAGTTATTGAAAGCAACTCAAATGACTCGGGCAAACCAAACTGCTGCTCTACTGCCAATAACAGCCTTTTCTGCATCCCTTTCGTGTTTAACTAAACGACTTTGATTCATTGAAGAAGGGTCTCGACCCGAAACGTCACCTATTCCTTCGATCCATAGATGCTGCCTCACCCACTGAGTTTCTCCAGCATTTTTGTCCACCTTCGATTTTTCTAGCATCTGCAGTTCTTTCTTAAAAATTGATTCATTGGCTAATCTCTGTGTGAAAGAAAAGCTACATATAACGGGCTGGAAATCCAGGCTTGTCAAGCAGTCAGAGATGACCATGTTAACAACATGCAGCAAAACAAAACCAATTAGCTATTTAATATCTCACGGAGAATGTGAAAGGTCTTGCATTACCTCTCTGGGCAAAATTTCCTATTCTTCTTATTCAGGCACTGACTTGCCTCCGAACAAGGTGCATTTGCTCACTTGACAACTGGAAGGACATTACAGTCTATTTCTATCTCCAGTATTCTTTGCACTTCAAATCTAAACCATTGCTTGAAGTATCAGTGTGATGTGAATGATGAGATAAGGTCCTCTACAAGTGCAAATACTGTAGGTTAAGAAAATGTTGTACGCTGAAAGGTTAAGGAAGGAAGAATTACATTTATATCATCCCTTTTACGGTTCTCCCATTCCTGTTAAAGCACAACTCTGTACTTTTGAATTGCGGTATCCGTTGTAAAGCAGAAACAGTGATACGGTATATGGAATGTGTTCTAATTTGTTCTGTGCCTAAGGTACAGATCAGCAGATACGCTTCAAGTAAAATTGTACAGCGTAACCACACTATGCTAATGTTTCATGGCAAGCAAGATAATTTTCTGTAATAAAGAGAAATGCTGGGTAAGCTGTGAGCACTTGGATAAAGAAATAAATTTAACTTTACAGCTGGATGATCTTCCATCAGATCTGCTTCTCTTTAAGTGAGGAGAATTTGATGAGGGGAATTGATAAGGTGAATGCACAGAGACATTTACCTCGGCAAAAGGAATCAAGAACCAGAGAACATAGGTTTAATGTGAGAGGGAAAAATATGTAATGGGAACCCGACGGGCGCGAAAGGTGACGGATGTACGGACGAGCTGTCAGAGGGGCGGCACAGTGGTGCAGCGGTAATGTTGCTGCATTACAGTGCCAGAGACCCAGGTTCGATTCTGACTATGGGTGCCATCTGTATGGAATTTGTATGTTCTCCCTGTTTTCTCCAGGTGCTCTAGTTTCCTCCCACACTGCAAAGACGTACAGGTTTGTAGATTAATTGGCTTCTGCAATCCTAGTATGTAGGATAGTGCTAATCTATGGGGTAATCACTGGTTGGAGTGGGTTTGGCGGTTTCCACGCTGTATCTCTAAAGTCTAAAGGAGATAGTTGAGGCAGGTACGATAAGAGCTTTTAAAAGACACTTGGACAGGTACATGGATAAGAACGATTTAGAGGGATATGGACCAACTGTGGACAAATGAGACTAGCTCAGATAGGTTTCATGGATGAGTTGGGACTTATTTCCATGCTGTATGGCTCTAAGTGATATTGTGGTTATGTTACTGGACTTCCATTCAAAGTCCAGGTCTGTTGATTCAGAGACATGAGTGCAAACCCCTTCAAGGCAGCTGGGGTTCATGTCATCAGGTAAGTTTAGTTTTGTTTCGAGATACAGCATGGAAACAGGTCCATCAGCCCACTGAATCCATGCCGACCATTGATCACTCATTCACACTTCTATGTTATCCCATTTTCTCACCTACTCCCCACACATTAGTGGTAATTTCTACCGAGGCCAATTCGCTTGCAGACCTGCACGTCTTTAGGATGTGGAGGGAAAGCGGAGAACCGGGAGGAAACCCATGCCGTGCAAGCCGTGCAAGCTCCACGTATACTGTACCCGAGGTCAGGATCGAACTGGGGTCTCTAGTCCTGTGGGGCAGCAGCTCTATCAGCTCCACCACGTGTTGCCCCAAATTTAGAATGAAAGGCCCCCGCTGGTATTTGTGCCCATGAACTGTTAATATTGTTGGAAAAACCCATCTGGTTCACAATGTGTTTGACATTGCAACTGTGGATCTACAGGGCCAACAATGTGTGACGCTGAACAGTCATCTCAGATAAGTGCTATTTAAAGATGGACAATAAGGACTAGGTTGCCAGCAATGTTCATATCCAGTGGTGTTCAACGTTTTCTGGATTATTCTACAGTAGGGTCCTGGTCCAAAACACCATCTGCCCATTCCAATAGAAAATAGGTGAAGGAGTAGGCCCCCTTCGAGCCAGCACCGCCATTCAATGTGATCATGGCTGATCGCCCACAATAAGTACCCCGTTCCTGCCTTCTCTCCATATCCCTTAACTCCGCTATCCCTAAGAGCTCTATCTAACTCTCTTGAAAGCATCCAGAGAACGTCTCCACCGCCCTCTGAGGCAGAGAATTCCACAGACTACATTTAGTTCATTTAGTTCTACATTTATTTGTCAGTTAGTGCTAAAGAAGATGGTTAGTTGCAGTCGTGAGTAGAAGGCATTCGGAGACAAATATGTATCATCTTCTCAAAGCACTGCAAGAAGCTTGAACGTTTGCACCACCAGTCTCATGAGCAGTTTCTTCTCCATTATCAGGCTTCTGAACGATCCTTTCAAAAGCTAGTATACAGTCCGATTCTCCTCCACAGCATTGGGGACTTTGGACATTGGTGCTATTACGTTGCAAAGATGAGAATTATATTCTGCACTCCCTATCTTTCCCTTCACTCTACTTATTGTACTTGACTTGGGCTTGATTGTCCTTATGTTTAGAATGATCTGATTTGTTTGGATAGCATGCACTGTACCTCGGTACATGTGAAACTTGTCAACGTGTAGGAAAATGGGATTAGGAGGCAGAGATCAGCTATGATTGAATGGCGGTGTAGACTCGATGGGCCGAATGGCCTAATTCTACTCCTATACTTTGTGGACTTGTGAAAATATGAATAAATCTAAAGCTGAAGTGCTCACCAAACCTACATGAACAGGATCTCTTAAACCCACGACATTTACCACCACAGACAAGAGGATTAGGCACATGGGGATGCCACCAACTGCAGGTTCCCCTCCAAGTCATTCACAGCGTTCACCCAGAAATGTATTGCATTTGCTTCATTGAAATCTAGGAACCCTACTCCACACCACTGTTGGAGTACCTTCAGCAAATGTTCTGCAGTAAGCGGCACAGGCTAATCCCACAAGAATAAACGCAAACACATTCACTAGAGTAGGCTTGCCTCTGTAGGAGCCATTGTTTATTTCCTTGAAGGCAATTTAGTAGTTTAGTTTTGAACATGTATAAGCCCACACATTACAGTAGGAAAGAATGACAAATACTGGTTTAAATCAAAGATAGACACAAAATGCTGGAGTAACTCAGCGGGTCAGGCAGTATCTCTGGAGAAGAGTCTCGACCCAAGACGTCACCCACTCCTTCTTTCCAGAGATGCTGCCTGAGCCGCTGAGTTACTCCAGCTTTTTGTGCCTATCTGGGTTACTCAGTTCAGTTTCACAATTTGCCAGACACCCTAATGACTGCAGAAGATACTTTGCAATACAGCCCAAAATAGCAAAATTGTTAATGAGTGTGAGTCATTTATAATTGTAGTCTAAAACAAATGTTAAACTCAACCACAATATTTTATTTAGTTTAACAGCGGTGAATGGGTATAAATCCTGGCTAGCTTCATTGAACAACATTTATTGGTGGGAGAATTTAAATAAACAAATAAATTCAAAGCATGAAATGGTAATTAAATAGCCCCATTTATAAAACATGAAAATGTACTTTGTAAATGGAGCTTTGAGGAAGATGGAACTATTTAGCAGTGTCGAAAATTGAATATTGTAATAGGTGGCTCCCTACAAAATGAAGCTTTCAGACCTCCTATCTCATCCCCAGTGTAATCAGCTCGGCAATTAAGTGATGGGTGCGCGGCCATTCTTTGTTTAAGGGGCTATTTAATTCCTTCATAGGCTTGTGTTGCAAGTGTTTGATTTTCTAGTGCAACAGTATGCTCTACTTGCTAAAGCTCAGTATTGTGTGTCCTCGTTGGTACCTGGACGGGACGTTGAAGGAGGAGAAGCCGAAGCCAAGAAGTGGAAGTCAAGATACCAAACGGACATGACGCCATAAAGCCAAGATACTGAACGGGGGGCGGGGGAATCTGTCGGCAAGCAGATAGTGAGGGAATATACGACTGTTCAGGGAACATTTGTTACTTTGTTGGCGCCAGAAACGTGGCGACACTTGTGTATTGCCTAGGTGAGGTCTGCTGTATGATTTTATTGGGTTGCATGTGAAACAAAGCATTTCACTGTACCTAGGTATACAATTCTGCTTCCACCCCTCCCTTAGGCTCAGTATTCCAGGTACTCACTATTCTCTGGGTTTAAAAAAGGTCCCCCTCAGCTCCCCTCTGAATTGTCTACCCTGAAGCTTATGGGCCATTTTTCAGGCGATTGCCGGCGACTGTCAAGTCGTATCAGGTCGCTGAAAAAACGGCGACTGGAACGGACGGCTGTCAGAGTGGAACACACACACACATCGCTTCCTTCACCACCCAGTTATGGAGGCGGGGGACATGGCAAGCGGGGGGAGCGCTGTCTGAGTGAAATTCACACGGTGCAAAGCCAATGTGTTACAGGCACACACCACGATGAACAGGAAGGTTTGCGCTGTAATTAAGATGGTGAAAGCACAGTGTACGGGAAGGGTCACGTAAGTCCTTTAAAAGAGGGGGGAGAGGGAAGAGACGGGGTGGGGAGAAGGAGTGGAGACAACTTTTAAGAAGCCGGAGATACGCGGCTGTGAAGCTCAGCGGACATTAATATTACCGGTCGGTTATCCTTTGTTCTGGAAACTACTGCTTACGTTTTTTCCCCCCAATGAACCAATGAAATTCACCGGTCAGCACCGGCGACAACCTATGACAACCTACGACCTCCTGGCGACCCGCTATCACTGCCCCTACGTAACGAGAATTCTCGCTACGCTTCATGGCGTCAAAATTCTGGTGGCCGCTAATTTTCTCAACATGTTGAATAATTAGCGGCGATCAGAATGAAGCCGCGACTAGTTACGAGAATGCGGGAACTACTCACCACCATGCAGGCGACACCCCGGCAACCTCTGGCGAACATGTGGCGACCTTGTGGCGACCTCATCGTCTCCTGTAGTCGCCTAAAAAGTCGCGTAAGTGTGACAGGCCCATAAGGAGCTTGAAAAACAGTCACATTTAGGTGGTCACATCTGTGCCAGAAGCAGAAAGATACAAACTGCTACTTCATCCTCTTGTTGATCTAAGGAATGAACAACCAGCTGCAATTACCTGGATTTGGAACACGCCACAGGGTGCACCTTGGCTAGGCCATAAAATCATGCGAATGGATTAGTTATGCTCCCTATCAATCTACTTGGGAACAATGCCATGGAGGTTCTGCTGATAAATAAATCGAGTGAATGCACTACTTGCATTGTCTGTCACAGCAATAAAATGAATCTCATGCACAGTGGTTAATATCAAAATTATTGTTCATATGTCACCTTATAGTACAGCAGTTGGCCCATATTCTGTTTGAGTGAAGGATCACGGAAATAAAAACATCCATCTTGTTTACTGCATGAAGGTTCACACAGAACTATATTCTATATGCCATTTGCATTTAACAGAGACTGTGACTATGGGAACGATTTTCTTGCTTCTGCTATTAGATCCATTGGATTATAAACTTGACACACGCACACGCACACACACACACACACACACACACACACACACCATGGTACCTTTGGGAAAAGTTGGCTGTTTCCCCACCTGAGTTTATTTTTAACAATGAATACATGTTTAGTTTAGTTTATTTTTGTTTAGTTTATTTTAGAGATGCAATGTGGAAACAGGCTCACCAAGTCTGTGCCGAACAGCGATCTCCATACAGTAACACTATCCTACACACTAGGAACAATCTACAATTTTACCAAAGCCAATTAACCCACAAACCTGCACGTCTTTGGAATATGGGAGGAAACCGGAGCACCCGGAGAAAACCCTGGTGGTGCTGGGGAGGATATACAAACACAGAACAGACAGCTCCTGTAGTCAGGATCAAACCCGGGTCTCTGGCGCTGTAAGTCAGTAGCTCTACTGCTATGCCACCATGCCGCCCTGAGATCCAAGTTCTTTGTTCTTCTATCAGTAGGTAGAAGCGAAAAAGGGAATGGCCTTGGTGGCAGGCATACATGATGATACTTCTGACCTTCCAGTTGCAATGCTCGGTGAAGATGGACCGGGTGGAAAGAAGTGACGAGCTCTGATGGACTGGGCTGTGTTCACCACTCACTGTTGGTTCAGGCAACCCAAAAGCCCTGTAGAAAGAGAGAATCCTCATGGAAATGCAAATCTTTTCACACATCCAAGATGCAAATACATTGCTTTCTTGATCACTGAGTCAGTGTGAGGTGACCTGCTTAGGTTGCTGGTGGTATAGATGCCCAGGAACTTGAAGTGGCTTGAAAGATCAGTAATGGCCAAGATAGACACAAAATACCAGGGTAACTCAGCGGGAGAGGCAGCATCTCTGGATAGAAGGAATGGGTGACATTTCGGGTCTCGATCCGAACGTCACCTATTCCTTCTATCCGAACGTCACCTATTCCTTCTATCCGAACGTCACCTATTCCTTCTATCCAGAGATGCTGCCTGTCCCGCTGAGTTACTGCAGCATTTTGTATCGATCTTCAATGTAAACCAGCATCTGCAGTTCCTTCCAACACATTTATTAATGGCCAATATCTACAGCAATCTTCTGGACAATCTAAATCGGCAGAAAGGGGAAACTCCACACAGACAGCACCCAATGCCAGGATTGAACTTGGTCTCTGACACTGAGAGGCATCAGCTCTACCAGCTGCACTTCGTGTTGTGCTGGGTAGCATATCATCTTTAATAATAATCGGTTTAATAGTGCTGCTGTTAAGCATCCTGGGAGGGATAAATTTGTTAAAGATGTTATTTAAATGCAAACTCCTTTGATCTTCGTCATTGCAGCACTCCCAAGGTGCCTCACAAAAGTGTTATTAAACATGTAACTCTGAGCCACTCAAGGACAGATAAGGAGTTAGATTCACAGGAGCGTGTTAGAGTGCAAATGAGATAAGTGGGGAGATTTATTAAAGGAATTTAATAACTGACCAGGCTTGGTAATTGCACATGCATTTTCCAATGTAATTGAGCAAGACAGCATGAACACAGGCCCTTCAGCTCACTGAGTCCATGCGCACCACCAGTCACCCATCTACACTATTCCTACGCTAATCCCATATTATTCTCTCCACAGTCCCATCGACATTCACCCCCCAGATTCTACCACTCACCCACACGTTAATGGCCAATTAACCTACCAACGAGAACATATTTTGGATGTGGGAGGAAATGGGAGCCCTGGTGGGAGAATTCAAGAACATGTTGGTTGTCGGGAAGTAGCTGCTCCTGAATCTGATGCCGTGCGGCTTCAGACGTCTGTACTCCCTACCTGATGGTAGCAGCAAGGGGAGGGCATTTTTTGGCTGGTGGGGTTCCTTGCTGATGGATGCCACCTTCTTGAGGCAGTGCCTCATGTCGATGCTTCCTGTGGTGCAAGCATGGGGTTTTGCAGAGATTCAAAAACATGGATGAGGATTGCTTATCACACCTGGAGTATTGTGCAGTTTTGGTCACCAAATTTGATGAAGGACATTCTTGCTATTAAGGGAGTGCAGAGTAGGTTCACCAGGTTAATTCCCGGGATGGCGGGACTGTCATATGTTTATAGAATGGAGCGGCTGGGCTTGTATACTCTGGAATTTAGAAGGATGAGAGGGAATCTCATTGAAACGTATAAGATTGTTAAGGGTTTGGAGATGCTAGAGGCACGAAACATGTTCCCAATTTTGGGGAAGTCCAGAACCAGGGGCCACAGTTTAAGAATAAGGTGTAGGCCATTTAGAACGGAGATGAGGAGAAACCTTTTTACCCAGGCAGTTGGGAATCTGTGGAATTCTATGCCTCAGAGGGCAGTGGAGGCCAATTCTTTGGATGCTTTTAAGAGAGTTAGGTAGAGCTCTTAAAGATAGCTGAGTCAGGGGATATAGGAAGAAGGCAGGAACAGGGTACTGAATGTGGATGATCAGCCATGATCAAAGTGAATGGTGGTGCTGGCTCAAAGGGCCGAATGGCCTACTCCTGCACCTATTGTCTATTGTCTATATTGAGACACAGCCAGTTACAAATTGGCATTGGAGAGGAAATTCGAGAGTGGCACAGTGGTGGAACTGCTCTCCCGAAGTGCTGGAGACCTGGGTTCAATCCTGACCTCGGGTGCTGTCTCTATAGGCTTTGCATGTTCACTTCATGACTGCATGGGTTACCTCTGGATGCTCCGGTTTCCTCCAACATCCCAAAGATGTGGAAGTTTATAAGTAGATTGGCTTCTGTAAAATTGGCCCTAGTGTGTGTCGGGATAAAGTGGTGTAAAATAGAAATAGCGCAAACAGGTGTGGAGTAGGTGAGCTGAAGGACCTGTTTCCATGCTCTATTTCTAAACAAAGCACACAAGAAGTGTGTGTGTGGTGTTTTCCTGGATAAAAGTAAGTTGGACAATGACAATCACAAGGTCCCCAGACTGTGGTGCTGAATAATGGCGCACATAGTGGGGAATGGTTAATGGGAGCTAACCTGAGCTAGATAGGGCTCTTAAAAATAGTGGAGTCAGGGGATATGGGGAGAAGGCAGGAACTGGATACTGATTGGGAATAATCAGCCATGATCACATTGAATGGCGGTGCTGGCTCAAAGGGCCGAATGGCCTACTCCTGCACCTATCGTCTATTGTCTATTAGAAACATAGAAAATAGGTGCAGGAGTAGGCCATTCGGCCCTTCGAGCCTGCACCGCCATTCAATTTGATCATGGCTGATCATCCAACTCAGTATCCTGTACCTGCCTTCTCTCCATACCCCCTGATCCCTTTAGCCACAAGGGCTATCACAGAAGAAGGGTTCTGAAGAATGGTTCCGACCTGAAATGTTCCCCATCCTTTTTCTCCAGAGATGCTGCCTGACCCGCTGGGTTACTCCAGCACTTGGTGTCTATCCAGACTATATCACATGCCAATTAAATAATGTTTTTGCATCAATATCAATGGAGCCAAGGGAAGGAGGGTTTGGTAAAAATTAAACTACGTCCAGAATAAACTGAAAATGATGCATGAGCATCCAAATCCAGATGGGTTAGAGAGGATGATTTATGCCCAACGTTCTTTGAACAAGATGGGAACAAAAGAAACTGAATGAAATGAATACTTTACTCAATTAATTTAATATGCATTAAGCATCTTTATTTATCTGATCTGAATTAAACATTAAGCTAGACTCAGTTCCGCAACAAACGTACACCAGAAGCTTCATGCTGAGCAACAGACTGAAGCGACAGAGGAGTGTGATTTTACAGACAAATTATGCACAGTTCACGGGGAAACAGCATGAAGTAGAGAGTTCCACATACCAGGGTCTGTACATTAAAAATAAATGTATTGAAATGTACATTTATTGCTCTGATGAATTCTATGTTCTCCTAAAAGGGAAGGTGCATCATCATTGAAGCCAAATACTTTCTTATTAGGGTCCATGCCAACCGCTCAGTAAGAAGGTAAAATAAATTTTTTGCAGAGTACAATGCTCCCTATTCCGTGTCCAATAAGTCACAAATAATGTCCCTCGAATCCAGACCAAAAGTTAACATTGAAACTTACTCTACCTTAAATGATAGATACGTAGACTGTGCATCTTGCAATTGGTCCAGTTCAACAACCTAGAATATGTTTTGGAGTGTGATTCCAACTTCAAAAAAAAAAAGGTTGAAAAGGTTCAAATTAATTTGTCACATGCACCATATGGTTCAGTGAAATGAATTTGCCACGCAGCGTTACAATTAAAAAAGGACATAATACACAACATAATTCGACCCAGACATCCACTTGCAGCCTCCTGCTTGAGAGACGAATGGTAGAAGCTACAGCACCGAGTTGGCACAGCAAGCCTCAATTCACAATGTGCATCTAGAGAGGCCATCCGATCTCAATTGTTCATCTGAGTCTAGGGATGTCCATATAACATTATGGATATTATGTACAGGATCATATGTCAATGGAGCAGAATTAGGTCATTTGGCCCATCGACTCTCCTCCGCCATTCAATCATGGCTGATCTACCTTTCCCTCTCAACCCCATTCTCCTGCCTTCTCTCCATAACCTTTGACATCCTTACTAATCAAGAAATTGTCAATCTCCGCCTTAAAAATAACCCAATGACATGGCCTCTACCCACTGACTAAAGAGATTCCTTCTCATCTCCTTACTAAAGTATTATCTTTTTATTTTGAGGCTGTGCCCTCTGGTAGACTCTCCCACTAGTGGAAACATCCTCTCCACATCCACTTGCTCTAGACCTAACACTATTCGGTACATTTCAATGAGGTCCTCCCTCATCCTTCTAAACTCCAGCGAGTACAGGCCCAGTGCTGCCAAAGGCTCATCATATGTTAGGTACAATAAATCTCATTGTAAGGAACTGCAGATGCTGCTTTACAAAAATAAATACAAAATGCTGGAGCAACTCAATGGGTCAGGCAGCATCTCTGGATAAATTATGTTTTGGTTCGGGACCCTTCTTCTCATTTGTTGATCTCCTTTGAGAGAGAGTCACAGCAATACTATTATTTATCTGTCATAGAGTCGTACAAATTTCAGATTACTTTATTGCCATATACACCAAGGTGCAATGAAATTTCTTGTGCACATTAAGCTCAGAGCAAACAGCGTACACAAAATAACAAGAAATATAACAATAAATACAAAGACAAAGAGTGCAGTTGAATACAAATAGTGTGGAAACATATTAAAGTACAATAACAGAATAACGTGATGAGGTAGAGTTAAGAGTTTGAGTATTTGGCAGCCTTGAGGAACATTCATCAAAAATGCAGAAACGTGGAAAATAGGTGTAGGAGTAGGCCATTTGGCCCTTCAAGTCAGCATTGCCATTCAATATGATCATGGCTGATCATCCAAAATTAATACCCCGTTCCTGCTTTCTCCCCATATCCCTTGATTCCATTATAGCCTAAGAGCTATATCTTACTCTCTCTTGAAAACATCCAGTGAATTGGCCTCCACTACCTTCCGTGGCAGAGAACTCCACAGATTCACAACTCTCTGAGTGAAAAAGTTATTCGTCATCTCATTCCAAAATGGCCTACCCCTTATTCTTAAACTGTTACCCCTGGTTCTGGACTCCCTCAACATCAGAAACACTTTTCCTGCATCTAGCCTGTCCAATAGCAGAAGACACAGGAAATTATAGAGGTCATAGAATGATACAGTGTGGAAACAAGCTCTTCGGCCCAAATCCCCCACACTGGCCAACAATGTTCCAGCTACACTTGTCCCAATTGCCTGCGTTTGCTCCATATTCCTCCAAACCCGTCCTATCAATGTACCTGTCTTACAGTTCCTTAAACTATGGGATAGTCCCAGCCTCAACTACCTCCTCTGGCACCCTGTTCCATACACCAACCACCCTTTGTGTGAAAAGGTTACCCCTCTGATTCCTGTTAAATCTTTTCGCCTTCACCTTATACCTTATATGTCCTCTGGTCCTCGATTCCCCTACTCTTGGCAAAAGACTTTGTGCATCTACCCGAACTATTCCTCTCATGATCTTATACACCTCTATATGATACTACTGTGATCCATGGAATAGAGACCCAGCCTAATCAACCTCTCCCGACAGCTCACACCCTTGAGTCCTGGCAACATCCTCGTAAATCTTTTCTAAACCCTGAGGTGGGGGATAAATTGTGTAAATCACCAATCTTTTATTAGTGTCGGTTTCCACCCCATATTTCTAACACCCTCATAATTATCCCCACCATTCAATTTTTACTTTGCTCTGTGGGAGAAGTTTGGGATCAATTGGCAAAAGAAAATGGGTGCCCGATAGAAAACTGCAATAAAATGAGTCTCCCACAGCTAGCGGATAAATGTCATTTCACCAGCATCCTTGTCTCGGTCTCAGTTGAGTCTGCCCACAGCTTCAGAATATAAATGCATTTGTAATCGATTTGCTTTTTTATCTTCCAGGCTGTTTCTTTGAAGCTGACGTATGCAACCCCTATGAGATTTGCGTAAACGGTGAGTAGTTTTTTACACCATTTGAACTTGTTTGTACTTGTGGATGCCAGACTGCGGCTGTTAAACTGGTGGATTTGTTGAAAAAATAGAAAGGCAGAGTATTTTTTAACTGAAAGGTGCTGGTGTTCAGAGGGACCAGAATGTGTTTCCACATGAATCATTGCAGAAAACACCGAGCAATTAGTAGCTTATTTCCTTCACTCCATAGATGCTGCCTCACCGCTGAGTTTCTCCAGCATTTTTGTCTACAAGTAATTAGTAGCAGTATGTTGACCTTTGGTGCAAGAGGATTTTAGTAAAAAGAGAACATATATTTTGCTACAATTTCACATGATCCTGGTGAACCCACACCTGGAATATGGTCATTTAATCCCAGAGCATGGAAACAGGCCATTTGGCCCATTGCATCCATGCTAAGATCAAGTACTGAACCCTATTAACCACTGTGGTTTCACGGATGATGCAAGGTCGACAACGACTACACCGACACACGTGCTAGGGTAAGCTCACTGGAAAGGTTTATTTCCAGTAATGAGGAAGGTAAGGAGAAAGTCCAGGTCTGTGTGGAGACACAGTCCCTCATTGTTTAGTTTAGTTTAGTTTAGAGAAACAGCACTGAAACAGACCCTTCGGCCCACCGAGTCCACGCTGACCACCGGTCCCCGCTGACCACCGAATCCACGCTGACCTCCGGTCCACGCACACTTCCACTATCTTGCACACACTAGGGACAATTTACAATTGTACCAAGACAATTAACCCACAAACCGGTGCGTCTTTGGAGTGTGGGAGGAAATCGGAGAAAACCCACGCAGGTCACGGGGAGAACGTACAAACTCCGTACAGACAATAATAATAATAATAATAAACTTTATTTATAAAGCGCTTTAAACAACCGTAGTTGCCACAAAGTGCTGTACATGAGAACTCATGGACAAAAAGTTATTACAAACCATTAAAAACCATAAAACGAAGGACTAAAACCAGTAAAAATTAAAAGACATTAAAAGCACTAAGAACAAGAGCAGCCAGTGTCGAAAGCCAGAGAATAAAAATGAGTTTTTAGGGAGGATTTGAAGATGGACAGTGCGGGGGCCTGTCTGATGTGCAACGGCAAGGTGTTCCAAAGTGCCGGAGCAGCAACAGAAAAGGCTCTATCCCCTCTGAGCTTCCGCTTAGACCGTGGTACCTCAAGGAGCAGCTGATCAGCTGACCTGAGGCACCGGGCAGGAGCATATAGGTGGAGCAGCTCAGAGAGGTAAGGCGGGGCGAGCCCATTCAACGATTTGAAAACAAATAAAAGAATTTTAAAATGAACTCGAAAGTGCACTGGGAGCCAGTGAAGGGAGGCCAAAATTGGCGTAATGTGCTCCCTCTTTCGAGTTCCGGTTAAAAGGCGAGCGGAAGACAAGCACCCGTAGTCAGATTTGAACCCAGGTCTCTGACGCTGTAAGGCAGCAGCTCTACAGCCACGTCACCGTGCTGCCCGTCTGTGGGTTGGTGAGTAGGCGCTGAGGCCTTGGGCTTGTCCTGGCAGCTCGGTCTTGCAAAGGGAAGCGCAGCTAGTGGGGAAGCACCCGCTCTCTCTCTTCCTTTATTTCCCCCTGGCTGGCTGGATCTGTCTTGGTTTTAAGGAGTAGTGTTAATGAGGTGTAAGTGAGTTAATGCAATCCTAGGTAACTGGGTAGGAAGGAACTGCAGATGCTGGTTTAAAACCAAAGATAGACACAAAATGCTGGAGTAACTCAGCGGGGCAGTGAGCCTCTGGAGAGAAGGAATGTGTGACGTTTCGGGTCGAGATGGTTCTGGGCACAGCTGTTGCTCCTCTGGCTGTGTCTTCAGCTCAGTGCACAGCGCTGTCTAGGGTGCTGGGTGTATTTGCAGTGAGCAGGCGCTGTCCGGGGTGCTGGCCATTTTCGCAGCGGGCAGGTGCTGATCAGGGTGCTGGCCATTTTCATCATTGGCGTCTCCCTACCCTCGGTACAAGAACTGTTCCAGAGCCGCTGTCTGAAAAAAGCTCTGAGAATAGCTAAGGACAAACTGCACCCCCTCCACATACACCTGGATCTCCTGCCATCAGGCAAGAGATACCGTAGCATCAAAGCCCGGACTACAAGACTGCTAAACAGCTTCCTGCCACAGGCTGTGAGGCTGCTAAACAGTCACTCTGTACTCACAGTCACCTGATTCTGCGGCTTTGCACTGACATTTTAATAACTCTGGCACTGGCCACTCAAATCAGCTGCCCTCGACATTTTAATGATCGGTTTTACTGTCTTTTAATGTTGCAGTTTTACCTGCTTTTAACTATTTATACTGTTTCATCAGGGACTGGACTGTTTTTACTGTTATTATGTGTGAAATGTTTTAAGTTTCATGTGCGATGCTCCGGTATTCCCTGGGAAACGTCTTCTCATTTTGCACTGTACAACTGTTGCTTTGCAAGATGACAATAAAGGTTGATTTGATTTGATTTGATTTGGCCGTTTTCGCAGTGGGCAGGTGCTGATCAGGGTGCTGGCCATTTTCGCAGTGGGCAGGTGCTGTTCCAGGGTGCTGGGCTTCACCTCTTCGTGGCCTGTCTGCAGGCAAGGGGGATCAGAGCAGCACTCTTTACCAGCATATGTTCTGGACCCTTCCTCACATTGGAGATTCATATGCTCATCTGGATACTTATTAAATGTTGCGAGAGTCTTCTCCTCCATCAACCTCTCAGGCATCATAGTCATACAGTGATACAGTGTGGAAACAGACCCTTCGGCCCAACTTGCCCACACCGGCCAACATGTCCCAGCTACACTAGTCCCACCTGCCTGCACTTGGTCCATATCCCTCCAAACCAGTCCTATCCATGTACCTGTCTAATTGTTTCTTAAACGTTGGGATAGTCCCCGTCTCAACTACCTCCTCTGGCAGCTTGTTCCATTCACCCACCACCCTTTGTGTGCATCATTCCCGATTCCAACTATTTACTTGCAAAATGTCTGCTTTATATCCCTCCAAACCTCTAACTTGTTGCCCCAAACTTTTGCCCTGTAGGTTTAGATATCTCTGTGAAGGGGAAAAGATTCTAACTATCTACCCTTGCCAAGATTCACCCTCCGCTTCCTCCACTGAAAACCCACTCTCTTCAGCTTTCCTCATAACTAAATGCTCGGTCCCAGGAACATCCCAGTGGATCTCCTCTGCACCATCTCATTAGTAGTGAAATATGTACAGGTCTGGTCTCTCGACCCAAGGAAGGATATATTTGTTATAGAGGGAGAGCGACAAATGTTCACCAGATGGATTCCTCGGCTTGTGGGAATTATCCATTAAGAAGAGATTAAAACAATTGATCCTGTACTTTCTAGACTTTCAAAGAATGAAAGGTGTCCACATTGAAACATGTTAAAAATTCTTACTGGATTTAAGAAGATGAATGCAAGGATGCTGTTGTTCTGGCGGAGCTGTCTAGAACTAAGGTTCTCAACCTCAAAAATGGGGGGTTGGACATTGAGCCCCTTTGGCCCACCACGTCTGCACCCACAGCGATCCCCACACATTAACACTATCTTACACACACTTGGGACCACTTACACCAAGCCAATTAAACTACAATCCAGTACGTCTTTGGAGTATTGGAGGAAACCAAAGATCTCGGAGAAAAACTACGTGGTCACGGGGAGAACATACAAACTCCTCTTCTCTTGGAATCAGTGCTGGCACCCTTGTGGCTTTGTGATATATATTAACAACTGGGACCATATGTTTAGCTCCCACACCCTACTTATGGTCTGGCAAAGGTTCTGTACCTTGATGATGATTGGGGCATGTACTGCACCATGCTTCCTGGTCAATAACTAGCTCCTTCATCTTGCTGACATTAAGGGAGTGGGTATTGTCCTGACATTGTATTACTAAGTTCTGTTTCCTTCCTGATCTCCATCTTGTCAATTTTCGTAACCCAGCCCATCACAGTGGTGCCATCAGCAAACTTGTCGACGGACTTAGAGCTGGATTTGGCTGCAGAGTTGTGAATATAGTAGGGGACTGAGAACACAATCTTGAAGGGCAGGGACGTTGGGAATTATTGTAGAGGAGGTTTAGTTTAGTTTAGAGATACAGCACGGAAACAAGCCCTTCGACCCACCGAGCCCGCGCCAATCAACTGTTCTGTTTAGTTTATTGTCACGTGTAACGAGGTACAGTGAAAAGCTTTTTGTTGCGTGCTAACCAGTCAGCAGAAAGACAATACATGATTACAATCGATCCATTCACAGTGTATAGATACATGATAAGGGAATAACGTTTAGTGCAAGGTAAAGCCAGCAAAGTCCGATCAAGGATAGTCTGAGGGTCATCAGAGGTCGATAATAGTTCAGCACTGCTCTCTGGTTGTGGTAGGATGATTCAGTTGCCTGATAACAGCTGGGAAGAAACTGTCCCTGAATCTGGAGGTGTGTGTTTTCATACTTCTATACCTTTTGCCTGATGGGAGAAGGGAGAAGAGGGAGTGGCCAGGGTGTGACTTGTCCTTGATTATGCTGCTAGCCTTGCTGAGGCAACGTGAGGAATAAATGGAGTCAATAGAACATTGACACTATCCTACACCTGCTAGGGACAATTTACAATTATACCAAGCCAATTAACCTACAAAGCTGTATGTCTTTGAAACCGGAGATCCCGGAGAAAACCCATGCAGGTCACGGGGAGAACGCACAAAATCGTAGTCAGGATTGAACCCGGGTCTCAGGCGTTGTAAGGCAGCAACTCTACTGCTGCACCACCGTGCCGCCCTGCCGATGGGGTGTAACCTATCCTTGCTGATTGGTGTCCATGGGTCAGAAAGTCGAGGATCCAGTGACAAGTGGGGGTTCCGATTCCTAGTTCCAGGAGTTTGGAGATGAGTTTGGACGGATTATAGCATTGAAGGTGGAACTATTGTCGAACAATAGGAGTCCATCAAAGGAGTCATTTTTGTCTAGATGTTTCAGAGATGAGTCTAGGGCCAGGGAGATGGTGTCTGCTGTAGACCTGTTGCAATGTTTCAACATTTAGGTGTAACAGGATTCTTGAATTCCCTACATCAGCACAAAAGCTGCCGTGGTTCAAGAGGAAGTCTTTCCGCCAGTTTCTCAAGATGACAAAGGAGAGCCAGCTGACATGAACTAGCTAGTCTTGGGCAAATCCGGAGAAGATGGACAACAGAGCTGTGAGATCACAGAACAACTCTGGTACATTCCATCACAAAATAAAAGAGATTAGCTGGGGGGGAAAAATGCTTCCATTAAACTACCATAAATGGATTTCAAATGTCAATGCTGTGCTTACTTCAGTGCAGGGACGCTCAGCTTGAGCAGATGAGCAGAAGTTTAAAAATAATGGCACACTGACATTTTCATATTGCAAATTAGGGTTTACAGTGGATTAAGGCATCTCAATGAACTGTTTGACAACTAATAAAAGACCTGCTGAACATTTATTGAAGACTTTGCCCTTTAAGTTTTCACACTGAGAGGCCACTTGTTTCTTTATCAGCAGCACTGAGGTATAGTCACTAGCCCAGCGTAACGGACGAGATCCATGCATAATCTCATCAATTAGACAGGCCTCTGAAAGTGAAGGAGCATGTAGTTGGTGAAAAAACATTTAGGAAACGGTTATTTTGCTAGCTCTCGAGTCTTGTCAGGATTGATGGTTTATTGCGTGATCAAGGGAGCTGCTGCAAACCTTATTTTCCACTCTTGTCATAGTGAGGCGCCTTCTGGACGCCTACATCTGATGCAGAATGAGCAAGTAAAGAGCAAGGATGATTTCCCCACGGGTTTAAAGCACTTGAAAGCTACCGCTGGTGATATTTTGATTGATTTGGAATAAGTGCAGCTAATATTACAGGCTGGGAAGAATTTTGTTCTGAGATGGTGAAATGTTTAAATAGTGTCACATTGTACCACTGTGGCACAATTCCTCTTTGAGTTTGCTGGTTTTTCATTTAATTCCACTCACAGCGTGTGCGCACTTTAAAACTCACAACCACACCCAGTTTCATTGTCAGTTTTGTTGGTTACAGCTGGTGTGGATTGAGCTCAAGTAATTAAGGATGTGAAGTTTAGAAATTATCATGAAGTCCATGACCTCGACAAATACTCAGAGAACAAAGCAGCACATGGCCATTTAAAGGCCAATCAATTGCTTTTAAAGGTTAGTTTTTAACATGGATTAAATTAGCAATGGAACTGTGCATCACAAAAATGCCGATGTTGTTTTAAATGAGAAAGCGTAGTTTTACTTGAGAAAAATAATTACTGTGAGAAGTAACCTAATTTCATATTGCATTTCTCTGGTAAACCCACAGAGAAACACTGCAGTCCACATTATGCAGCACTTTACTGTGGCAAGAACAGAAGACACTGGGTTCTATTATGTTAAAGTTATGCTGATTAATATCAAAAAGTAAGTCTCTGTGCATTTCTTCTGAGTGTTGTCTGAAGGGAAATTGAATCTTGTTTGGCCTCAATTGAAACAGACTGAATTAGGGGATTGATTATGCCATTTGGCCCCTTGTGTCTACTTCACTGTTCAGTAAGGTCATGGCTGAACTGATTGTTACCACATCTTTGCATTCTAGCCTGCCCTGGGTACCTTTCAACTGCTTTCTTGCTTATCAAGAATCTATCTACCTCTGCCTTAGAGTGTTAAAGGGGTCAGCTTCCACCGCCATTACAGTGAGACACTAGCAGCTTTGTATATATTGATATATAATATCCCTCAGTGGATCATTTAACTTAGAACATAGAACTGTACAGCGCAGGTCCTGATAAGGTTTACTACTTAATAAACAGACAACTCACAAAAAACGTTAGTTAGACCAACTCAAGCTTTACTGATCATCGGCCGGGAAGTGATGGGGATACACCATCAAGTAAGCAACACAGACACTTGACTTCCCCCGTGCCACCACTTCAATGAACAACGAGTTGCATGATGTTTTATACTGTGTGTTTGTCACTTAGTCACATTCCAAAGATGTTTGTCATGATCAGAGATACAGTCAATACACATTACCACAGGATGCGTCTGAGCTTGTCTCTTGTCAATTAGTAGACACATTTCAAAGGCATCTTATTAGTTGGTACTTTCAAGACAAGAAATCTCAAAGGCATCGGTCATTGTCTCAATATACATCACTGAGACAAGTCTGAGCTTCTCTCTCTCATCAATTGGTAGACACATTTCAAAGGCATCTGTGATTGTCTCAATACACAGCAACATGAGGCAAGGGCGGGCTTGTCTTTCTCTCTTATCAATCCACTGGAAAAGGCCTGCTTGAGATGAAATATAAGCTATAGCCTAGTCCAGGACTCCATTATATTTATTTTATATATTTAAAAGCATTTAACCTTTTCAGAACAGGCCCTTTAGGCCACAATGTACGTGCCAAGTTAAACTAATCTCATCTGGCTGCACTTGATCTATATCCCCCCATTCTCTGCATGTCTATGAGTCTCTCCAAAAGCTGCTTAGACGCCTCTTTCTGGGTCTTGAACACAATGTTGCCTGACTCTCTGGACAGAAGTTAATTGATGGAGCTGAGACATTAAACTGTTTGTGAGAATGGGGAGAGGACAATGTAACAGCAGATGGAGACAATGTGCTGGGCCAAATACAGCTCCAACAGAAGTTGCACCCTATAGTTTGCAAATATCTATTGATGTACTCATATAATAGGAGTAAAAGGGTGTAAAGTGTCCCCTTAAACATCAGCATGGTCATCTTTGATTAGAGCCACAAGAGAGGGGGAGATTCTAAATTAATATTTTGCATCCGTTTTCATTGAGGAAATGTAAATGGAGTTAAGGAATTGAGGCATATTGGCTGTGATGTCTTAGACCATGTACTAAGTAAGTAAGTAAGTAAGTTTATTGGCCAAGTATTCACATACAAGGAATTTGCCTTGGTGCTCTGCCCACGTAACAACATGACATACAGTGACAGTTACAAATGACTCAGAAAACACTAAACATTAATAATAATACAACATTAATGATAAAACACCATTGATCAAGCATGTGAACCAACAAAATACCAGATCAAAGGCAGGCTACAGATTTTGAGTAGAGCAACCACTCGTGGATAAAAACTTTTTATTAACCAAAGAGGAGGTATTGGTGGTTTTAAAGCACATCATGCACAAAGCCAATGATGCAGTGGTAGAATTGCTGCCTTATAGTGCCAGGGACCTGGTGTTGATCCTGACTATGGGTGTTGTCTGCACAGAGCTTGTATGTTCTCCCTGTGACCATGTGGGTTTTCTTTGAGTGCTCTAGTTTCCTCCCACATTCCATTTGTACGTTCAATGGCCTCTATAAATTGCTCCTATTGCGTAGGATGCAAAATTGGGTCAATTCAGAACTAGGTTACAGCTGATTGGTGGTCTGCACGGACTCAGTGGGCCAAAGGGGCTGTTTCCTCCCTGGACGTCTAAACAAAACTAAATCCTTGGCCACAGGTAAAGTTGAGGAAGATTGGAGGGTGGCTGAATGTCCTACCGTTAATTAAGAAGGGTAGCAAAGAGAAACCAGAGAACTACAGGCCGGTGAGCCTGATGTCAGTTGTGAGGAATGTTTTGGAGGGGATTCCGACACACAATATCTACCAGCATTTGGACAGGCACTGTCTTACCTAAAATAGTCAGCACTGGCTTTTTACATTGGAAATCATGTTTTACGAATCTGGTGAGAGTTTTTTTGAAGAGGTCACCAGGAAGATTAATGAGGGCAGGGCAGGACAGTGATTATTGTGTATATGGACATTTTGCAAGGGCTTTGACATGGTCCCACACGGTATGTAAATCTGCATGGTTAGATCACATTGAATCCATGAACGAGCCAACTGGATTCAAAATCTCCAAGTAGGAAGGAGCCAAAGGTTGGTTGAAGAGGGCAGCTTTTCTGTTTGGAGGACTTTAACCGGTGGTGTGTCCCCTGTGGATACTTACCTACATTAAAGACTTGGAAAACAATTTGGAGATTAGGAAATATAAAGACAATGAGGAATTACATCTCAGATTAGAACAGGATCTTGGCAAGCTGGGCTAAGGAAAGGCAGGAAATTAAGATTGTAAGTGAATAAAATTACACCAGGTAATCTGTACGTTAATATCAATGGGATGGTTTACAGGGATATCATCCACGGAAAACATCAAATCAGACAGTTAATTGCCCCTTTGAGTTAGATTAGTATAATCAAACTCCTTAGTTTTTCCTGAAAAGATTCCGTGAACTTGATGCTGCCTCTTGCACACCACAGCTCACTTTGAGGAATGGAGGGCATACAAAATGCGTTTATTAATATTTAACAAGCACCTGGACTGAGGAACATGTAAACCCTTTTCTTTGTTCTTCTAGATGTGGTTTTGCTTGAACATTAAATATTGACACATTTCATTTCAACTTGGATGATTGAAATCAATGGAGCTGGAAAGCGGGGGCAGGTGGAGGCAAGTTCCACAGGGTCAGGTTTAACCTGGGGGCGGAGAGAAATCAATGGCGCCTCCTGCCTCACCCTGGTAAGGAATCGGGGAAAGGAACATCTGGAGATGGTGTGAAGCCAGTGCATGGGTGTCAATAAGTGTAGAGTGAGAGACTGCAGTTGGAATCGGAGGCGATGCAAAGAAGATTTATGAGGATGTTGCCAGGACTCGAGGGCCTGAGCTATCGGGAAAGGCTAAGCAGGCTAGGACTCTATTCCTTGGACCGCAGGCAGATGAGGGGTGAACTTGTGTATAAAATCGTGATAGGAATAGATCGACTGGATGCACAGAGTCTCTTGCCCAGAGTTGGGGAAATTGCTAACCAGAGGATATAGGACATTGAGGGGTGACATATTTAATAGGAACCATTTTGCACACAAAGGGTGGTCTGTGTATGGAACGAGCTGCTGGAGGAGGTCCTTGAGGCAGGTACTATCGCAATGTTTAAGAAACGATTAGACAGGTACATAGATAGGACAGGTTTAGAGGGGCAAAGGCAGGCAGGTGGGGCTGGGGCTAGTGTAGATGAAACATGTTGGTTGGTGTGGGCATGTTGGGCCGAAGAGCCTATTGAGCGGCTAATGTTGGAATCAGTCGATGCAGAGAGGATTTATGAGGATGTTGCCAAATCTCGAGGCCCTGAGCTATGAGATGTTGAGTATGCGATCTATGACTCTTGACTATGACTTTATGACTCTCTACGACTCTATGATGTGGGAATTTGGCTAATCGATCATCACTTTATTCCACATCACAGGGCAGCAAGGTCTGCCATCAGAGGGAAAAATAACCAAAGTTATTTTGTATTCATGATTACAGCATTCTGGCAGGGAAGGAGACCATAATAAGACCATAAGACAGGGGAGCAAAATTGAGCCATTCGGTCCATTGAGTCCACTCCGCCATTCAAACATGGCTGATCTATTTTTCAGTCTTTGGCCCTTCAGTGCATCAAGTTTATGTCAATACAAGATTAAGGGAGTGATGGGTGTGGGTGAGGGGGAGAAGCTGCAAGGTGGTGAGAGGTTTAATCGGGGGTGGATGAGGGGAAGGATTTGGGGAACAGGAGATGATTTAGGAGGTGAGGATGGGAAGTGATTCGGAATCATTTAGAGATTGATGGGGAGATGAGGTGAGGAATCTGATGGGTAAGGGAAGGTGGCAGTTTTAATAGGGAAAGAGTTTAGGTGTGGGTGGATGAGAGAAGGTGGCATTGGTAAAGGGGAGAAGTCAGAGGTTGAGGTTTGGTGAAGGGTTGAAGGTGGGGGAGTTGGTGAAGGGGTGAACTTGGGCAGATGAAGGGGTGAAGGTGGGGTGATTGAAGGAGTGGTGGGAATCATTGAAGTGGGAATTGGTGAAGGGATTAATCTGGTGGGTTGGTGAGTGTTGAAGGTGGGGAATTGGAGAAGGGGTAGTGGCTGGGTTTTGAACAAACAATTTTTTGTGGTGCGTGAAAGATGAGATGTTAAACCAAGGCCTGGTTTACTCCCTTGGGTAGATGTAAAATATCTAGTCATCACTTTTCATAAGTACAGTTGTAAAATGTGGCAAGGCCAGTCTCTTTCAAAATAACTGGTTTGGTCATTATGACGTTTCTTTATTGAAAGATTTTGCTGGGCAAGGCCAGCATTTATTGCCCATTCTTACTTGGGAGCAACTTAAATGATCACCATATTTTTGATAATATCTCAATAGCTATGAACCATTTTGCAACGTTCTGTAAAGGATGTGATGGTTGCTACATAAATGCAAGGTTTGCCCTGAGGCAGAAGTGGAATAGTTCCAAGCTGTGCTCTGAGTCATATGTTGCATTAACTTTGCTGCTGTTCCCATTCATTTTATCATGGTTTGGCACAGGCATGCAATGAAGGATCTCTTGTTTCTTCCCCCATTTATTCATATCTTGGGATCTAGGCTTTGTTGGCAAGGCCAGCATTTATTGCCCATTCTTAATTGCCCGTGAGAAGGTGATGGTGAGGCATCCTGTTCAACCACAGGGGACATTCAGGTGAGGGTGCTCTCACAGTGCTGTTATGGGGGCTGTTCCAGGATTTAGACCCAGTCTTGATAAAGGAATGACAAAATATTTCCAAGCCAGAATGGGGTGGGTTTTGAAGTGGACCTTTTAGATGATGTCCTAATGTTATTACTGTCTTTGTCCCTCTTGTTGATGGAGGTCATGAGTTTAGAGATATTGTCAGTAGCCTAGCTAAATATTTCATAAGGTCATAAGTGATAGGAGTAGAATTAGGCCATTCGGTCCATCAAGTCTACTCAGCCATTCAATCATGGCTGATCTATCTCTCCCTCCTAACCCCATTCTCCTGCCTTCTCCCCATAACTGACATCTCTGACACCTATTTGCAGTGCCTTTGTGTAGGTGCCTCACGCTGGCGGTGATGGTGGAGAGAATGGATGATATGTGGTTGCTGCCATGAAGCAGACTTCCTCCGTCTGGATGGTGTTGACCTACTTGAAGGTTGATGGAGATGCGCTCATCCAGGCAAATGTAGATTATTCTGTCAAACATCTGATTTGTACATTGCAGGTAATGCAAAGGGCCTAGGATGTCTGGAAGAAACCTGCACAGTCTCAGTGGCGCAGCATTTCTGCCTTACAACACCAGAGACCCGGGTTCGATCTTGAGCACGGGTGCAGTCTGTACAGAGTTTATACGTTCACCCTGTGACCCGCGTGGGTTTTCTCCGGGTGCTCAGGTTTTCATCCATGTTCCAAAGACGTACAGGTTTGTAGGTTAATTGGCTTTGGTAAAATTGTAAATTGTCCCTAGTGTGTAGAGGATAGTGTTAGTGTACAGGGATGACTAGTCGACGCGGGCTCGGTGGGCTGAATGGCCTGCTTCTGTGCTGTATCTCTAAACTAAACTAAACTAAACAGTGCAGGATATGCAGCCTCCGATCTGCTTTTGTGACCATGGTGTTTCTGTGGCTGTTCCATTTGTGCTTGTGGCCAGTGGTGGGGGTGGGGGTGGGGGTGAGGGGTGAGGGGTGGGGGTGGGGGTGAGGAGTGGGAAATGCAGCCATGGGATGCTGAAGGGGAAATGGTTATAATTTATCTTATTGGAGATCATTGCCTGCAACTTTAGTCATTACTCACTGAAAGTTCTTGCTGAGCTTCAAGGGAATCTGACAGTTTGTATCTCTAGCAGCATGTGCCAGGTCATAATTAATGACTCTGAAGTTCAATGCCTCTCACGGTGGCTGCAGAATAACACCAAGAAGAAATAGATTTGCAAACGACCTGTGTGACCTCAGTGAGGGCATCCATTTTACTGTACCCATTGACAATAGACAATAGGTGCAGGAGTAGGCCATTCGGCCCTTCGAGCCAGCACCGCCATTCAATGTGATCATGGCTGATCATCCACAATCAGTACCCCATTCCTGCCTTCTCCCCATATCCCCTGACTCAGCTATCTTTAAGAGCCCTATCTAGCTCTCTCTTGAAAATACCCAGAGAACCGACCTCCACCGCCCTCTGAGGCAGAGAATTCCACAGAGTCACAACTCTCTGTGTGAAAAAGCGTTTCCTCATCTCTGTTCTAAATGGCTTACCCCTTGCACTTAAACTGTGGCCCCTGGTTCTGGACTCCCCCAACATCGGGAACATGTTTCCTGCCTCCAGCGTGTCAAACCCTTAATAATCTTATATGTCTGAATAAGATGCCCTCTCATCCTTCAAAATTCCAGAGTATACAAGCCCAGCCGCTCCATTCTCTCAGCACATGACAGTCCCGCCATCTCAGTAATTAACTTTGTGAACCTACACTGCACTCCCTCAATAGCAAGAATGTCCTTCCTCAAATTTGGAGACCAAAACTGCACACAATACTCCAGGTGAGGTCTCACTTGGGCCATGTACAACTGCAGGAGAACCTCTTTGCTCCTATACTCAACTCCTCTTGTTATGAAGGCCAACATGCCATTCGCTTTCTTCACTGCCTGCAGTACCTGACTGATGAACAAGGACCCCCAGATCCCGTGGTACTTCTCATTTTCCCAACTTGACACCATTTAGATAATAATCTGCCTTCCTGTTTTTGCAACCAAAGTGAATAACCTCGCATTAACCACATTAAACTGTGTCTGCCATAGTATCTGCCCACTCAACTCCAGATAATCCTGTCACAGCACTTTGTAAAGCAATAGATCTACAAGATTTAAAAGAATTGGACGGAAATGTAGCACAGTAGTGGCTGTTGTCACTCCTGGTCACAAGTTCACTGAGAACACATTGATGTTTGGATTATTCCTTCACTGGCATGGGGCTTTTCATCAAGTGTTTGTTTTACACCCTTCTTCAGACTGAGTCAGAGGAGAGAGTCCAGAGATATGAAAGAGCAAGATGTGAAAAATGAAAGATCAAAGCATGAGTTGCTCCAGCTTTTTGTGTCCCTCTTCAACATTGCTACTACAATAACGAATAGTGAATGGCTTGGATAGAGTGGGTGTGGAGTGGATGTTTCCACTAGTGGGAGAGTCAAGGACTAGAGGTCATAGCCTCAGAATTAAAGGATGTTCCTTTAAGAAGGAGGTGAGAAGGAATTTATTTAGAGGGTGGTAAATCTGTGGAATTCTTTGCCATAGAAGGCTGTGGAGATCAGGTCAATGGATATTACTAAAGCAGAGATAGATAGGTTCTTGAATAGTGCAGATGTCAGGGGTTATGGGGATAAAGCAGGTGAATGGGGTTAGGAGGGAGTGATAGATCAGCCATGATTGAATGGCGGAGTAAACTAGATAAGCTGAATGGCCTAATTCTGCTAGAATCGCTAGAATTTAGAAGATTGAGGGGGGATCTTATAGAAACTTACAAAATTCTTAAGGGGTTGGCCAGGCTAGATGCAGGAAGATTGTTCCCGATGTTGGGGAAGTCCAGAACAAGGGGTCACAGTTTAAGGATAAGGGGAAAGTCTTTTAGGACCGAGATGAGAAAATCATTTTTGACAGAGAGAGTAGTGAATCTGTGGAATTCTCTGCCACAGAAGGTAGTTGAGGCCAGTTCATTGGCTATATTTAAGAGGGAGTTAGATGTGGCCCTTGTGGCTAAGGGGATTAGGGGGTATGGAGAGAAGGCAGGTACAGGATACTGAGTTGGATGATCAGCCATGATCATATTGAATGGCGGTGCAGGCTCGAAGGGATGAATGGCCTACTCCTGCACCTATTTTCTATGTTTCTATGCTCTTATCACATCATCTTATGACAACAGAAGGACCAGAAAACAGGAAAATGTTAGGTTGATGGTTGAATTGGGACAGGCCTGAAATTGGGGGGTTTCCAATGGACTTTCCGATAGAGTGGTCTTGCCAGGGTGGTCGGCATCTGGAAAATACGATTCATGCTGATGCTGTGGAGTAGAAAGCCCATAATGTTTTCCCGTTTGATTTGCATTGTAACATGTAATGTGCAGCACATTGGAAAAATTATGTTTGCAATTAATGTATTTGGCTTAATACCATTGTCATCTCACTCAAACATTGCATCTTGTTCGGTCTGAACACATAGTTCAAATCTCTCAAACCAGGAAACCATTCTAATGAATCCAAGCAACACCCGTATACCATTCTGGTCAATCCAGGTGCTACCAAGCAGGTACTATAACAACATTTTTTAAAGTATCTGGACAGGTACATGGATGGGAAAGGTTGAGAGGGGTATGGGCCAAACACAGGCAGTTGGGACTGGCATAGATGGGGCATCTCGATTGGCATGGGCAAGTTAGGCCAAAGGGCCTGGTTCCACATGTATGACTCCATGACTCTAATGGACTCCACAAGTCTAATCCCTCCTGCATCCTCCCACTGTCCTAAAGAATGGTGACCAGAGTAGGACACAATAATCAAATGCTCATTGTTACTCAAAACATACACAATTTCTTTCAATCAAACCTAAAAAAAAAAACCACAGTAAAACTCCTTGTGACACGATATTTATGATTATGGTGGTACATCTATATCTTCCTGATTTGATACCTATGGTTTCTCTGAGATGGCTTGTGTACTCCCAAGTTAATTGTCAACTCAGATGATGCTGTGTGTGGCAGTGAAACACTTTGTCCTTCATTCACTTGGACGTTTTGTCCCAAACAGGCAGATAAACAGAAATGAACATACTATACAGTTAATCGCTTTAATCCAAGTATCATTATTCCAGAAACAAAAAGTCCTCATACCTCAAAGTGTGCTCGCAGTGTCTCGCTCTTTTACAGAAACATAGTCATAGATAATAGGAACAGGAGTAAGACATTCAAACCTGTTGTGCCTTTCAATTGCTGATCCTTTATATCAATACCAATACCTGGGCGACATGGTGGCGAAACGGTAGAGTTGTTGCCTTACAGTGATTCCAGCGCCGGAGACCTGGGTTCGATTCCAACTAAAGGTGCTGTCTGTACAGAGTTTGGACCCTTCTCCCTGTGACCACGAGTGTTTTCTCCAAGATCTTTGGTTTCCTCCCACACTCCAAAGACGTATAGGTTTGTAGGTTAATTGGCTTGGTATAAGTGTAAATTCTCCCTGGTTTGCATGTAGGATAGTGTTAGTGCGCGGGGATCGCTGGTCGGTGGAGACTCTGTGGGACAAAGGACCTGTTTCCCCACTGTATCTCTAAACTAAACTAAACTAAATCAAATTCCCACTCTGTCCATATACTTGAGAAGTATCTACCTGTACTTAAATATCCAATGCTACAGGAAGCATGTCATTAAGCGGGAAAGTGTGCAGAGAAGATATACGAGGATGTTGGTGAGGACTTGTGGATGCTTCTGTCTTCCACTGGCATGTTCCTACATTTGGCGTGCATGGGGATCTGCATAATTTATGGCACACAGATTGCAATCCTTAAACTGATTGATTATTATTACCCGAGGCTTACAGATTAGAATTATCTTACTTTCTGTTTCAACAAGGGAGTTTTTAAACCTCTCGATGTTCTCACTTCTACAGCATCTCTCCACGTGGAGTTCAATTGATTGCAGAGTTTAGAGATACAGCATGGAAACAGGCCCTTCGGCCCACAGGGTCCACTCTGACCATCATTGATCACCCGTTCACCCTAGTTCTATATTTTCCTACATAATAGGGGCAATTTATAGAAGGCAATTAATCTACAAACTAGCACGTCTTTGGAGTGTGGGAGGAAACTGGAGCACCCGGAGAACGTACAAACTGGGAGAACGTACATACTTCGTACTGACAGCAACCGAGGTCAGGATCGAACCCGGGTTTCTGGCGCTGTGGGGCAGCAGTTCTACTGCTGTGCTGCTCTTAACTAGCCGTAGTCCTTAGCTTTAACCAGTTTCAGATTTTGAACCTTTGAGGGGGAAGACTGATGTAGCTGCAGGAGGAGCATTGAGACTCTTCCTCTCAACTTCACTGGTGCATGGTGATGCCAGTATTCCATTTCAGCTTCCGATCAGACGATGGGCCAACGCAGAACTCACAGTGCCAACGGATCTCACATCTCTGGCTAATGAAGGGGAGCGCTGCCCATTTTCTATGAACTTTTGGAGCGCTCTTGTAGCTTTTGTTATTGAGTCAAATGCAGCCAACAGATTTTATTTCCTTGAATGTTGGCATTTTATTTGCCGATGTGAACCAAAACTCATTAACTGAAAAAAAAACCTGAAGTATATTGAGTCTTGTTTATCATTTAGAAATCTATTTAATTGGTGAGAGATGGGTTGCATTAACTGATGCAATTTTACAGTAGTTTTCTTAATTGATTGGGCAAATCTTAATTAGGAGTTTAAGGAAGGAAAAGTGAAGGAAATAGAGCAATCCTATTCAGAGAGCTATAGGGCATGGAAACAGGTCCAATTTGCCCATGCTGATCAAGATGCCCGTCTACGCTAGTCCCAGATGCCAACGTTTGGCCCATATTCCTTTAAATCTTTTGTATTCATGAATCTATCCAAACGTTTTTAAAATGTTGTTATCGTACCTGCCTCAACTACCTCCTCTGGCAGCTCGTTCCATATATCTACCAGCTAAAATGGCGGCCCACAGTTTCCCCTCTCGCCTTAAACTTATGTCCTCTGGTTCTTGATTTAGCTACTAAAAGCATAAAAGACTGTGCATCTTTTCCCCTCACTACAAAGTAAAAATGGCTTTCTCTTCTACCCATCTGTACTTTAGAATAAAACAGAGAGCAAAGGGGCACAGATGGCCGAGCCACTGCCTCACAATGCCAGAGACTCAGGTTCAATCCTGACTTCTGGTACTGTTCGTGTGGAGTTTGCATGTTCTCCCTATGATTTCCTTTTGGTTTCCTTTGGGTGCTCTGATTTCCTCCCACAATCTCAAGACGTGTGGGTTTGGTCGGTTAATTGGCCCTATTGTACAGGTGAGTGATAGAATCCTGAAGGAATGGATGAGAATGTGGGTAAAATAAAAAGAAATGGGGCTAATGCAGGATTAGTGTAAATGAGTGGTTGATGGTTGGCATGGACTCAGCGGGATGCACCTCTTCATGTTTTGTGATTTTAGAGAAATGGGTGAAATCTTACCTCTCTCGGCCACTTTGCCATGAGCCAAAATTGTAAAGTTCGGCTTGTTTGGAGCTGAACATACAGTCAATGGACTCAGAATCATAGCGCTGTCATACAGGCTCTTCGGACCATCTTGTCCATGCAAACCAAATTGGCATAGCGGGTGAGTCCCATTGCCTGCTTGATAGGGAGAAACAGAACGAGTGAAGGAGGCTGATGGACAGATAGACACTGCCCTCATCATCTGGAGTGAAGAGAGAAAATCACAGGTGAAACTTCACCCAAACAGCTCTTTCAGGGATTACAGTTACAAAAACCCCACAGATGTTGGAAATCTAAACTAATAACAGAAAATGCTACAAATACTCAGCAGGTTAGGCTGAATCCGTGGGCAGGGAACTAGAGTTAAGTGCCTGTCCCACTATACGAGTTTACCCAAGAGCTCTCCCGAGTTAAAAAAAAAATCGAGCTCGTGGTAGGTACGTAAAATGTATGTAGCGGGTACGTCGGAGCTCATGGCGTCTCTTAGCGGCTCGTAATGCTAACGGCAGGTACTCGGGAAATGCGGTAAGTTCGTTTTCAACATGTTGAAAAATGTCCACGAGAGCCCCGACTACCTACGAGCGGCTATTACCGTAATTCTCCGAGTTCGAATCAGGGGAAACTCGGGAGAACTCTTGAATTACCTCGTACAGTGGGACAGGCCCTTTAACTGGTTCTGAGAAAGGGGATTCAAGTTGAAATGTTAACTCTGTTTCTCTTCCCACGGATGCCACCAGACATGCTGAGCATTTCAGGCATTTTCTGTTTATATTGTCTTTCAATGTGTCGTTCCTTCACTAATAATTCCAATAGGGAATTCAAGAAAACCAAACATTACGGCTTTACTTTAGGGCTTTACATAGGACTTTACTGAGGCCGCTTTTGGCATACTGTGTGCATTTCTGGTCACCCCATTACAGCAACGATGTGGAGGATTTAGAGAGGGTGCAGAAGAAGTTTAACAGAACACTGCATGGATTAGAGGATATTAGCTGTCAGGAGAGGTTGGACAAACTTGAATTGTTTTCTCTGGAGTGTCGGAGACCGAGGAGAGAGACTTGATAGAAATATATAAAATTATGAGAGGCATAGATTGTCAGAACATCAGAGGCAGTCAGAACATTTTTCCAAGGGTGGGAATGTCACATACTAGAGGGATAACTTTAAGGTGAGAGAGTACTAAGTTTAAAGGAGATGTGTGAGGCAAGTGGTGAGTGCCTGGAACCTGCTGCCAGGGATGGTGGAGAAGACAGGTGGTATTTAAGAGGTTTTTAGATAAGTACATGAATATAGAGGAAATTGAGGGATATGGATAACTACAAGCAGAGAAGATTATGTTAACTTGGCACCATGTACAACATGGACATTGTGGGCTGTAGGGATGTTTCTGTGCCAAACTGTTATATGTTCTATCAGGGACAGAGTATGTTGCACAACAGCTAATGTTACAGATATTTACCAAATGAATGATTTTCTGGCTTGTTCATTTTGTGCTTGCTTGTAATTGAAACCAAGATTCAAGAGAGTTTATTGTCATGTGTCCCTGATAGGACAATGAAATTCTTGCTTTGCTTTAGCACAACAGAACATAGTAGGCATTGACTACAAAACAGATCAGTGTGTCCATATACCATTATATAAATATATACACACACGAATAAATAAACTGCCAATTAACCACTCCCATTGGTCAGTTGTCTGTGACACATGGGAATGTTTACTTCTTGCATAAGTGGGATTCACTGAAACTGAAAAACTGATTGGTTATCTGTTATTGATGGCACATAACTCATAGAACCGTCTTCTCTTCAGCGAACTAAATAGTGCAATTACAAGCACTCACTTGAAGCTGTCTCTTATCTAAAGCACGGGAAGAGAGTTTCAGTCCATTAACTTCCTCGGTCATGCTCCTTTACATCAATGGTGGGTAAAAATCTGCATTTTGAGGGACACAAACGAGTCTGCATAAATATGTTGACAGTGGCATGGTGATGCAGCTGGTAGTGCTGCTGTCTCACCACGCCAGAGACACGGGCTCGATCCTGACCTCGGGTGCTGTTTGTGTGGAGCTTGCATGATCTCCCCATGATCACGTGGGATTCCACCGGGTGCTGCTGTTCCCTCAAAAATACCAAAGACGTGTGGGTTTGTAGGTTAGTTTGTCATTGTAAATTGCCTCTATAGTGTAGGGGGTGGAGACGGTGAATTGCCATCCAGTGAAGTGGGATGGCATCAAACTAGTGTGAATGGGCGATTGATGCTCGGCATGACCAGTAGTCCTGTTTCCAGGCTGTATGTTACAATCTATCAAAAAGGTTATATCTGAGTAACTTTATTGAACAAGAAGGTCGATAAGAGAAGTTCATTTTAATGTCATCTACGTGGTTTACAGCAAGTCTTTTGACAAGTGCGAGTCAACATAATACTGGCAAGATGTGAAGATATTGGAAAGAAGGTTTACAAAGACGTTGCCAGGAGTTGAACACTGTAGCTATGAGAAAAGATAGGGAACCCCTGTGCCTGAACCCCTCTGTCGGTGGATCACCAGCTTCCTGACAGACAGGAAGCCGCATGTGAGGCTGAGAAAGCACATGAAGCATCTCTGGAGAAAAGGAACAGGTGACATTTCGGGTGGGAACCCTTCTTCAGACTGAAAGTAGAGGGGGGAGGAATCTGGAAGTAGGAAAAGCCCAAAACAAAACAGGTCTGGCAACAGATGACCAAGGAAGGGTGGAGCCCATAATGGCCCATTGTTGGCTGGTACAATGGTACAATGGACTGGGCAGCATATTTTCTACCAGCAAGACATGATTGACTGAGCAGCATCCTTCCATATCATTCGTTCTCTATAATTCTAATTACAGTTCCTCAGGAACAAACTTTGGATATCAACGATCATAAAATACTGAAGGACATTGGTGGTTACTCCTGGCCTCGAGGGTCAGCAGTATTCTGTGCTGAGATAGATGCTATTCATGTGGGGCTTCCGTACTGAGCACCAGTCAACCAGTTGGAGGTAATGTGTAGGTAGCTTGCACATCTCTGAAGATCATTCCTGGTCCGAGAACACTGATGCAATTATTAAGAAAGCACATCAGCGCCTCTAGTTCCTGAGAAGATTACGGAGAGTCGGTTTGTCAAGGAGGACCCTCTCTAACTTCTACAGGTGCACAGTAGAGAGCATGCTGACCGGTTGCATCGTGGCTTGGTTCGGCAACTTGAGCGCCCTGGAGAGGAAAAGACTACCAAAAGTAGTTAACACTGCCCAGCCCATCATCAGCTCTTACCTCCCTTCCATCGAGGGGATCTATCACAGTCGCTGCCTCAAAATGCCTGGCAGTATCATCAAGGACCCACACCATCTTGGCCACACACTCATCTCCCCGCTACCTTCAGGTAGAAGGTACATGAGCCTGAAGACTCCAACGACCAGTTCAGGAATAGCTACTTCCCCACAGCCATCAGGCTATTAAACTCAGCTCGGACAAAACTCTGAACATTAATAGCCCATTATCTGTTATTTGCACTTCATCAGTTTATTTATTCATGGGTGTACATATTTATATAATGGTATATGGACACACTGATCTGTTTTGTAGTCAATGCCTACTATGTTCTGTTGTGCTGAAGCAAAGCAAGAATTTCATTGTCCTATCAGGGACACATGACAATAAACTCTCTTGAATCTTGAAGGAACTGCAGATGCTGGTTTAAATTAAAGATAGACATAAAATGCTGGAGTAACTCAGCGGGACAGGCAGCATCACTGGAGAGAAGGAATGGGTGTCGTTTTGGGTTGACACCCTTCTTCAGGCTGATTCGAGGTAATATATTAATTGTGATTGGTAAAACAGATACAAAGCGCTGGTGTGAATAGGTCAGGCAGCATCCCTGGAGAAACTGGATAGATACTCAGAGGATCAGGGTTGCTGTCTGACCTGCTGTGTTACTCCAGCACTTTGTGTCCTTTCTTGTAAACCAGCATCTGCAGTTTCTTGTTTCTACATTTGAACTGTGATTGAGATTGTTGCAAGATCTGAGCCGAGGGGAAAGGGTCAACGTTCTGAAGTAGCTCTTCCACTTGACGGCCACAACTTTGATGGACTCACTAGAAACTTATCCCTGCATTGACAAGTACTCAATGGCGTTACAATGGGCAGCTGTGGAGCTCTGCTTCTCCGTACAAAGGAAGCACGGTGGCGCAGCGGTAGTTGCTGCCTTACAACGATTACAGTGTCCGAGACCCGGGTTCGATCCCGACTAGTAGTGCTGTCTGTACAGAGTTTGTACGTCTTCCCATGACTGGCGTGGGTTTTCTCGGAGATCTTTGGTTTCCTCCCACACGCCAAGGACTTACAGGTATGCAGGTTAATTGGCTTGGTATAAGTGTAAATTGTCCCTGGTTTACATGTAGGATAATGTTAGTGTGCGGGGATCGCTGGTCGGTGGAGACTCGGTGGGCCGAAGGGCCTATTTCCGTGCTGTGTCTCTAAACTAAAAAAAAACGAAACTAAATGTGGCTGCTTCATTATCAGTGCTGAAAAAACACGAAAGAGTGGCTGAGTTTACATCACATCAGGCTTTTCACGAAAGGCATCGAGTTTGTGGAAATTCAGTCAGTGCTGCCGTGTAGGCAGAATTGGTGATCACATTATGCACAACAAGATCCCAGGGAAAATGCGAGCTGAATTATCAACTGGTCTGTTTTGCCAATGTTGGTTTACTGAAAAACATTGGTCTGGCAGATGGGGGAGCTGCTTGCTTTTTTTGGGGGGTAGTGGACAGGAATCTGTAATAACTAAATTGGAACAGGAAGATCAGTACTCTGATCTACAGTGTTTACCCACTTTGACAGTGCACCTGGCTCATCAGCTTCAAGGTCAACGGTAGCTAGTAGACTTCCCTCTCACCTCTCAGTCACAAGGCTGCGGCTCCAAGTCCCACTGAAGAGAATGAATTACGAAAATTATGTAAATAAATAAAAATACAAAAATGCGATAAACTAAATACAACACCCAGTATTGTACCAGGGGAACATCATAAGATCCCACTGTCAGAAGAGACATTAAAACAAAGCCCTATCTTCTCTTTCATAAGCATATAAAGGATTCCCTTTTGACCTGCAGGTCCACCGCTGATTTTCTTTAATCCGGAGAAAATCCCATCCCGGTGAGGCGGCCGATCTCAACCTCATCGGGACTTCTGTGCCGATCGGCGGGTCAAATTGGCCCCCTGCAGCCGGGGCTCTGGAAGTTCGGCCCCATAGCCAATAGAGACCTCTGTTCCCATAGTCAACCTCCATGGCTGATCGGCAGGCCAGTATCTCGGTCACCCCAAGGCGGTGACCTCTGTTGGTCTGGCAAAATGGATAACATGGCAAAACGCAGCAACTAAGAGTGTTGGAAAATAGTAAGATTAAACGAGAACTTACCAGTTTGATGTTTGATCTTGATTTTATGAGGAGTTACGATGAGCGATTACGTGAAGAAGGGCCGTCCGTCTGCGTGCGCGTCAATCTTCAAAGCAGCGGTGTTAAATCACAGATAAAAAGAAGACCTGAGAATAGTAAGATTGTGAAGAAACTAGAACTTCCATATGACCTTGATAGCATGAGGGTGGGAGCGGTGGGCACGTAATCGCTCATCGTAACTCCTCATAAAATCAAGATCAAACTTCAAACTGGTAAGTTCTCGTTTAATCTTACTATTTTACTTCAGAGTCACGTGAGTGACTACGTGAAGATTTCAAAGCTCTGTGATTTTACGCCGGTTACGAATCCAGGCGTCACACACTGAATGGATTGACCATGGATGTGTGTAATCATTAAAGCATTCAGACATTACGTAGTTAAGTAAAGAAACTGATGCTTTAAATGAAAGAAAAGTTTAAAAAAAACAGTTACCCCTCCCAACCTTGGGGGGAAACTAAGGGACAGAACTTAAAATGGTACGTGCAAACACTCCCAGTCCGGTTATGGGTTTGTTATAAAACCAGTGGACCGTTATTTCATTCGTCCATCCTGCAGCCACTAGGATGTTGTCAAGGGGCACGTCCATAGCTCTTGCTGCCGACGTAGATGCAGCCCTGGTGGAGTGAGATTTAACCATATAAATGTTTACTCCTGCTACCGCCATTACCTCTTTTGACCATCTGGAGATGGTTTGAGTTGACACCTTTTGGTGTGTTTTTTTTTTTTTAATGGCTGATGAGGACCGATTGTTCTGAGCCTCTGAGGTTCTCCGTAACTCTCAGATAGTGGTGTTAGTATGTTACCACCCACACAACCGTTGGTCCTCTGGATATGCCAAGAACTGGATCTCCATCCCTGGCATTCCTGGCCTGCTCTGTTTTATCAGGTTCCTGATTAGGAATGTTATGTTGTTCATATTGGAGGTCGTGTAGTCCAACCGTAGGTTTTGCAGTGTCTGGACTCTTTGTCAGCATACCACCTTCAGGGTTAGTTATAGGCGGTCCCCACTGTCAAAGTAGGGTTAGTACCACGCTCACATCCCATGTGTCCGTGTACCTTGGCCTTGGAGGTCTTAAATTGTAAATTCCCTTCATGAATTTTGTTGTAAAGGGGTGCGTTCCTATCGAACCGTGCCCTGCTTCCGGCATCAGATAGGAGGAGAGTGCGCCTCTGGCACTATAGATTGCACTATAACTTTGTTTATAGTTATAACTATAACTTTGTTTATAGTTATAGTACAGAGTTGATAGGAACTCCAAGACATCCGTTATCCGAACTGTGTTGTATTTGTTTGGACAGTCCTATGCCTTGAAATGGCCTCCTCAGAATCTGCAGACCAACAAGTTATACGTTCATGTAGTGTATGATTGCTCCCTGTAACTGGGTTCACTAGGAGGTCCCTGCTCTTGGGTACAGCCATAACTGGCTGGACTATAATTCCCAAAATATTTGGGGACCAGGCTTGAGTAGGCCAATCTGGCACCACCAATATGCCTGTGGCTTAGTCTTGCTTGATTTTTGTCAAGCATCGGTTTGTGAGACAAATTGGCGGTAAGCATACATAAACATTCCTCCCCAATTGAGGGAGAAAGCAGCCACTGCCTTGCTCCTGGATCCAGCTCGCAGGACACATATCTGGGTAACTAATGGTTTAGTCTAGATGCAAACGGATCAACATCTGGTATGCCAAATCGTGTAGTTATTTCGTTAAATACTGTCTGATTCAACATCCATTCTGTGTTGTTATTAGACATTTGTGATCCAGCATCTGTCACCGTGTTATATCTACCTCGTAGATTTCCCAAATATTCCTCTCGATACACCAGTGCCAAATGAGGTTCGACAATCTGTCGTAAGATACAGATTTTACACCACCCTTGTTAATGGATATATGCCACCGCAGTGGTGTTATCAATCTGAATTTGAACAAGCACCGGTTGCATATCGCTACAGAGAACCTTGAGTCCATATTGTGCCCCCCAACAATTCTGGGTAATTGATTCCATGTGTTGGGGAATTACAAACTCCTGCTCATTCCATCTGCCCCCACAGCTTTAGACTGTGTTGGTGGCTCCCCATCCTTAGCCGCTTGCATAGGTCTGAAGAACCCTCGATGGCTTTCAAGCAAAATTTCCCTTGAGCTGTCTCCCATTGTTATCCACCATAGTTTATCAACAATGGCCTCTGCTGGCAATCCATAGTTTGCCAATTCGGCCTGCATGTAATCTGAGTGTTCGTTCCTTTGCTTGCTGTAAATTCTGGTAATGCAAAGGCCCGTGACCTACTGCTGGGAATGCAGGTACTATTTGCCAATTACACTCGCTGTTTGCCTGATAGATGGCTAGAATTTGACTATCAGGTCATAGCAGGCTTAATTAATATTGTCGTTTGCCCCTAGGCAAAGTCACCAACATATTTACTGTTTTTGATAGTAAATTCTAGGTAATCAATTACCCTTGTAGGTGTCAATTTTGATTTAACTGGATGGATGAGGTAACCAAGTCTTTCAAACAGGTTTTGGTTTGCTTTGACTGATGCTTCTGCCAATTCTTGGTGACTCCAAAAATGAAAATGTCCTCCAAATATGCCATTACTATGTGGTTTTGAGACCTTTGTAGTCCCAGAATTGGTTTCCGTAGTTTAGTCAATAGTCTAGGAGCTGATGTCAACCCATTTGGCACAGCCATACCATCCAGTTAAACTTCAAATATCTCCTGTTCTTAGTGAATAGACACCGAATAGTATGCATCTTTGAGGTCGATGCATGCCATGTGACCATTTTATAGGAAGCTCCTATAAAACAGTAGTTAGACCGTAACAAAAAATTGCTGTTTCTGAAAGTCTGTACTGCACAAATGAGTTAAACCTGGATGAAGTGACATCCTCCATCTGTCACCTGTCCTGGAAGGCAATCCTGCCCAAAATACTGGGCCTGCCTTGAAGACAATTCCGGTCCGAGTTCCAAGTCTGCTTGGAACCTATGTATGTTGTGCAGTAAAAATAATCACATGTTGTTATCTGTTTTTTAAAACCAGATCTGAAATTCATGTTATTGTCATTTTGAACAAAAACACAAGAATAAAATTACCAACATGTAACTGGTCCACAATCCCTTGTTTCAGTAAACCCAGACCCACCTATCTCCATGGCAACCGGTGGTCTTGTGGTAAGCCCAAAGGCCCCTGATGCGGGTACCTTTTCTCTCCTTGATTGGGAGTAGGACTGGTAGGAAGTGTGGATTCCATGTTTCTCCTGACCTCTGCTTGGGTCTTGGGCTGAAAACCTCATCATACTGAGCCTGCCTGGTAGGACAATTCTGGCCATAATTCTGAGACTGCCTTGAAAGACGACTCTGATCATATTTCCGTGCCCAGCTTTCAAGCTACCACCGGCTTCAGTGAACTGCTTACCCCCTATGGAGGTGTGGGGTGTGTTGTCACCTACTGATGAAGTTTGCTTGTCGTTGGTACCTTGATTGGTCCGACAGCTTTTGCTTCCTTCTTCTGGTCTTACCTGAAGAGAGGATTCGGCGGCTGGTTTCTCCAAAGTCACCCTGATAGCGCTGTTCCCTTGCCGGCATTTGTGCGGATATTCTGCCAACTGCTGTCTCTTGAGCCCATATGCATGTGCTTCAGTATGTTCATACTTTAATTGGAGATCAGTTACCTACTGATTTCGAAACCAAATTTTGTTTGAACGTCATGTGAGGTTCAAATGACAAATAAATGGTATTGTATTGTATTGTAATTCGAGACCAGTTACCTACTGATCACTCACACTCCTCTCCACTGAGAGTGAGATTTGTAGGCAGCCCTGAAAACAGGTGCTGCCGCAGGCCCCTGAGGATACCTGCGCTGACATGGCCCCTCCAGCGGGCCTAAATGAGATTCTTGCTTTGGGTCAGACTGAAACTGACCGTGAATGCTCCTCTCCTCAGAGCAGGAGACATTTGCTAGATCTCTATCCAGGGAAGCACCCAGTGGAACCTGGATGATTGCAGAAGTATTTATTTTCTTTTGTGCTTATTATTTATTTTATGTAAAGCACTTTGGTGTCAATGCAAGTTAACTTAAACAGTGCTATATAAGTAAAAGTTACTTACATACTTCCTTTCTTCTGCTTGTCCCTGGGAAGGTCCCCCCCCCCCCCTGCTTTTGTACTCTGATTCAGAGTGGTTTCTTCCATATGTACTTCCCCCTCCAATGGGGAAGACATTGGGTTGCCCCATTGTGCGAGGCTCCCGGTACTGCCTGCAGTAGGCCCCGGGCTGACACAGCTCTCTCCTTTAGAGCAGGTCATTGTTGGAGCAATTTCTCCAAAAAGTTGCTCCTATGTGGGAGAGTCATCCTCAGACGCTCTCCGTTGAGGGAGGGTATTACCTTTCCCCCCCCCGGACACATCTGAGTCAACGGGTTGTTTGACTTGCGGGTGGTTTACGTCCCCCGGGACCACCAACGGAGCTCCTCCTCCTGCCCGAAGTCTCCTGCTGGTTCAGCTGCCGGCGCTAAATGTCGGGAAACACCGTCGCCCGCTACTGGAAATGCTGCGGTCTTCGGCAGCCGACTTCCCCGCGGACCGTCTCCTCGACATCTGGGCCCTGAAACTACAAAAAGTTTCAAGCCCGAAAGAACGCAGGTAAGTGATTCAACTTTCCTTACCTGCCCATCCTGACGGACTGGGAGGACACAATGCCTGCCAGTCCGTCGCGCGTTTGCGTTCAGACGTAATGACGCGCACGCAGACGGACGGCCCTTCTTCACGTAGTCACTCACGTGACTCCGAAGTAAATTCAGTGGTGGACCTGTATTTTGACTGAGAATTAGAAAGTTGTTACCAATATACTGGCCAACACTTGTCTTCGACCAGCATTACCAAATTCGATAGAGAAACAAAGAACTACAGATGCTGGTTTGAGATGTTGTCCCCAGTCTGAAGATGGGTCCCAACCCGAAACATCACCTACCCATTTTCTCCGGAGATGTTGCCTGATCCACTGAGTTACTCCAGCATTTTGTGTCGATCTTTACCAAAGTAGATGATCTGGTCAGGAATGGGAGCTTGCTGTGTACAAATTGGCTGCCATTTGTCTGAGAGTTTGAAGTAAGGTCTTGACTCAAAATATCACCTATGCACAGATACATGCTGCCTGACCCACTAACCTACTCCAGCACTTTGTGTCCCTTCGTCTAAACCACCATCTACAGTTTTCCTCCTAAATTTGAACCACCGAATTTCCCACCCTAAAAGTACATTGGAATAGTGCGAGCCTGTGAGGAGCTTTATAAATGCTAAGCTTTCTTATGCCTTTCACTCATGAAACAAATTGAAGCACTTTTGTTTGGGTTGTCTGCAGATTCTTTTTTCCTTTTATTGTGTTGCTTCAGCTTACAGAAATAGACCCAATATTTGGATGGTGCAAATGTGCACCATGTTTGCAAAGTCCAATAAAACTGAAAATAAAAATGTTAACAGGAAAATTGAATGCAGTTCATCTGTTTTCTTACTCAAGGCAGATAGATTCAAGGCTATCGATTCATAGACGTTCAGAGAATTAGGTGATATGTGGCCAGTGCAGGAAGATGACACTGAGGTAAAATCCATGATCTTATTGAATGGCAGAACGGTCATTAGAGGTCCGTGCTTCTGTTGCTTCTGTTCTTATCTGGTGGCTAACTCCAGGGAAATATCCTCAGCTGTGTTTATTTTGCTGCCTTGGCTCCAAAGTGCATCTCCCGCTGTACTTGCACTTGAGCCGCCAGCTGGTTACCACGGAAACAGTTGTCAGGGTGGACTCTGACATGCAGCTCATGATGCAGACTGTTTGGGCGATTGTGGGCACACCACACAGCTGTCTTAACACTAGCCGGCTACCAGTGCCCTCACACGCAACGCCGCTCCTTGACGTGCATGATGCTACCATACTGGTTAAGACCTCTACACTTACAGCAACTGGGACTGGAAAATGATGTCAAAACTGGCGACTCTCGTATACCGTCTCAGTGCACTACAGGTCCACCACTGATTTTCCAGCACCCTTGTTTCCAGAGCCTTGCTGGGTTATACGCCTTGCCAGACTAACAGAGGTCACATAATAAAAATTCACCAATACACCTCTGACCCACTAATTACACCCCTCGCGTGTCTGTAAAGCACCACGGACTGCTAGAAATGTATAGGAAACAAATATTAAATAGACAATAGGTGCAAGAACAGGTCATTTGGCCCTTCGAGCCAGCACCGCTATTCAATGTGATCATGGCTGATCATCCCCAATCAGTACCCCGTTCCTGCCTTCTCCCCATATCCCCTGACTCCGCTATTTTTAAGAGCCCTATCTAGCTCTCTCTTGAAAGCATCCAGAGAACCTGTCTCCTCCGCCCTCTGAGGCAGAGAATTCCACAGACTCACCACTCTCTGTGAGAAAAAGTGTTTCCTCGTCTCCGTTCTAAATGGCTTAAAATGTGAATTAAATTTACAGCTAAACTTGCATTTCTTGCTCGAGCAGCCCGGGCGCTGGTTATCGACTTGCCCTCGGTTAAGGCCCAGTGAGGGTGGGATCGATGAGTGCCCGCGGTGACGAGGGGACGCTTTCCCGGCAGTCCCACAGCCCCCGGTAGGCAGAAACGCGATCCGTAGAAACGAGAGCCCAGGTCGAGATTGACGGCCTCATCTGGCCTAGTCGTCACATTTGTGGGGAGACATCCGTTCGCCCATACTGCTGAGTTGGCGGCGCCATGCTTGAATTGCACTATGTCCAGCCACGGAAGTCCCAATGAGGTCGAGATCGGTCGCCTCACCCAGCATTGGCGCCACTTTTTCGCGGGGACCTCCGGAGGGGAATTTCAAGTGCGCTTTCGCAATTTTGTCCAGATTAAAGGAGGCGCCAGTTGTTGGAAAATCGGTGGTGTACACTTGAACTGTGTCTAAGAGTGAGGCCCAGAGCAAATTGGAGAAACAACACCTCATATTTCGCTTGGGCAGCTTACATCGCAGTGGTATGAATATTGACTTCTCTAACTTCAAGTAACCCTTGCTTTTCCTCTCCCTCCATCCCTCCCCCCATCCCAGTTCTCTGACCAATCTGACTCTCCTTGTTTACTTTTTATCTCTATTTGCTTTGTTGTTGCCTACTCCTAGCTGTCAATGATCTATTTTACATTCTCCATCCACTTTGTCTCATTTCACATTACACTTCCTTATCTCAGCATCTCTCTCTCCCCTGACTCAGTCTGAAGAAGGGTCTGGTACTGAATCTTCACCTATTCCTTGTATCCAGAGATGCTGCCTGTGCTGCTGAGTTACTCCAGTATTTTGTATCTAGCTGTGCCAGTATTTGATATCGTGGAATTAAAACGTTACTGTTTTCCAGTCTTTCTTCCCCATTAGGTTGTGGATGCATGCAACAGTTAATTTTTTGAATTGTGACCTATAGATAATGGACTATATGGAAAATTATTAGGTCGCTGTTGCTTTTAACTTCAGCTCATAACATGTATATTGAATGTTCTGACCTACGAGCTGACAAGTCTAGCTACAATGACAATGGGAGTGTAAGATGCAGTTTGAACATGTATTTGAACATAATACTATTCAAAACCAGTTTTAAGGGGTCTCAATATGAAGTGATGGTTTTGCATCGATTCATATTTGCATTGTGCATTAACTGCTTGGACATTGAAGCTAATCTCTGCAGAAGGACAACTGATTCACCACTTCTGTACCTTCACATAGATTCCACCCAACGGGCATTTTTGGACTTAGAACTCTGGTTGCTGAGGCTCATATTATGAAAACCTCTTTTATTATGCGCCTTTACATTTGAATTTCCAAAATGCATACCAGCTGGTCTGGGAGCTCAAGTTCATAATGTTATACCCAACAATCATTGTCACTGTTCTTCCTGTAAGGAATGGGATTGTTGATGTGATTCTGCATTCATTTGGTTTGAACTGGAATGTCACATCTTATGTGTTTTTCTAATCTGCTATTCTGTATCATTCACATGGGTTATTCATACAGTTCTTTCCAGGATGCAGAACACAAGTTTCTTCAGATAGACACAAAATGCTGGAGTAACTCAGCGGGACAGGCAGCATCTCTGGATAGAAGGAATGGGTGACGTTTCAGGTGGAGACCCTTCTTCAACTGAATTTTCTTCAGTCTTTAGTCATAACTTCACCTTTTATCGTGTCATTGCTTTACAATGCAGGAGGCCACTCGGCCCATCTGGTCAATGCTGCTACCTAGTGGAGCAACCTCATCAGCTCCATTCCTGTTTTATGTAGGCAGATGCTCACCAGAATTGTTCTTTGTTCATTTGGATGAATTAAAATTCAACATCACATTCAAGGTACGTCCAACAAAAGGTTGTACAGACTAGGTTTTGCATGACATTAATGGTTTAATGGCTGCACCCTTTATTCTGAGTCAGAAGTTGGCATATTAATGTTGGAGGACATAACCCAAGATGACACGCTAGTGCAGAACTGAGCAAAGGAGGTACTGTTTCTGATGAGACATTAGACCAAAGCTTCTTCACAGACTTGAGAGGTCCTACAAGTATTTTTCAAAGGCAAGTAAAGATTTCCAATGCCTTTTACTTTTTACTCACTTCTTATTCAATTAATAGTATCACTCATTAAAACTCTAAGTTGCTGATGAAAGTTACTCTCATTTACAGGACCCTTGCCCTTGAGGACTGTTGTCACCATATCAGCTCTTGCACTCAATAGAAATGACTAAATCCATAGGACGAACCCCAATCTATTTGTTCTTTCACTGCACACGAGTTTTGTAATCTGCCTTTTTAAAATTACTTTCATAATAATTAGTCTTTGTCTAACCTGAACAAAAAAAAGAGAAGTTTTTGTATCTGCTTATTAAATGGTTAGATTTTAAAGTTTATGCTCGCTAGAATTTAGAAGATTGAGGGGAGATCTTATAGAAACTTACAAAATTCTTAAGGGGTTGGACAGGCTAGATGCAGGAAGATTGTTCCCGATGTTGGGGAAGTCCAGAACAAGGGGTCACAGTTTAACGATAAAGGGGGAATCTTTTAGGACTGAGATGAGAAAAACATTTTTTACACAGAGAGTGGTGAATCTCTGGAATTTTCTGCCACAGAATGTAGTTGAGGCCAGTTCATTGGCTATATCTAAGAGGGAGTTAGATGTGGCCCTTGTGGCTAAAGGGATCAGGGGGTATGGAGAGAAAGCAGGTGCAGGATACTGAGTTGGATGATCAGCCATGATCATATTGAATGGCGGTGCAGGCTCGAAGGGCCGAATGGCCTACTCCTGCACCTATTTTCTATGTTTCTAAATGCAGAATGCTGAGAAATTCTATGAAAACGTTTCCAAATTTGCTGCTGCCTATTAATGCTGAAGAGTAATGAACCATGAGCAATGTGCCATTGTTTTAACAAACAAATAGTACTCTTGTGATGCTGGCCTTATAATTTTAGAATGATTTACTTTAATTTTGCAGCTGTTTTATGGGGTTCAAACACATTTTTTTCCAGAGATATATGCAGGAAATAGGCACTTTGGCCAAACGAGTTCATGTAGACCATCACACATCGATTTACATAATCCCATTTTGTTCTCTCCACATTCCACCAATTCCCACCAGATTCTTCCTCCCACCTACACATACAGTAATCTTTAGGATGTGGGAAGAAACCGGACCTCCCAGAGGAAACCTATGCAGTCACAGGAAGAACATGCAAACTCCACACAGGTGGGCAACCGAGATGAGTTTTGAACCCAGTATAATGGAGCTGTGAGGCTGCAGCTCTTCTATTTGTACCTCTGAGCTACCCTGAATCCGTTCAGTTCAGTTTTAGTTTGTCACTTGTACCGAGGTACAGTGAAATGCCTTTGTTGAATGCTCACCAGTCAGTGGAAAGACAATACATGATTACAAACGAGCCATTCACAGTGTACAGATACATGTTAAGGGATTCATGGCCACTGGTTACAAATCTCCAACACTTCCATATCCATTGACATCACATTTCCTTCATCTACTAAAGTGATTTAACCTTGACACTTAATACAGTTTCTTCCTTGGCATTTAAACAGGAATGTGATTTCCACAGCTACACATCTACCTGTTACTGTCCTTGTGTCAATCTTGGCCATGTGTAGATCTTGTTATTGCTGTCAGTAATTTGTCTGCACTTCCCCCAAAACTCTTTAGTATATAGTTGAGTCTTGCTGCTGTCTCTCAGGTGACTCTAATGGTGGCTCTTTTGGGATATTGTGACAGGTACGAACATTCACAGGGGAACCAAAAATGTAATTTGAGAGGAGAAGATTGATTTATGTTTCAACTGAGGCAAGTTTCTGGCATTTTATATTGCATGGCATCCTATGGGAACTCTGCAGATTGCTTTCACGAACATTGTATCATAATTATTTATCCGGATGGGTTTAACCTAAGGTGTGCAATCTTTCCATTTGATGCCTTTCACTAGTCTATTATCTGAACTCCTATAACTTTTCACACGTATATTTGTTTAGGGCAGCATAGTGGCGCAGCAACGCAGTAGAGTTGCTGCCTTACAGTGGCAGACACCCGGGTTCGATCCTGACCACGGGAACTGTCTGCACGGAACTTGTACGTTCTCCCTGCGACCGCATAGGTTTTCTCCGGGTGCTCCGGTTGGCTGGCTTCTGTACATAGCCCCTAGTGTATGGATTGCGAACCAGGGATAACATAGAACATGTGTATGTGTGATCGTTAGCCGACGGGGACTCGGTGGGGGGAATGGCCTGTTTCCGCACTGTATCTCTAAAGATAAAACTAAATTGTGGGAGGCCATTAACTCCATGCCAGCACTCAGAGCATATCATCAATCTCAAACTCCACCTATTTTACTTTAACCTATGGGTAAGAAGCAATCTAGAGGTCTTAGCTTTAAGGTGAGAGGAACAAAGTTTAAAGGAGATGTACGGGCTAAGTTTTTACACAGAGGGTGGTGAGTGCCTGGCGCAGTTGGCCGGATATGGTGGCAGAGGCATAGACATTAATGGCATTTTAAATATGTTTCGATAGGCATATGGATATGGCATTTAAAATATGTTTGGATAGGCATATGGATATGCAGGGAATGGAAGGATATGGGTTATGTGCAGATAGATAAGTGATGGTCTTGGTTCATGTTCAGCACAACATTGTGGGCTGAAGGGCCTGTGATGTACTGTTCAATGTTCTATGTTGAATCAATTAATTGCCAGTCCCGCAATCTCCACTCCAAATCCCACCCCCCACCATCTCTCCAGCTTCCACAAGGAACAATTTACAGCAGACCATTTACCTACCAACACACCCATGTGAGGTGGGAAGAAACAGGAGCAAAGGCAGAACATGCAAACTCCACACAGACTGCATACAAGATTGGCATTAAATCCAGGTTGTTATTGGTATTGGTTTATTATTGTTACATGTACTGTACTGAGATACAGTGAAAAACTTTGTTTGCATGCTGTTCAGTCAAATTATATTATACTGTGCATGAGTACAATCAAGCCATACTTAAGAACGTTTTTTGAAGAGAAAAGACACAAAGGTCTGGAGAAACTGTGGGCCAGACAGCATCTCTGGAGAACATGGACAGGCAACCTTTCGGGTCGGAACCCTTCTTCAGATTGATTGAAGAAATGGGGAGAAAGCTGGAAGAGAGGTGGGGGTGGGACAAAGCCTGCTGAGTGATAGGTGGATACAAGTGAGGAGAGTTTGAATGGCAGATGGTTGGAAGAATGACAATAAGGAGATATGAATAAAAGAGGCATGAAATGTGGCGCTAGAGGAAGGAATGTAGGAAGAAGGAGATGGGAAGAAGGGGAAAGGGAACAATTGATTCACATCCAGCTGGATCACAGAGAAGAGGGGGGGGGGGGGGAGAGAGACAGAGGAAAAGGGGTGCATTAGTAGTTTAGTTCCCTAAAATTGAAGAATCCTATGTTCCTACCTTTGGGGTCATAATCTAACAAAGCGGAAGAAAAGGTGTTGTTCTTGCAGTTTGCGTGCGGCCTCCCTCTGATAATGGAGGGGGCCCTGGACAGAAAGGTCAGTGTGGGAATGGGAATGGGAATTAAGATGGTTAGCAACTGGGTCATCCAGAAGTTCCTTGATGAACCGAACACAAGTGTTTGGCGAAATGTTTGCCTACTCTACTCTTAGTCTTGCCAATGTAAAGGAGGCCGCATTGGAAGCAAGAACTGCAGTAGATGAGGTTAGAGGAGTTGCACGTCAACCTCTGTTTCACCTGGAACAGGTACCGGGAGTCCCTGGATGGGCATGAGGGAGGAGGCATAGAGACAGGTGTCACATCTCCTGTGGTTGCAGGGAAAGTACCGGGGAAAAGGGTAAGAGGGTTGGGATGAGTGAACCAAGGAGTTGCGGAGGGAGCATTCTTTGAAGATCCAGCCCTGTGTAACTTTCACACAGTGAGCCACAGGGGGTGTAACATCCAAACGAAAACTAAATTTCCAGTTCAATAAACTTTTTAGGAAGATAGAATTTCAGAGTTGGTGAATTTCAAGCCTTTCTGTATTCCAAGGGCCTCTCACATCCAGTAATTGAAGATCATATGGTCAATTAGCTCACAGGCATTGTACAACATAAGGACCTCGATGATGAATCTGAGGGTGGAAAGAGACTGCAATTTCATCCACGCTCTAATTACTCACAATGTACAATCAGAATTAATCTAAGGTCACCCATATAGACTGCAACTAGGAAAAAGTCATGAGAGTACTTTTTTTTTGTATATCTCTGGTTCTCTAAAAATATTAATTGATGTTATGTTTCAGCATGCTCTCTGCTTTTTCTCTTGCCATCATTTTGCGTTCAAATCGCAGAAGGTTGCAATGAAATGCCTCACTGCCAGTATATGCAGGTGATATCAAGCAGTCTTGAAGTGTGCAACTAGTAAATTACGATTAGGAAGAATGAAGAGAAATAACTTTCATTTAGATGGCACCTTATACCTCACTGAACTTTAGACTTCAGAGATACATTGTAGAAATATGCCCTTCGCCTCACCGAGACCGCGCTGACTAGCCATCGTCCCCAACACTATCCTACGCACTAAGGACAATTTTACAATTTTACCAAAATTCTTACTTGCAAAAACACAAAATTCTTACTTACAACAGTCCATCAGATCAGTCTGAAGAAGGATCTCGACCCGAAACGTCACGCATTCCTTCTCTCCAGAGATGCTGCCTGACCCGCTGAGCTACTCCATTTTGTGTCTACCTTCGATTTAAACCAGCATCTGCAGTTCTTTCCTACACAGATAGGTACACTTAGTACTCTTTAAACACCCTTGGAGATTTCTGAAATCTAGTATTATTCCTGACACCCATCAAGCTATGAGATATTACAATCCCAAATAAACTCTGTACTACAGAGACTTGGGGGCATTGTTTCTGATTTTGCAGTATTGTTGCTTGTTTATTTAAAATATACAGATATATGTGTGTGTGTGTATCTATATATGTGTGTGTGTGTGTGTGTCTGTATATATATATATACTAGACTAAGTGGGACCCGTTGGGTCCCATGTTCACACGGGAGGGCTGGTCCCCCGACGCAATATTCCACCTCTCCACCAATTCCAATATTGGTGGCCAGTGGGGGGGGGGGGCTTTCTGGAGCGCTGGTATGGGCGTTGATGGCTGCAGGGACTACTGGTCTCCAGAGAGCTAGTATGGACATTGTAGGCCAAATGGATTCTTGGGGTGGCAGCTCAGTTCCTCAAGCCTGATGTGCTGGCAACTCTCTCACGGCTGGTGGGCTGGCAGTTGACTCACGGCTATTCCTTGAAATTCCATTTCAAGCAGAGTGCAAGGCCACCAAATTCAAAACCATTTTCCTACCATTTCAAGCAGGGTGCAAGGCCACCAAATTCAAGTGCAGTTTCTTACCTCTTCGAACAGGGTGCAAGGCCACTAAATTCAAGTGCAGTTTCATACCACTTAAAGCAGGTTGCAAGGCCACCAAATTCAGGTTCAGTTTCCTATCACTTCAAGCAGGGTGCAAGGCCATCGAATTCAAGTGCAGTTTCATACCACTTCAAGCAGGGTGCAAGGCCACCAAATTCAAGAGCAGTTTCATACCATTTCAAGGAGAGTGCAAGGCCACCAAATTCAAATGCAGTTTCATACCATTTCATGCATGGTGCAATGACACCACATTCAAATGCAGTTTCATACCACTTCAAGCAGGTTGCAAGGCCACCAAATTCAGGTTCAGTTTCATACCATTTTAAGGAGGGTACAAGGCCAACTAATTCAAATGCAGTTTCATACCATTTCATGCAGGGTGCAACAACGCCACATTCAAATGCAGTTTCATACCATTTCGTGCAAGGCCACCACATTCAAATGCAGTTTCATACTATTTCAAGCAGGGTGGAACCACCATAAAAACCACACAAAACACCACACTCACAGTTCAGTAGACATTCAGTGTGTTCAGTTGATTCACAGCTCAGACAGTCGTGACCTCTCCCTCCCCCATCATGCAGAGACTGAGCCACACCCACACTTCCGGGTTTTAAAATCCCTCCCCCTCCCACTGGAAAAGGTGTGGCCTTCATGGCATGATTGACAGGAGAGAGATTCCCAACATTTTTAAAACACTAATAACACTTTTGTTTTTCATTGATGGGAAGAATCCTCTGCACCTGATGAGCAGAGGGGGACTGAGTAAGATGGCCAAAAATCACAGCCGTAAATGGTAGCGTTTTATCTAAAATCAATATAGTGCAAACAGGAAGTTGTCAAGTTTAGACAAACAACCATTTGCATGCAGTTCATTTTCACTTCAACCCAAACTCCCCAAACAACCATTTGCATGCAGTGCCTTTTCACTTCAACCCAAACAACCATTTGCATGCAGTGCCTTTTCACTTCAACTCAAACCCCCCAAACAACCATTTGCATGCAATGCCTTTTTACTTCAACTCAAACCCCCCAAACAACCATTTGCATGCAGTGCCTTTTCACTTCAACCCAAACCCCCCAAACAACCATTAGCATGCAATGCCTGTTTACTTCAAACCAACCATATTTTCATTTTAAAACCACATTAAGGGCACTCACAGTTGAGTAGACATGTGTTCAGTGTTATTCAGAGCTCAGAGACACGTGACCCTCTGACTTTCTCCATCTTGCCAAGACTGAGTGAGGCACACCACGTCCAGGTTTTATAGTCCCTCCCCCTCCCACCAGAAGGGGCAGCAGAGAGAATGGCAATTTAAAAAAAAACATTAATATCTCTCTGATTTTTCATCGATGGGAAAAATCCTCTGGTCCAGGAAGGCGGAGGGGGGCTCTGAGCGAGGTGGCCAAAAATGAAGGCCGTAGGTGGCGGCGTTCTCTCGGAAATCACAGCACAGTGAGCCAAAAGCGGTCAAGATCCGACATTTAGTAATATAGATATATATATATATACCTGGATATTAAAAAAAGAAACAAACAGGAACAGTGCAAAGACAAAACCAATGTCCCCAAGTCTATGTAGTTCAGAGTTTATTTGGGGGTTGTAATGCTTCATAGCTTGATGGGTGTTGGGTTATAATAGGGCTATTTACAGAGTACGATGTTTACTTATCTGTTGTGCTGCTGCAAGTAAGAATTTCATTGTTCCGTTTCGGGACATATGACAATAAAACACTCTTGACTCTTAACCCGTGAAGCTCTGTGGTGAAGCCCAAAGCCAGTGGCATTCTCTCTAACCCTGTAATGGTTCTTGGAAACCATTGGTATCCTGTAATCAATGGTGGTCTCAGTAACAAAATAAACAGGGAGGAAGCATTAGCTTACACTGTTGAAGGCCAAGGCTTTTGTGAGACCAGGATGACAACTGCATTCTGTACAACAACTGTAGGTTGTTCTGCACAAACTCTGAGAGCTGAGAAAGATTGAAATCCTATGTGCAGAAAGGTTTTTTTTGGACTGAAGCAGCATTGTGCAAATGGATCGATTGGGCTTGTATTCACTGGAATTTAGAAGGATGATAGGAGATCTTATAGAAACATATAAAATTCTTAAGGGAATGGACAGGCCAGATGCAGGAAAAATGTTCCCGATGTTGGGGGTTCCAGAACCAGGGGTCACAGTTTAAGAATAAGGGGTAGGCTATTTGGGACTGAGATGAGGAAAAACATTTTCACCCAGAGAGTTGTGAATCTGTGGAATTCTCTGCCACAGAAGGCAGTGGAGAACAATTCACTGGATGTTTTCAAGAAAGAGTTAGATTTAGCTCAATCTAGGGATATGGGGAGAATGCAGGAACGGAGTACTGATTTTGGATGATCAGCCATGATCACATTGAATGGCGGTGTTGGCTCGAAGGACTGAATGGCCTACTCCTGCACCTATTTTCTATGTTTCTAAATGCAGAATGCTGAGAAATTGAAATGTGTCCTGAAACGATGCAATCACTTATTGTATACTGGCCTGTGCCAGTTTCACTGAGAGAAGAGATAGAAATATAACCATCCGTGATTTTGCACACTGTGTCCATTTTACAGGGCTAAATTAAACAAGTAGCAGAGAACATATGTACCAAGAGATAACCACTGCACAAACAATGGGCTACGATAAGGTGAATAAAAACAAAAGAAACGCATGCGTATTCATAAAAGGAAAATGTGACCAACTTAATAACCAAATAAATGGGTTCATTGGACCCAGCCTTATTCTCATATTGCTCTCTACACAGAAGCCGGCGATTTGGCTTGTCGAGTCTATGTCGGTTCTCAGAGAAACTCCACCAGTCCCCATTCCCCACTCTAACATATTGTCTCTCACATGCTCACCAACTCCCCACTCACCTACACTAGGGGCAATTTACAACAGCCGATTGAGCTACCAACCAAGAGGCACAAGAGGCTGGAGATGCTGGAATCTGTGGCAAAAGAAAATAGAGTATCTGGAGGAACTCAGTCTAGATGAAACGTCAACAATTGGTCTAGATGAAGGGTATTAGCTTTGGTATTGTTTTATTATTGTCACATGTGCCAAGATTCAGTGGAAAAGCTTTGTTTGCATGCAATCCAAACATAACATAAGTATCACAGGCAATGCAAAGAGAAAACTACCAGCGTGCAGAGCATAGTGTTACAGCATAATAGCATTACAGTTACAGAGATATATGTCCTAGGTCTGCAATGAGATAGTTTGGAAGATCGAGACTACACTTTGGCTTATGGGTAGACCATTCAACGGGTCTTATAGCAGTGGAGAAGAAGGTGTTCTTTGACCCAAAACATCGACTGTCTATTTCCCTCCACAGATGCAGCCTGATTTGCTAAGGTACTCCAGGGATTTATCCTTAATGCCATGGAGTCTTGAAGTGTTTAATATATGAATTACTGTTATAAAGAGTGAAAAGAAATAACTTGTGTTTAGCTGGCTCCTCTCACTTCACTACATCAACGGCTTGCTACGGAGTTGCTTTGAGTTGCATGTTTACTGAGCCTGAAATGAAGAAAGGGTGCTTGCGAGGCAAGGCGAACCGCAAACCCGCTCGTGCAACTGGAGAACGTGCAAACTCCACGCAGACAGCACCACAGGTTGGACTTGAACCTGGGTCCTTAGTTGTGAAGCAGCAGCACTGCCTGCTGCACCACCACGCCGTCCTGACCCACTCCCCACAGATAAGACTTTTTTACTTGACTTGAGGACTTTAGTAACAGGGAATGATTGGATAGGCATGAGACCATAGAGACTGCAGAAGAAGGAATCTGCTGGAGGATTTCTGTTCTTCAGGAGGATATTTTTTTGTTGCATTGTGTTGCTTTCCCTCGAGTCTGAGAGGGATAGATAAGATTTATTATAAGAAGCATATCTGGGATAGATAGTCAACATTTTTCCCACTGTAGTCAGTTAGTTAGATTAGTTTATTGTCACCTGTACTGAGGTAAAGTGAAAAGCTTTTTGCTGCATGTTATTCAGTCAGTGGAAATACTATACATGATTATAATTGAGCTGCCCACAGTGTACAGATATAGGATGAAGGGAATAGTGTTTAGTGTAAGATAATGTCCAGTAAAATCAGATTAAGGATAGCCTGAGGGTCTCCAATGAGGTAGATGTTTGCTCAGGACTGCTCTCTAGTTGTTTGTAGGATGGTTCAGTTGCTGATAACAGGTGGGAAGAAACTGTCCCTGAATTTTCGCACTTCTGTACTTCTTGCCTGATGGGAGAGGGGAGAAGAGGGAGTGGCCGGGGTGAGATTCATCCCTGATTATGCTGGTGGCCTTGCTGAGGCATTGTGTACTGTAGATGTATCAGTGAAATGGAGGCTGGTCTGGGCTGCGTCCACAATTCTCTGCAATTTCTTGCAGTCGTGGGTGGAACTGTTCCCAAACCGTGCTGTGATGCATCCCGATAAAGTGCTTTCTATGGTACATCTGTAGGAGTATCTAAACAAGAGGTGTAGGCTTAATATATGTGGAAGGAGTTTTAAAGGGGACATGATGGGAAAGTGTTTGCACAAAGAATGGTTAATGTCTGGAACTCCAGCCAGAGGAAGTTGTGGAATCAAATACAATCACTAGGGTTAAGAGCCATTAGGCAGGCACTTAAGTAGGCAAGGAACAGAAGGATATGTTTCTAATGTGAGGCAAATGGGATTAGTATAGATAGGCAAAAAGGTCAGGAGACATAAAGAACCACAGATGTTGTCTGAGAAAACAAAAGAGAAAGTGCTGGAGTAACTCAGCAGGTCAGGCAGCATCTGTGGAAACATAGAAACATAGAAATTAGGTGCAGGAGTAGGCCATTCGGCCCTTCGATCCTGCACCGCCATTCAATATGATCATGGCTGATCATCCAACTCAGTATCCTGTACCTGCCTTCGCTCCATACCCCCTGATCCCTTTAGCCACAAGGGCCACATCTAACTCCCTCTTAAATATAGCCAATGAACTGGCCTCAACTACCTTCTGTGGCAGAGAATTCCAGAGATTCACCACTCTCTGTGTGAAAAATGTTTTCCTCATCTCGGTCCTAAAAGATTTCCCCATTATCCTTAAACTGTGACCCCTTGTTCTGGACTTCCTCAACATCGGGAACAATCTTCCTGCATCTTGCCTGTCCAACCTCTTAAGAAGGGATTGGACAGGCGACCTTTCAGGTCGGGACCGTTCTTCAGGGGAAAAGCTCAGCATAGATGCACTGGGCTGAAGGGTCTGTATCTGTGCTATGTGAATCTGTGATTCCATAAGACATGGGGGCAGAGTTAGGCCATTCAGCCCATTGCGCCTACTCTGCCATTCAATCATGGCCGATCTGCGTTTCCCTCTCAACCCCATTCTCTGCCTTCTCCCCGTAACCTTTGACGCCCTTCCTAATCAAGATTCTTAGATTGCCCTGTCTGGAAAACTGTTTGATTATTGAAGTAATTGTGCATTTCCAGTGAGTGGTCGCGAGGTTAAATCCAGACATCTAAACCCACAGCAGGGTGTTGCCTCAGGCTGGAAGCCATTGTGTTTTCTGGATGCCACATCCAACCAGGCTGCATGCCCAGCTTGTGGTTGGCACTGCAGCCCAACCTCGATCTGTTGGTGCTCTCCCACCTTTTTGCTACACGGCAGGGTGGCTTCCTGGTCTCCCGCAGCCAGAGGCAAGCCTTGCCGGCTGGGAACACTGATCGGGATTTCTGAACAGTGCGGCGCACAGCATAAGCCTTGGCTTCGTTATGAGGAGTGTTGGGTGCAGTGACAGGGAGCTGAGGAGCGCTTCAGGCCAGGTTCTGAGATGGTTCCGTTTTACAGCTACTCGCATTAGCTCTCCTGTCATTTCAAGTGTTGACATCCAAAGGCAAGCGTGGCAGTTTTCCAGCTAGCATCTCTTGCAGGAAAAGATAGGCAGGATAGAATCAGGAAGAAGTAGGTAAAAAAAAAAATTGTGGTTGGACCACATGGATCGGATCACATGGATTGGATCTATAGACTTTAGAAACAGCGTGGAAACAGGCCCTTTGAACCACTGAGTCTGTGCCAGCCAACGATCACCCTGTATACTAGCACTATCTTACACACCAGGGACAATTTACAATTTACCAAAGCTATAAATCTGTAGGTCTTTGGAGTGTGGATGGAAACTGGATCAACTGGAGAAAAAACAGGTGGTCACAGGGAGAACATGCAAACTCCATACGTACAGCACCCGTAGTCAGGATCAAACCCAGGTCTCTGGGGCTGTGAGTCAGCAACTCAATCGTTGCGCCACTGTGCTGCCCTAATATCATATCTTTCTGCCCCCAGAGATGTTGCCTGACTCACTGAGTTACTCCAGCACTTTGTGTACTTTTGTGTAAAATAGCATCTGTGGTTCTTTGTTTCTAACTACTGAGGTGGTCCACTTCTTTTGTCTTACATGGTTCTGGTTTGGGCCACGCCTTTCCCCATCCCTCTTCTTACTGAGACCATGGTCTTTACCGAGCTATCGCTCTGATTATTGGGAATGAATGAGAAAGAATATTAGTGAAAAGAAAGTTGCTGGAATTTGAAGCCTTGCACTCATTTAAGTCTGAGATGAGGGGTGGGGGTGAGAGGGGAGGGGGGGAAGAAACCTCTCAATAAAGCGCAAGTCTCTATCTCAAAGAGCAGGGAAACAGAGTCTTTGGATTTATTTTAGGTGGACGCGGACATTTTCTTGAAAAATAAGTGGGTGAAAGATTACTAGGGCTATCAGGAGTGTGGATTGGAGTTTACAATCAGATCACCCATGAGCAGAGCAGGCTTGAGGATCTATACCTGCTATTTTCAGCCCCTCGAGCCCCCTCTGCCATTCAATAAGATCATGGCTGATCTGGGGTCAAGGAAAGAGCGTTCACGTCGCGCCCCTGTTTCCACCATCGCGCACAAGAAGCACAAGAAGCGAGAAGACAGACACCGTTGTATGCAGATGCCGAGAAGTGTGGTCAGCTCTGGCTGAACAACTTCTAATCTTGTGTGTGGACTCGATAAGCAGAAAAAGAAGATTGGCTGATCTGACTTTAAACCCGGATAAATCTGAGTGAATCAGGCAAGGCCTGGACTGTGTCAGTGACTGTGGTTTAAAATGGGCACTCTGTAGCAGCAGCTAACACGTTACTACTCTCTAATTGCTCGTGTTATTCTTGTTTACATCCCAGGTTGCTTTTCTCTTCCGACCTCTCTTGGCACAAAATGATTAGATAATGAAGTAACTTCTGTCTGACACAGATTTCATTAAAAAAAAAGGGAGCACATGCTGTCAGTCACAGACTTACAACTGTAGCCGGGTTCTGTTTCATAATTGACTGCCGGCAGGGAGTGAACCTGGGGGTCCGTCTCAGCACATGAATTACTCGTCTGTAGGAGATGGGAGCAGGGAAAGGCATAGCTGCTCCGCTAGCAGCAGACCAGACGCCCGGAGGCAATTACTTTCATAATTCAATCGCATTGGTGTAATTCTGAGAAAATAATCGTACCGCTATTATAAATCACAAAGATGCAATCAGCCGTCCACCTGACTTTCCTTGATTTCAATCATTGTGTTGATTGTCCAGAAAAGATCAATAAGTTGCAGGTACAGGGAGTGCTTATGAAACACAACTAAGCATTGGGCATTATTAGTAGCTGCCTTTGTCTGGAGTTTAAATGTCAGCTGCTTGCTGCTCGAGTTCACATTCTAAGACATCACCTTCAGGGTTACAGTGGGAGGTGAACTCACCCAGTGTCCCATTTAAGCGGCAGGCAGATTCCTTTTGCTTATCACCCACTATGTAGAGATCTGAGAGATGGAGGGAGTTTTTGGTACCCCTTTTTTCTAGTGGGCTGTTGCCAAGCTTGTGAATGAAGGATAATAGAGGGAGTACAGAGAAGGTTCACCAGACTGATTCCTGGGATGGCAGGACTTTCATATGAAGAAAGACTGGATAGACTCGGCTTGTACTCGCTAGAATTTAGAAGATTGAGGGGGGATCTTATAGAAACTTACAAAATTCTTAAGGGGTTGGACAGGCTAGATGCAGGAAGATTATTCCCGATGTTGGGGAAGTCCAGAACTAGGGGGTCACAGTTTAAGGATAAGAGGGAAGTCTTTTAGGACCGAGATGAGAAAATCATTTTTTACACAGAGAGTGGTGAATCTGTGGAATTCTCTGCCACGGAAGGTAGTTGAGGCCAGTTCATTGGTTATATTTAAGAGGGAGTTAGATGTGGCCCTTGTGGCTAAAGGGATCAGGGGGTATGGTGAGAAGGCAGGTACAGGATACTGAGTTGGATGATCAGCCATGATCATATTGAATGGCGGTGCAGGCTCGAAGGGCCGAATGGCCTACTCCTGCACCTATTTTTCTATGTTTCTATGTCTATATGGCTTAATAGTTATGGTTCAAGAACAGTTTCTTTCCATCAGCCGTCAGGCATTTGAACCACACTACACAACCCTAACCACAACCCTAGCTTAGTTTAGCTTAGTTTAGTTTAGAGATACAGCGGGGAAACAGGCCAGCGCTATCCCACACACTAGGGACAAATTACAATTTTACCAAGCTAATTAACCTACAAACCTGTACGTCTTTGGAGTGTGGGAGGAAACCGGAGCACCTGGAGAAAACCCACGAGGTCACAGGGAGAAAATACAAGCTCTTTACAGCAGAATCCATAGACAAGATTGAAGCAGGGTCTTTGACGCTGTAAGGCAACAACTCTACCACCACACCTCTGCCGCCTAGATCAACACCAAAATAATGCAGACATTTTATATGTTGCACTAGGTACTTCAGTATGGTCTGGCCACCTAGTATAACCGATAGTTTATTGTGCAGTTGTTTATTGTAAGTTTATTTGTTGTTCTAGTGCATTTAATGTGCCTGTAATGCTTCCGCCAGTAAGAATTTTATTGTTCCGAACCTATTGCAATTAACAGCATTTGATGCCTCTGGGCCTGTACTCGCTGGAGTTTTGAAGGATGAGGGGAAAATCTCATTGAAACTTACCGTATAATGAAAGGCGTGGATGTGCGGAGGATGTTTCAATTAGTGGGAGAGTCTAGAACCAGAGAACACAGCCTCAGAATAAAAGGGCATACCTTTAGAAAGGAGATAAGGAGGAATTTCTTTAGAAGGTGGTGAATCTGTGGAATTCATTGCCACAGATTGATCACCAAAGGCCAAGTCTTTGGGCATTTTTGAAACAGAGATTGACAGGCACTTGATTAATAAGGGTTTAAACAGTTACAGGGAGAAAGGGGTTGAGAGGGAAAGATAGATCAACCATGATGGAGTGGACTCGATGGGTTGAATGGCCGAATTCCGCTCTTGTGAGTTATGGTCTTATAAACAGTCCTGATTCTTGACACGTGACTCTTCTGACAGGAAATGGTGATAATGTTTATTTATCTCTCTAGTAGACAAATGTGTGCATCTGTTGCACGATCTCTAATCTCTGAGCATTAAAGCCGAGGCTGCCCTGTGCTTGAAATTGAAATGAAATGAGTTGTTTGGCCTGCCTGAAACCACTAATTTCATCCCACAAGGCCCCTATTTGCTGCGAAACCAGTCATTTTTGCCCAAAATGCTCCTCCTGGGCAAATACGAGCATCCTGCCAGGCCAGGAAAAGTCCAGAAAAAGTGCCTTTCACTGAGATTTCACTCAGATTTTTTTTTAAGAGTCTACCAGTCCTGTACTAGCCCAGGAGGAGTCCCTTCAGCCCATCAGTAAGTATTCCCCCTGCAAGTATTAAACCTTACCCCAGTATTTTTCTCCCTTCATTGGCTCCATGTGAGATCCAGGCCAGGATAGACTTTCCTCCTTCATTGCTGCAGAAAAAGATGAAAAATGTCTAAAATTGATTCTCCACCCTCGCCCCCTTCTCTCTCTCTCAGAGTCTCTCACCTGTTTTGGGCAGAATTTCTGACACTTTCTGAGCTGCCAGCTCACCAGGCCTGAGTGACTGAGCTGCCAGCCCACCAGGCCTGAATGACTGAGCTGCCAGCCCACCAGGCCTGAGTGACCGAGAAGCCAGCCCACCAGGCCTGAGTGACTGAGCTGCCAGCCCACCAGGTCTGAGTGACTGAGCTGCCAGCCCAAGAATGAATTTGGTGCACAATGTCCATTCTAGCCCTCTGGAAGCCAGTCCCTTCAGCCCACAACACCCATACTAGCGCTCCAGATAGCCCCCCCCCCCCCCCCCAGAAAAGTGCACTGGTGTCCTCCTGTCTTTCCCAAAGTTCAGCCGTTAATCTACATTACTATTTATTGAACTCATGTGCAGGAATAAACTGCAGATGCTGGTTTACACCGAAGATAAACACAAAATGCTTGAGTAACTCAGCGGGATGGGCAGCTTCGCTGGAGAAAAGTAATAGACGACATTTCAGGTCGAGACCCTTCTTCAGGTCTCGAAGTTGAAGAAGGGTCTTGACCCAAAACATCACCTATTCCTTTTTTCCAGAGATGCTGACTGACCCCCGCCGAGTTACTCCAGCATTTTGTGTCTATCTTCATAGAACTCATGTTCTATAATAGTAAGATTAAACGAGAACTTACCAGTTCGAAGTTTGATCTGTATTTTATGAGGAGTTACGATGAGGGATTACGTGAAGAACCCGTCCAGCACGCATGCGCGACATACTTCAAAGCAGCGGTGTGGAATCACAGAAAGACACAATAATTGAAATAAACATAGTAAGAAAAAGGAGAACTTAAATATCAGTTGATCTCTGTAATTGAGGGTGGGAGCGGAGGGCACGTAATCCCTCATCATAACTCCTCATAAAATACAGATCAAACTTTGAACTGGTAAGTTCTCGTTTAATCTTACTATTTTATTTCGGAGTCACGTGAGTGACTACGTGAAGATTTTAAAGCTCTGTGATTTCAAACCGTGTAACAGTTCATACTTCACTCGCTGCCGAAGTCATTCGAGGGAGGAAGTATGTTATCGTAATCAACCATGATCTGTTTGTAAAACAATAATGGTGTTATTCAAACAATAACAAAGAAAAATGCTCCCCCGGGCTTAATTGATATATTTGCAGATTCTAATACTTTTTCTGCGAACGATACATGTTCTGCCAGCGGCTTGTTATAAAATATTTGGAACGTTTTTCTCCCTAGACCACCCCGCTGTAACCAAGATGCCCATAGGCATGTCCATCCTCTTAGCCGCCGACATGGATGCTGCCCTGGTGGAGTGAGATTTGTACACGTTAGTATTTGCTCCAGCAGCTTCCAGTACCTGCTTGAGCCATCTTGAGATAGTTTGGCTCATCACCCGACCATAAGATTTCTTGTGGCTGACCCATAAGGCTTTTCCTCTCCCTCGGGGATTTCTTGTTGTGTCGATGTAATTCAATAAGTGGGTCATGACACATAACCGTGGTTCAGGTGGGTATGCCCGGAATTCCATGACTGGACCTGATGTTCCTGGTCTGCTCTGTTTGACCAGCCCCTGAATGGAAAATGAGACACGGTCTGGTGTTATAACCATATTGTCCAATCATAGTAGATGGAAGGACTGGACTCTTTGTGCTGAGACAAGTGCCATTAGCATGACCGACTTCAGGGTTAGCTGTTCCAGGGTGAGGGACCTGGCTGGTGACCATCCCCTAAGGTATGTCAGGACCACACTGACATCCCAGATTTGGGTGTACCTAGGTCTGGGGAATTAGAGTTGAATATGCCTCTCATGAGTTTGATCACCAGCGGTTGGGATCCTATGGCCTGTTGTCCTGGTGCCTGAATTAAATAGGCTGATAGAACACTTCTGGCTGTGTTAATGGTGCTGTAGCTGAGTCCTTCATTGTGGTGAAGGCCTGCCAGGAACTCTAGTACATTGTTTATTGTAGTAGTTGAATGTGTAGTTCCTGTATTCGAACAGTATCTTTCCAACTTCTTGATGTTCGACAAGTATTGTTTCCTTGTGGACATGCGGTGGGATGCTGCCATCGTGTTGATAGTGCTGTCTGACAATCTCAGGCCCAGCAATGGCCTTTTCAAAATCTGCAAACCCAGTAGTTTGATTTTATTGTGGCATGGGTGGCTTATGCCTGATACCGGGTGAGTTGATAAGTCTGGTCTACTGGGAAAGTCATTGGGTTTTCGATGACCATGTTGAGGATCACTGGGAACCATGGCTGTGTAGGCCAGTCGGGTACTATCAAAATACCTGAAGCAGAGTCCACCTGTATTTTGCATTGTACCCGACTAATGAGGTCGTAGTACCTGATTGATGAGGTAGAAAGAAGGGAGAAAACATAGAGATTAGATCCCTCCCCCCTCCAGTTCAGCGAGAATGTATCCATTGCCGCTGCCTGCAAGGTCTGGTTCCCATGCGACATACGTCGGTACGTGGTGATTCAATTGGAATACAGAGAAATCAATATCTGGTGTTCCATATTGCTTTGTAATTTCAGCAAATACTTTGGTTTAATATGTCTGCCACAGTTTTTAGCTCACCTGGTAGGTAAGTTGCTGGTAGTCAAATATGTTTGACGACATACCATTACCAAATTGTGTTAATCAAATTATCACATGATATCGATTTTATTCCGCCCATGTGGTTTAGTATATGCCACCACTGTGATATTGTCAATTTATAAACGAACATGCCGAATGGTGCACTATTGAACAATATGCTTTTAACCCATAGAACGCACCCAACATTTCCAACTGGGTTTTATGTCCAGTGTCTGTAGTGATGATGACTCCAAATTAGTCCATTTACCACCTGTTCTGGATATGGGTTATTTTGTTTAAACACTAGCACCTTAGCTCTAATGGAAAGGTCCAAGTTAAGTAGCTATGCCGCTACTAATTTCCCAATTACTCTTGCCACTTTGTCGAATGGTTGGTTGATTGTTAACCATTAATTTGTTAGGTTTGTGCCAATTACGATGACTCTCCTTTTGGCAACGTTATAGACAAGTGGATTGAGTTATTGAATACCAGATAGTCCATAGTTGTGGATGGTGTCAACGTAGATTTATCTGCATAGTGTGACAGAGCCCACGCTAAATAAGTTTATAGTAGCTAATGCTGCTGATTTAGCTATTTTCATGGTTTTTGTTTATCGTTAAATATCATCGCGATATGCCATGACAATATGTTTCCTTAATAGTGTCAGGGCTGGTTTGAATATCTTGGAAAACAGTTTTGACACATATTTAGTGCATTAGTCAATAATTTATACTGCCATAGTTACCTCATCCAGGTAAATTTTAGGTATCTCTGAAGATCTTTGTAATTGGGTACTGAATAGTATGCATCTTTTAAGTTGATGCCTACCATAAAGTATCCTAAGGAATCCACTTTAGGCAGTTACAAAGTTTTCCATTGAAGTGTGTATACCTGGTGAAAATATTCAAGTGGTTAAGTCAATGATGGTGCGACATTCACCATCTTTTGGGTTTTTTGGTAAATTTAATATGGTTCCAAAGGTTCATATTTAGACTTCTTTATGACCCTTTTGTATGTCTTCTCCAGTTCAGCTTGTCCCTCATGTTTCCTTTTTAGTGGGAGGGAAAACCCCTTTGGGGTGTATGCTGAACTGGTGGCAAGTTTTCTTAATTCAATTTTTGTCCTTTAATACTTTTGGTATAACTACCAAGTGTGATAGTTCTTCATGCTTCCAAACCCAGGTGTGCCCCCCCCCCCCCGTTAGCACAAACCCTTCACCTTTTATATGATGGTAGGAACCATACTCAACTACCTCCACTGTTGTTTAGTAGTGTTTTCATTTCTTCGGTTTCTGGTTCCTTGTCTGTCGGGATGGTGTTGTTGGGGGGTGGCGCATTTTCCATGGGGCCCGCTCTAGGCCCTGGCCTGAAAAGGCTTGCGGGGACTGGCATGCGGGCCCCGAGCTTTCACCAGTACCATGAAGTAGACGCCTACTGGTGGATGCGTCGAGGTACTGCTGTCTGGTTTTGTGTGGTTTGCTCATTCCAGGTCCTGCCCTCATGATGCCGAATATCTTGGACACTTCGTCCAGTTTTTAGGCTTGGTTTGGTAATTTTGCCAGAGAGCAGGATCTGTGGTTGTGTGGTCGCCGTTCTCACAGTCCTGTGATTTTTTGGGTTGAGGGCAGGTTCTATGACTTCCTTCGAGAGGTTGCGGATCACATACTATGTTGAACAGTAGGGTCAGGTGATTTGCCATACTACCCTGCCCCTCTGGAATGAGCATGCGAGATTATAGCCGACGTCAGGGGTATCAATATTGCAAATTAAGATTTTGGGTTTAAAAGCCCTGCTCAATGTACCCCCAACAATGGTAGGCACTTCGAGCATGTGTAATTTTGGGGAGGCGTGATAAAATTCAACGCCTCATTACCTGTCTTGGAGAGGATTTTGGAAAAAACAGGTAGTATGCTGGCCGCCAGCTTAGGCTGTAACGGCCATCTCGCTCGTGGTGTAGCCACGTAGCGGTACTCACACCCAGCAGCTCTTCCTGGTCCTGTACCTCAAGCATACTCCCGATGTTGTTCAGCCAGTGACCCCTCTTCTTGACCAGCCCAGCCCTGGTCGCCATCGATCTCCTCTGATGAGGGAGATGGCCAGTGCTGTTAGTGCACTGGAGCGGGAGTGTTATGATCCCTTGGTGAGCTTGCCCCAGCTCCCGAGGCAAGTCTCGCTGGGGTTTTTTACTCCATGACCTTTCTCCAGGCTTGGAAAACAGACACTTACTCGCTCTCGGGCGGTCGTTTGAAGTGCCGGTTCCATCTTCCGTGTCTGTCTCCAGCCCGAGGTTTGGTTGCCAACTTTGCTCAAGAGGCTGCCTGCCGTTCTCGGGCGGCGTTTCTGCCGTTTTCAGGCGGCGTGTCTCCTGTCGGAGTATGCAGGGATTACCGGCCGGTTTTTGAATTTCCCTCCAGTCCGCTGCTGTTGGTCAGACAGCTCTTAGCGGACTGGGCATCGGCTCAGTACCCTGACTGTGGACCGCAGCGTGTGTGGTCCAGGTGCCGCCTCTCGCCCCCTCCACTGACGGAACGCTCCTTCCCTGGAATCGAACGGGGGCGGTTTCCCTCTGTGCTGCTTTGCTCCAGTTTCCCCTGGTGCACAAGGAGGAGCAAAGTTGTGAGTTTGAACCTGTGGGTAAGTACTTACCTAACGGTCCGTTCTTTCAAGCTTGTAGCGGGAGCGCCCGTACTCCCGTTCGTCGCTGTTGCACTGCTTGAACGCTCATGTCGCGCATGCGTGCTGGACGTGTTCTTCACGTAGTCACTCACGTGACTCCGAAGTAAAATAGCACAGGAGGCTATTTTACTCATCAAATCAAAGGCGCCATCTTTCAGAAATTCCCTTCACTCCCCCTGTAACTATGTTCTCTCTCAGCTTGTTTATCAACTAAAGGGCAGCATGGTGGCAGAGCAAGTGTAACTGCTGACTCACACCTCCAGGGACCCAATTTAAATTCTGATAGCTGGTGTTATCTATCTGCAGGGAGTTTGGCACCTTCTCCCTGTGACTATGTGGGGTTGCTTCCTGCTTTAGTTCTCTCTCACTTCCCAAGGACAGCAGGTTAGATGACCACTATACAATTGTCTGTACCAGCTAAACTATCTGGCATGCTGCAGCAAGACCTACAACCAAGCGTTTGTGCCTCAACTGCTCTCTTCGTGGAGGTCAAGCTCAGATTGACTCTCAACTTCCTCACCACAGCATCTTTCCAAGTGGCCAGAGCAGGTTGCTGCCATCTCACCAAACCAATGGCTCACTGCAGCATCTCGATAACACCGAATAACACCGTGCATAATCTTCCAAAATCCTTTCCATTTTAATGGTATCTTCCTTGTAGCAGGGTGACCAGAATTGTACGCAGAACGCCAAGTGTGGCCCTACCAGTGTATTGTACAACTGCAACATGAAGCCCTGTGCCCAATACCTTGACCGATGAAGGCAAGTGTACCAAATGCCTTCTTCACCATGGTGTGTCTATCTATGTCGTCACTTTCATGAAACTATGTTCCTCCACCCCACGGCCTCTCTGTTCTACAACATTCTTCAGAGTCCTAAATTTACTTTAAAAACAAGGAACTATTTCAATGATATGGAAGAGAACATACACGGCAAGATCAGCAAGATTGCAGATGACACAAAAGCGGGTGGATTTGCAGATAGTGAAGGCCACATTTAGTGAGGCTACATTTAGAGTATTGTGTTCAGTTCTGGGCACCGTGTTATAGGGAAGATGTCAAGCTGGAAAGGGTTCAGAGAAGATTTACGAGGATGTTGCCAGGTCTAGAGGGTCTGAGCTAGAGGTTGAGTAGGCTGGGACTTTATTCCATGGAACGCAGGAGGATGAGGGGTGATCTAAAAGAAGTGTATAAGATCATGAGAGGAATAGATCAGGTAGATGCTCAGAGTCTCTTGCCCAGAGTAGTGAATCGAAGACCAGAGGACATAGGTTTAAGGTGAAGGGGAGAAGATTTAATAGGAATCTGAGGGGTAACTTTTTCACACAAAGGGCGGTAGATGTATGGAACAAGCTGCCATAGGAGGTAGTTGAGGCTGGGACTATCCCAACATTTAAGAAGCAGTTAGACAGGCACATGGATAGGACATGTTTGGAGGGATAGGGACCAAATGTTGGCAGGTGGGACTCATGTAGCTGGGATATGTTGGCTGGTGTGGGCAAGTTGAGCCAAAGGGCCTGTTTCCACACAGTATCACTCGACCACTATGACTCTTAACTATAGATGCTGGTTTATATCAAAGATAGACACAAAATACTGGTGTAACTCGGCGAGTCAGGCAGCATCTCTGGAGAAAATGGATACGTGACATTTTGGGTCTGAACCCTTTTTCATAATATCTTAAATTTACACTGTTGAAGAAAAAAATCCATCATTTGGAGGAATTCCCTACCACAGAAGGCTGTGAAAGCCACGTCTGCATATATTTAAGAAAGACATGGAATTGTTGATATTAAAAGCATCAGAGAATGGGAGCATGGTATTGACACAGATGATCAGTTGCAATGGTATTAAATGGAGTAACAGGTTTGAGGGGCTGAATGGCCTATTCCTACTCCTGCTTTTTTTTTCTCTGATTGCTATTCTGTTAGAAATCTGAACAAAGTGTTCCATCTGCTTGGCCAAATGGCTGTAAAAAGCTCCCGTGGCTTTATCTGAGGCAGACCAAGGATTTTATTGATATTCTGGCCAATTAACTTCAGTCATTCACTAATTGTGATGAACTTTGCTGTCCAGAATGTGACTGCTTGCCTATCAATGGTTGTATGGCTCATTGGTTGCCCAATGTTTGGGGTAAGTGAGGACCCTCAAGGCTCTGTATAAAACCAGTTATTTCTGTTTTCTTACCTAGAAGCTATAAGTATTTATATGACGTGTAGGGAGGAAAGCCTTCAGAGGGGTGAACCCCCGAAAAGCACCTGGTCCTGATGGTATACCCGGTCGTGTTCTAAAAACCTGTGCGGACCAACTGGCGGGAGTTTTTACGGACATTTTCAATCTCTCACTTCTGAGGTCTGAGGTCCCCACCTGCTTTAAAAGGGCATCAAATCTAAAACCAGTGAACTCTTACATACATATATGGAAAACACAAATATAGCAGATGTGCGGAGGATTGCAAACCCGACGGGAAGGGATTATTCGTTTTATTCAACGGTGCATAAAACATACTCACGGATAGACTATTTTCTTGTGGATACAAAATTAATTCCGCATACTATGAACCCTAAATACCACATTAATGCGATCTCAGACCACTCTCCGTTAACTTTTGTTTTAAAACTAGAAGGAATGTCTATGAATAAATCGTTCTGGAGGTTTAACCCGCAAATTTTAAAAGACCCACTAGGGAGTATATATCTAAAAAAACAGATGGACCTATTTTTTGAGATAAACGATACACCAGATATATCCCCCACGCTATATGGGAATCCTTCAAAGCATTTATTAGAGGAGTCATTATTTCATTTCAAGCTTATCAAAATAAAAAAAATAAGAATGAACAAAGACATTTAGAAGAACAAATAAAACAATTAGATACAGATAATGCTAAAGATCCAACTATGGATAAACATAATAAAATCCTACTATTGAAATTCATTCTAAATAAATTACTGTCAGAAAGTTATAACACTATTTCAAATTACAAAACAAGAACACTTCGAATTCGGGGACAAACCCCACAAACTTCTAGCACGCCAATTGAAAAAAAGGGAAAAAGAGAATGCAATACTAAAGATTAAATCAGATAGAGGGGAATTATTAACACTACCCAAGGATATCAATAAAAGATTTGCTCAATTTTACCAGAATCTATACACATCTAAAACGTTAATAGACAATAATAAAATTTCAGAATTTCTAGATAATTGTAACCTACCACAATTAGAACTGAGGGAACAAGAGGAACTGGGAGCACAAATTACTTCTAAGGAGATAGAAGACACAATAAAAACACTAAAGAATGGAAAAACACCAGGACCAGACGGATTCAGTAATGAATTTTATAAAGCTTTTTACGACATAGTTACTCCACGATTACAGAAAATGTATACATATGCTTTTAAAGAGCAAAGCTTACCTGAAACACTAGCAGAATCAACGATCATATTAATACTTAAAAAAGATAAAAATATAGAAGAACCAGGATCATATAGAGCTATTGCTTTGTTAAATACGGATCAAAAAATAATAGCGAAAACACTAGCCAGTAGACTAAGCAGGTATGTTAGTAGATTAATAAATGAGGATCAAACAGGATTTATACCTAAGAGACACTCATTCAATAATTTGAGACATTTGCTTAACATAATGCACTCACATAAATCTCCCGACCAAGAGTTATCTATCATCTCACTGGATGCAGAAAAAGCATTTGATCAAGTAGTATGGGATTATATGATTAAAGTATTGCAAAAATTCCAATTGGGAGAGAACTTCATTGCATGGATAAAACTATTATATAACAAACCTACGGCTAGAATACTAACTAATAATATATTATCCTCGAAATTTGAATTATCAAGGGGGAATAGACAAGGATGTTCATTATCACCGCTGTTAATTGCTTTGGTAATTGAACCCCTTGCTGAAAAAATAAGAACACACCCGGATATTTATGGTTATAATACAAAATATTCAAATAACAAAATATCCCTATATGCCGATGATGTACTACTGTACATCACAAAACCACAAATTAGTATACCAAATATATTAAATTTAATTGAGGACTTTGGATCCTTCTCAGGATATAGAATAAATTGGAACAAAAGCGAAATTATGTCGATAAAACCAAAAGACTCAACACACCTAAAGGGAAATTCCCCTTTAAAATAGCTACAGAAAAATTCAAATATTTGGGAATTGAAATTACTAGAAATTACCAGGATATGTTTAAAGCCAATTATAATCCCTTACTTAAGACATTAAATAATTTGATTAAATTCTGGAAAACACTTCCGATGTCCTTAATAGGCAGAATAAATGCTATAAAAATGATTTTCTTACCACAAATCCTATATCTATTTCAATCAATACCTATATATCTCCCAAAAAAGTTTTTCAAAAAATTGGACTCAGACATTACAAATTTTATATGGGATTATAAATCCCATAGAATACAAATAGCACACCTTAATAAACGAAAAGAGTTGGGGGGTCTAGCGCTCCCTAATTTTATGTATTATAATTGGGCAGTAAATATTAAAAATATGAATCACCTGCTGGACAATTCTGCCCAGCAGGCGGACTGGATTGTAATGGAAAAAGGGGACTGCTCCCTGAGTAATATAGGAGCGACTATCCTCTCACCAATAAATTTGAATAATAAAAATTATTAAAAAATCCAATTATACATAGCACAATTAGAACATGGAAACAAATAAAACAGAATCTAAAATTAAGAAACCTATCTCTTTTAATACCAATAGTCAATAATCCATCGTTTAAACCATCAATCATAGACAAATCATTTATACAATGGGAAAGAATGGGAATCAAAACGCTCGAAGATCTGTATGAATTGGGAAAATTACTATCATTTCAACAACTACAACTGAAATATAATTTGAAAAATAATCAATATTTTAAATATCTTCAAATTCGTGATTATCTGAAAAAATACACAAAAGACTATCATAATATGCCTTCCGACACTGGATGAAGCAATGAAGACAAAGGCGGAATCAGCTAATCTAATATCGTACCTATATAATATCATTTTAAACATAGAAATACCCACAACAGATGGAATTAGAAGAGACTGGGAACAAGAATTAGCTATAAAAATTTCAAAAGAGAGCTGGGATAATCATTTACTACAGGTGCATAAATGTACGATCAACGTACGACATACTCTCATCCAATTCAAAACATTACAAAGACTATATTATTCAAAAACTAAATTAAATAAACTCTTCCCTAATGTCTCACCCATCTGTGATAAATGTCTGTGTCAAGAAGCTACCATAGCACATTCTTTTGTTTTTTGTACAAAAATCCAAAAATTCTGGTATGAAATATTTGATATTTTTTCAAAATTAATCAAAATAAAACTGGTACCAAAACCAGAATGAATCATTTTTGGAATATCGGAAGGTAACCCTGAATTAAACGTGTATCAGAAGAATTTATTCAATTACGGGCTAATAATGGGAAAAAAGCTCATACTTAAATTCTGGAAAAATGCGCCCACACCAACAATAAAAATGTGGATATCAAATATGTTTGAAACATTACATCTGGAAGAGATGAGATTCCTCTTAGCAGGTAAAGCAGACCAATTCCAAAAGACGTGGTCTACGTTTCTGGACCTATTACCAGCATGAGTGCAATAGTAATTTTAAAAATAAATAAATAAATAAATGGTATCAGGACCTGGCAATGGGAGGTAAAACAACAAAAAGAGACTTGGTTGGTAGTCCCCTTTCTGCGGAGTTTAATGTTATAATAGAGCGAATGTTCCTACTTTCTTTTTCTTTCTTTTCTAGGGTCTACTTTCTTACTTTACTTCCTTCTCTAACTTATTTTCTAAGGGGCTTTCTTTTCCCAACACTCTCTTGCACTTCACGACTCTTGCGCACTTTCTTTACTTTCCTTACTTCTATCTCTTTCTTAAAGCTCAAAAAAATGAAGCGGTACAAAAAATGTATTAAGATATATGTGTTGTGTATTATTGTAATTTACCGTACTTCTAATAAAAATAATTAAAAAAAAAAAAAGGCATCAATAGGCCCAAGAAGAGTAAGGTGACGTGCCTCAATGACTATCGACCAGTGGCACTAACGCCGGTGGTGATGAAGTGCTTTGAGAGGTTGATCATGGAGCAAACCAACTCCTCCCCTCGACAAAAACCTGGACCCACTGCAGTTCGTGTACCGCCACAACAGATCAACGGTGGATGCGATCTCGCTGGCCCTCCACTCCGCACTGGACCACTTGGACAACAAAAACTCATATGTCAGGCTGTTATTCATTGATTACAGCTCGGCATTTAACACAATCATCCCCTCCAAACTGGTTACCAAACTCGCAGAACTGGGTCTCTGCGCATCCCTCTGCAACTGGATCCTCGACTTCCTCATCCACAGACCACAGTCTGTTCGTATGTGTCAGCCTCGATAACAATCAGCACGGGAGCACCTCAAGGCTGCGTGCTCAGCCCCCTGCTGTACTCATGACTGCGTAGCGAACCACAGTGCGAACTCCATCATCAAGTTCGCTGACGACACCACTATTGTACGGCGTATCACTGATGGGGATGAGTCAGAATATAGAAGAGAGATCGAGCAACTGTCCATATGGTGCCAGCGCAATAACCTGGCCCTCAACACCAGCAAAACCAAGGAACTGATTGTGGACTTTGGAAGGAGTAGGAGGAGGACCCACAGTCCCATTTATATCAACAGGTCGATGGTTGAAAGGGTCAAGAACTTCAAATTCCTGGGCGTGCACATCTCTGAAGATCTTTCCTGGTCCGAGAACACTAACGCAATTATCAAAAAAGCTCATCAGCGCCTCTACTTCCTGAGAAGATTACGGAGAGTCGGATTGTCAAGGAAGACTCTCTCTAACTTCTACAGGTGCACAGTCGAGAGCATACTGACCAGTTGCATCGTGGCTTGGTTCGGCAATTGGAGCGCCCTGGAGAGGAAAAGACTACAAAAAGTAGTAAACACTGCCCAGTCCATCATCGGCTCTGACCTTCCTTCCATCGAGGGGATTTATCGCAGTCGCTGCCTCAAAAAGGCTGGTAGTATCACCAAAGACCCACACCATCCTGGCCACACACTCATCTCCCTGCTACCTTCAGGTAGAAGGTACAGGAGCCTGAAGATTGCAACAACCAGGTTCAGGAATAGCTACTTCCCCACAGCCATCAGGCTATTAAACCTGGCTCGGACAAAACTCTGATTATTAATAACCACTTTCTGTTATTTGCACTTTACCAGTTTATTTATTCATGTGTGTATATATTTATATCATGGTATATGGACACATTTATCTGTTTTGTAGTAAATGCCTACTATTTTCTGTGTGCTTAAGCAAAGCAAGAATTTCATTGTCCTATACACTTGAACTTGAACTGCAGATGCTGGTTTAAACCGAAAACAGACACAAAGGGCCCTGAATCAGACTGTTCAGGTCTTGACCCGAAATGTCACCTATTCCTTTTCGCCAGAGATGCTTCCTGACCCGCTCAGTTACTCCAGCCTTTTATGTCTGTTTTCAGTATTTATATGACTCCTGATTTCTGAACAACATGGGCTCCAGAACGAGTAGGATTTATTTCCCAAAAGAACATAATTGCCCTGATCTGCTTTTCCTTTAGTTCTTCAACCAGTACTTTTGTTCACTTTACTGCATTTAAATTTGCCACGGTCATGTGGATTACTGATTTACATCAACTCCAAATACTTTTCCTAAGGAAGCATGTTAATTGACTGTAAGTAAAACAGAGATGATTTTATCAGCAGAAGCATATTGTGTGACTAAAAAAAAATAATGCATATACATAGCAATACATGTAAAATTCTTAAGGGATTGGACAGACTAGATGCAGGAAAAATGTTCCCAATGTTGGGGGAGTCCAGAACCAGGGGTCACAATGTAATGGGGCTGTCCCACTGCGGCGACCTAATTGGCGAGTTTAGAAATGTTTAGGACAGTTTGAAAAAATGTCTTGTTGAAGACTTCCTTCGACTATGTAGAAGAACTCCTTCGACTAGCTTCGCGAAAATTGGGCACCATATAGTGGAGAGTGAAGACGACCTCCCTTCGACTATGTTGAAGACTATCTATGACTACCTTCGACTACCTTCGATTACGTTCGACTATCATCGATTACCTACGAATAACATGCTGACCTATTACGACCTACTTCGACTAAACCTCCGAGTAAAAAAAGTATAGATTTTTTCCATGGTGACCTTTTTTTACTCGCGGGCATTTTTCAGCATGTTGAAAAATACGCCGTGACCTAGCTGAAGCCTCGAGTACACGGGGATTACTCTCGAGCATGAAGGAGAGTTACAAAGACCTCCTAGGACCTCGTGTCGACCATGCTGCGAGTATGAGTCGAGGGCAAACTCGCCAGAACTCGCGGATTAGGTCACCGCAGTGGGACAGCCCCTTTAGAATAAGGGGTAGGCCATTTAGGACTGAGATGAGGAAATACTTTTTCACCCAGAGAGTTGTGAATCTGTGGAATTCACTGCCACGGAAGACAGTGATGGCGAATTCACTGGATTTCTTCAAGAGAGAGTTAGATATAGCTCTTAGGGCAAATGGAATCAAGGGGAATGGGGAAAAGGCAGGAACGGGGTACTGATTTTGGATGATCAGCCATGATCATGTTGAAGGGCCGAATGGTCTACTCCTGCACCTATTTTCTATGTTTCTATTTTTCTAATTATCCATTACCCTGCAGTGTACATATAAACATACACTGCGGGGTAATGAATAATTGCTAGTTTCTAAAGGTTTATTTGAATGGCTGTGATATTTGAATTTGCGTTAAGATACCTTTTTCCTCATGTATGATCATGAGGGGAATAGATAGGGGAGATGCACAGACACCTTTACCTAGAGTAGGGATTCAAGAACCAGAGGACATAGGTGTATGTGAAAGGGGAATTATTTAATAGGAACCTGAGGGGTAACTTTTTTACATATATATTTTCAAGTACTGTATATAGAACGAGCTGCCAGAGGTAGCTGAGAGAGGTATTCAAGGATATCTGGACGGTACATGGATAAGAAAGGTGCAGAGTGATATGGGCTAAATGCAGGCAGGTGGGGCTAGAGTAGATGGATCATCTTGGTCGGCACAGACAAATGAGGCTGAAGGAGCTGTTTCTGTGCTGTAGGACTATGTCTCCAATACTAATATACAAAGAATCTCTGTAGATCCAGAGTTCATTTCCCATGACAAATTAAAAATCATGAAATAAAGCTGGAATTACAAAGTATCATTATTGTAACTCTTGGATTGTCTTCATCTGGTTCCCTAATGAGATTCAGAGCAGGTAACCTACCGTGTTTACTTGGTCCACTGTCCTGCATTCCCTCAGGGTAGAAAATGACAGCCTTCCACTCCACCTCTGAGATGGCTGATGAGGTCAATGTGTGACTTGCAGACTCTGCCACGTATGGAGCAAGTATTGCTTGATGGGTTGGCATTATGGGTGTACAAGGTGCACAAGTAGGTATCGTGGGTGACGGCACACTGATTTTCCGTGTTCACTGGGCTTCTAATCCTCCTGACAAATAGATGAGGTCCTCACTGCCACCATAAATGCTTCTCTATCTTGAGTGGTCACGAGCTGGGAATCCTCAGAATCGGCGAGGATGCTGCCCACTAAGTCAAGAAGGCCTTGAGAACACCCTTGAGTTGTTTCAACATCATCCTGGTTCAGATTGAACTCTGAGTAGATTCACATGTTGGAATCTAATGGTTGGTGTAAACCTTGTGGCTCAGCCATTATAATTAGTTTTGTAATGAAAGCCTTGATACTCAGGGTGTTGACTTGGGAGAAGATTGACCTTGGTCCAATTAACTCCCCAACAGATTTAAAGGATTTTCCGAAGATCATCTTGGGAGTGGACGAGGCACCTCTAGTGCTTTGAGGTGCCATCTCAAGGTAGACTTCTTCTAGATAGTCCATGTCTCTGAGGTGGACAGGAGGGCTGGGATCATATGAGGGTTGTGCCACATTTGAGGAATTAAATGGTTGTCATCGATAGGATGTTGTGAACGTTCTCCAGATTGATTTATAATTTATGATGCTCTTATAAGTAATTTACTTAGCTTTTATATGTATTTTATGGTGTTTTTATATGCAATGTATTTTATGTAATGTCGTCTCTTGTCTGGACCTTGAGCCTGAAGTAAAGTTTAATTTACAATATACAGTGGTGGGTCTGGTGTACTAGGAAAGATCGAGCAGATAATATGAGTACTCTCCCGGCTTGAGATGGTTGAGAGGTCATCTGATTAAATCAGACAGAATTTGAAAGGCTTGCTCAGGTGGATGTGGAGTTGATCTTCCCTGGACTGGGATGTCTAGAACCAGAGTCTGACATGCAGGATAGGGATGAGGATGAAGAAAGAGTACACTCTTGTGTACTGCCTAGGTGAGGTCTGCTGTATGATTTTACCTGGTTGTGTGTAACACAAAGCATTTCACTGTACCTCGGTACAGGGGACGATAAAGTATCATTGATTCATTTAGAAGAAATTCCTTCACTTAGAGAGTAGTGAATGTTTGGAATTCTCTACCGAAGAGGCTCCACAGCTGAGTATGTTCAAGATAGAAACCAATAGATTGCTCGATATAAAGGGAATGGAGGGATATTGGGTTAGTGCAGGATTACGGCACCATCTACAGGGATGACCTCACTGAATGGCAAGTCAGGCATAAGTGGATAAATAGCTTGCTCTTTTACAGTTTTTATCTCTTAGTCTTCAAACATTCATTTCCTTGGGTAACCAGCGGCTAGGGTGCCACATTGAATGTTTTGGTGAATGTCATCATCGTTGACTGAGAGATAAGAGGCGACTCCTGGAATATAGAAAGTAGTTACATACTCTAGCCTATATGTAACCACAAACCCACCACTGAAGAAGACTCTTAAGGGCCTGTCCCACGGGCGTCATTTGCGCGTCATTTACGCGACATCATTTACGGGTCGTGACGTGCATTAAGCGCGCATGGTGAGATGTGGTGGTGTAAGCAGTGACACGCGGCATGCGTGACGCGCAAATGATGCCCAAGTGGGACAGGCCCATTAATTATCCCCTGAAATGACCTTTCAAACAGGAATAGACAATATATGTAGACACGTGGAACTGCAGATGCTGGTTTGCAAAAAAAAGACATAGTGCTGGATTAACTCCAGCATTTTGTCTTTTTTTTAATAGATAATAAGTCTTGGCCTTGATGGTACATGAACAAATGTCTATGCCTGTCAAACAAATTTTAAAATTAATTTCTGATTTTCAACATCCTCATTATCCATTGACCATGTAACTACTCAAAGAAAATAGTTGATATTGTTTCCAAGGATAAGTAGTTGAAGTGCAACAAGCAAAATAATATATCAGTGGTGAACAAAACTAGATCTTTTTTTGTAATTTTGTGAATCCTTTCGCTTCAAGGCTGCCTATTGTAAAGGCAATGAGCTATATCTGCGAGATTTTATTGATGGGCGTTGCAAGCATGATGGAATTAATGAATAGGAAAACTAATCTTTGACTCCTAATTACATTTTTATATCAAGGGCTAACTCATTCCTCCTTTTGAAAGTGCATTCAGTGCAGTGTGTAGGAAGGAACTGCAGATGCTGGTTTAAACCAAAGATAAACACAAAATACTGGAGTAACAGGCAGCATCTCTGGAGAGAAGGAATGGGCGATGTGTCGGGTCGAGACCCTTCTTCCGACCAGAGTCAGGGGAAAGGGAAACAAACGATATAGACAGTGAAGTATAGAGATATATAACAGATGAATGAGAGATATGCAAAAATATAACAATGATAAAGGAAAGGCCATTGTTAGCTGTTTGTTCGATGAGAATGAGAAGCTGGTGCGACTTGGGTGCAGTACGTTTGGCTTTCCCTTCTCCAGAAGATGTGAAGAAATGTGAGAATTAAAAATCCAAGAACAAATCAAGACTATTATTCTGGTATTCCAAGCAGGTAACAGCATTTGATTGTGAAGGAAGGAACTGCAGATGCTGGTTTATAATGAAGATAGACACATATAGACAATAGGTGCAGGAGTTGGCCATTCGTCCCTTCGAGCCAGCACCGCCATTCAATGTGATCATGGCTGATCGCCCCCAATCAGTACCCCGTTCCTGCCTTCTCCCCATATCCCCTGACTATTTTTAAGAGCACTATCTAGCTCTATCTCGAAAGCATCCATAGAACCTGCCTCCACCGCCCTCTGAGGCAAAGAATTCCACAGACTCACCACTCTGTGGGAAAAAGTGTTTCGTCGTCTCCGTTCTAAATGGCTTACTCCTTATTCTTAAACTGTGGCCCCTGGTTCTGGACTCCCCCAACATCGTGAACATGTTTCCTGCCTCTAGCATGTCCAAACCCTTAACAATCTTATATGTTTCAATGAGATGCCCTCTCATCCTTCTAAACTCCAGAGTGTACAAGCCCAGCTGCTGCCCAGCCCAGCCCAGCCCAGCCCAACTGCTCCATTCTCGCAGCAAAGTGCTGGATAACTCAGCGAGTCATCTTGTGAAGGGTTCCGACCCAAAACATCACCCATCCTTTTTTCCAGAGATACTGCCTGACCCGCTGAGTTACTCCAGCACTTTGTATCTTTCTCCAGCATTTGAATGTCCCTGGATGATTCGTTCCATGATCTTTCCAGTGATCTTTCCAGATATTTACCATGCTTTGAATGAAAAAAAATCATAATATTCCCCGATTTGATCTCGTGCTTTGTTAAAACTCTTTCATTGAATATTTTGTGACCCACTTTCTTTTTCCTTTCTAGACTGTAGTGCTTTGTCCTTTCTGCCAACTCATTCCTTTTCTACTTGGACCATCAGCATAAAATTTGATAACAAGATATATATCACATTCTCTTGGACAAATATTGTGAAACATTAAGTAGCAGAGCTAATACATCTCCACAAATGTCCAATAACTGCTTGGCAAAGTGGAACTTCAGGCTTGAACCCACCTTTCAGATACTGAATGTGATGACTGATGGAATGAATGGGATATGAAATGAATTGGCATTAGACTCAGCCAGAGCATAGTCGGAGTGAGCTCATGGTTCACACTGTGACATACCGTGAACTCCAAACAAAGAGGACAGGCTTAAGTTTGAGTGGTGGATGGGTCATTTTTTAATGACTTCGTACTGATGGTAATGAAACTCAAAATCATTCAATCAATCAATCAATAGTATGTTATTGTCACATACACCTAGGGACAGTGACATTTCATTTTTGCATATAGTTCTGCAAAAATCTTACTATTTCATAGGCACCATCATACTAAAATACGAGTGTGTAGGAAGGAACTGCAGATGCTGATTTACATCGAAGATAGACACAAAATGCTGGAGCAACTCAGGCAGCATCTCTGGATAGAAGGAATGGGTGATGTTTCCGGTCGAGACCCTTCTTCGGACTGAAGAAGAATCTGAAAAAGGGTCCCGACCTGAAATGTCATCCATTCCTTCTCTCCAGAGTTGCTGCCTGTCCCGTTGAGTTACTCCAGCATTTTGTGTCTATCTTTAAGTACAAGAGTGTTAGACTAATAGATTACACTGAGACAGTACACGAGTCGCCACGTTTCTGGCACCATATCCGAAGTTGTTAAAAATGCAGAGCCTTAATAAAGCAGAGAAAAAAAATAGGGAAAGAATACCAACTATTGGAACTAGGGTAGTTGAGGGTGTAAGAACAGAGGAAGCAGGAGTACGAGTAGGCCATTCGGTCCCACAAGCCTGCTCCAATATTCACAAAGATTATGTTTGATGCAATCTCTTTTGTGAACACTTATAGTAAGATTAAACGAGAACTTACCAGTTTGAAGTTTGATCTGTATTTTATGAGGAGTTACGATGAGGGATTACGTGAAGAGCCCGCCCAGCACGCATGCGCGGCATACTTCAAAGCAGCGGTGTGGAATCACAGATAGACACAGTTATTGAAATAAACATAGTAAAGAAAAGGAGACATCAGTTATCAGTTTGACCCATATTATTGAGGGTGGGAGCGGAGGGCACGTAATCCCTCATCGTAACTCCTCATAAAATACAGATCAAACTTCAAACTGGTAAGTTCTCGTTTAATCTTACTATTTTACTTCGGAGTCACTTGAGTGACTACGTGAGGATTTTAAAGCTCTGTGATTTCAAACCATGTAACAGTTATTATTCACTCACTGCCGAAGTCCTTGAGGGAGGAAGTGTGTTATCGTAATCAACCAATGAATCTGTTTGTAGAAAAACACAACGGTATTTTTTAACAATAACAACAAAGAAATTAAATTGCTCCCCTGGGCTTAAATTAAATATTTGCAGTCTGTAAAAAAATTTCTGCAAATAAAGCAGGTTTTGCTAACGGCTTATTATAAAAAGTTCTGAACGTTCTTTCCCCCGACCATCCTGCTGTAGCCAGGATGTGGTCTATAGGCACGTCCATTCTTTTGGCCGTCGATGTGGATGCTGCCCTGGTGGAGTGAGATTTGTACATGTTAGTGTTTATCCCAGCAGCTTTGAGCACCTGCTTGAGCCATCTCGAAATGGTTTGACTCGTCACCCGACCATAAGGTTTTTTATGACTGACCCATAAGGCTTTTTCACTCCCTCGAATATTTTTGGTTGTGTCTATGTAGGACAGTAGGTGGGTCATGGCACATAACCGTGGTTCTGGCAGGTAAGCCCGGAATTCCACGACTGGATTAGGTGTTCCTGGTCTGCTCTGTTTGTTCAGTCCCTGGATAATGAAAGAGATCTGGTCTGGAGCTGTGATCATGTTGTCCAGTCGCAATAGGTGTAGTAACTGGACCCTCTGTGCAGATACAAGTGCCATCAACATGTGTGTTTTGAACGTAGATTGTTCCAGGTTGAGGGATCTGGCTGGTGGCCATCCCCTGAGGTATGTCAGGACCACACTGACATCCCATATATGGGTGTACCTTGGTCTAGGGGGGTTAGAGTTGTAAATACCCTTCATTAGTTTGACCACCAGCGGGTGGGACCTCATGGCCTGTTGTCCTGGAGCTTGTTTTAAATAGACAGACAGGGCACTTCTAGCTGTGTTGATGGCACTGTAGCTGAGTCCTTCATCGTGGTGAAGGTTCGCCAGGAATTCCAGTACGTTGGTAACTGTAGCGGTTGAGTAGGTCCCTGTATCCAAGCAGTACTTCTCCCACATTTGATGCTGGAAAAGTACTGTTTTCTTGTGGATGTTCGGAGGGATGTCGTGGAGTAATGGGAACCATGGCTGTGTAGGCCAGTTGGGTACTATCAAAATACCTGAAGCAGAGTCCATTTGTATTTTGCGTAGTACACGGCTGATGAGGCAGAAGGGAGGAAATGCATAGAAGAAGAAATGTCCCCAATCCAGCGCGAACGCATCTACCGCTGCTGCCTCAGGGTCTGGTTCCCAAGCGACATACATAGGTACCTGGTGATTTAGCCTTGATGCAAATAAGTCGATATCTGGCGTGCCATATTGCTTAATAATCTTTGCAAACACTTTGGGGTTTAACATCCATTCGGTGTTGTCATTAAATTTGCATGACCTGGTGTCTGCCACTGTATTTAGCTTACCTGGCAGGTAAGTTGCTGATAGCCAAATATGTCTTTCGACACACCATTGCCAAATTGTGTTGACCAATTGTTGCATGATATCAATTTTATGCCGCCCATATGGTTAAGGTAGGCCACCACCGTATTATTGTCTATTTGTAACCATACATGCAAGTGATGCATATTGGATGCATATGCTTTTAAACCATAAAAGGCACCCAACATCTCTAGATAGTTAATGCCCAGTGTAAGTAGTAATGATGACTCTAGGTTAGTCCATCTACCACCTGTGCTGGATATGGAGTTAGTCGCTCCCCAGCCTTGAGCACTGGCATCTGTTTGGATAACTAAAGTAGGGTTAATGATGATGATAGGGCTGAAACTATGCCAAACGTTTTCTGCCCACCACTGTAGTTCTGATATTGCTTCAGTGGGTAATTTCATGATACGATCATAATGACCTGCATGTCGTTTTAGTGCCTGTACCTTTGCTCTTTGTAAGTTTTGATAGTGCAAAGGTCCAAATTGTGTAGCCGGAAATGCTGCTACCATTTCCCCAATTACTCTTGCTATTTGTCGAATAGTTGGTCACTCGTTGACCATTAAATTGTTGCATGATTGTGCCAATTCAGTTGTTTTGTCTTTTGGCAAAGTTACAGACATGTGGGCTGAGATAATTGTGACGCCCAAGTAGTCCATGGTTGTGGATGGCTTCAACTTAGATTTATCTGGATGTAAGATAAATCCCAAGGTTTCGAACAACTGTTTGGTAGCTGACACAGCTGATATGCCAATTCCATGGTCTTGCCTACTATTAAGATATCATCAAGATATGCCATGACCATATGCTTTTGTCTTCTTAATATTGCCAGGGCTGGTTTTAGTATCTTGGTGAATAATCTTGGGGCTGATGTTAACTCATTGGGTAATGCTTTAAACTGCCATAGCTGCCCCATCCAGGTAAATTTCAGGTATCTGCGATGATCCTTGTGAATGGGTACTGAATAATAAGCATCTTTGAGGTCAGTTGGAACCCTTGGAATTTGTGTCAATGCTTGCCATGAAGTATCCTTTGGAAATCAGTTGTTTGGCAGTAACAAACGTTTCCATTTTGAAATGTACATACTTAACAAACATATTTAGTGAAGTTAAGTCAATGATGATGCGACACCCACCATCTTTTTTGTTACTGCCAAATAACTGATTTCCAAAGGATACTTCATGGCAAGCATTGACACAAATTCCAAGGGTTCATGTTTTGTTTTTTCCCATGATACCCTTAGTGATTAGTCTCACCAGTTCAGCTTGTCCCTCTCGTTTCTCTTTAACTGAGAGGGAAAAGACCCTCTGGGGTGAATGTTGAACTGGTGGCAATTTTTCTAGTATAAATTGTATTTTGTATCCACTAATGCTATTGAGTATATACTTGTCACTCGTGATAGACTCCCATGCTTCCTTAAACAGGTGTAATCTCCCCCCTGTTAGTATTGCACCCCTACTTTCTATATGCTGGTAGGAACCAGACCCACCTACCTCCATGGATATGGGTGTTTCTTCTGTCTCTTCCCAGACCAGCGAGTCTTGCGCGTTGTCTGATGTGGCGGTGATGTTTGGGGGTGGCGCATTTTCCATGGGGTCCGCTCTGGGCCTTGGTCTAAAAAAGACTTCAGGTGGTGATATGCGGACCCCGAGCTTTCACCAGTCCCATAGGGTAGACGTCGACTGGTGGACGCGATGGGGTGCTGCCGCTTGGGTATTGTTGTTTTGGGTTTGCTCGTCCCGGGGCCGGCCCTCATGAGACCGAAAGTTGTTTAGAGGCCTCTTCCATATCCTTTACTTTTTTCGTGAGGTCTTTGCCAAAGAGCAGTGTGTCTGGCTCAGTGGCTGGGGTTTTGCACAACCCCGCGAATTTTGGATTTAGGGCAGGTCTTATAATCTCTTTACGGAGGTTATTTATCTCGAACTGCGTGTTGCACAACAGCGCGAGAGTTGGTTAGTGGTCATCTCCGTATTGTCCACAGAACGAGCAAATGATGTGATGGCTGACGTCAGTAGCCTGAGGATCCGCTGCAGTTTCAGCTCCTGGTTCCGAATATTTGTCCCGACGTGCCCCCAGATTTGGCTGTTGACAGCCGGCACTTTGAGAGACTCACAATTTTCTGGAGCTGTGTACAATACTAAGGCCTCATTAACCACCTGCTCCTGTAGGGGCCTGTTGGAGAGGTGGTTAATGCTGGCCGCTAGTTTAGGCTCTAATGGCCTTCCTGCACGTGGGGCTGCCACGTAGCGGTCCACCACACCCTGCAGCTCTTCCTGGTCCTGCACCCCTTGCATACTCCCGACTTCTTCAGCCAGCGTCCCCTCTTCCTGACCAGCCCAGTCCTGGTCACCAAAGCTACCCTCGGGTGAGGAGGAATCGAGGGAGCGCCGGGTAAGCGGTCCTACCTCCTGCTGCCCCCCACAGATGGAACGCTCCTCCGTCGGAGTCGAGCGGGGGACAGATTTCTTCGAGAGCCTTTTCTTCATGTCTAGAAAAACAAATCAGAAGGCTCTCCTTGCAAAAGAAAAGCCGACCTCAGAGTAACTTACCTGACGGTCCGTCTTTTAAACTGCAGCGGGAGCGCCTGACTCCCGCTGCGGCCGCTGTTGCACTGCTGAATGCAATGCCGCGCATGCGTGCTGAGCGGGCTCTTCACGTAGTCACTCACGTGACTCCGAAGTAACATTCCCTGCTTTCTCCCATTATTTCCCATTATTCCTTCAATTATTAATTATTAATTAATTATAAGACGTTAGATAATGTCAATGTTAATAAATGAAATGGAGAGTAATAGTTTATTATCAGCATTTGGATTTCTTTATCATTTTTTAAGACCTTTGCAATGCTGGTAAGGCCGGTCATAAGTGATAGGAGCAGAATTAGGCTATTTGGCCAATCATGACTACTCTGTCATTCAATTGTGGCCGATATATCACTCCCTCCAAACACCATTCTCCTGCCAGGCCATGATGACGTGCAAGTTTGAACCTGTAGGTGGTGATGTTCCCATGCGCCTGAATCTCGTGAACCCCTCGGTGGTAGAAGTTGCATGGAACATCTAACAGTGCCGTACAGGAACATACTTTTCAGGCCTGCCATGCCCAAGCCAACTATGACAACATACAGAGTCCCATCTTCCTGCTCATAATCTATATCCCTCTGTTCCCTGCTAGTTCATGTATCCATCTGATTGCCTCTGAACCGTTGCTATTTTTTATCTGCTTCCACCACCTCCCCTGGCAACACATTCCTGTAATGGGGCGACCAGAACTGAACATAATTCCTCAAATGAGGCCTTACCTAAATTTTGTACAGATGCAACCTGACTTGCTAACATTTATAATCAATGCCCTGACCACTGGCTGCCCAATGGTTCACAGTTCTTTATTATCACATGTACCAAGGTACAGTGACATTTATTTTATTTCATACAAATCTGTGAGATTACCGCCATACATAAATACAATCCAAGATTAAATATATAATGCATAGAAACAGCCTCCTGAGATCATACGCAAGAGTCGTCAGGTTTTGTGCCATTTTCAAAGGCCCTGTTGCAGCTGACCATGTCCCCATTGCAGCCGTCGCCATTATCTGGAATTTATCTCGTTCTTCCTGTAAAACCCAGCTGTTTGTTCCCAGCATTTTTTTGCTGCACCTTCAAACTTCCAGCGATTCTTCATTGGTGAAATTTCTCGGCCTTGCTTAAATTAAACAATGTGGTTCAATGTTCAATGGTTTCTTTATTATCATATGTATCGTGGCAGAGTAAGGTACTATGTTTGCATTCAGCTCAGCAAGACTATCACCATACATAAGCATAATCTCACTGTTAGTACAGAATATACAGAACATGTCCTATCCACGTACAGAGTGTACATGGATAGGACTGGTTTGGAGGGATAAGGACCAAACATGGGCAGGTGGGATGAATGTAGTTGGGACATGTTGGCCGGTGTGTGCAAGTTGGGCCAAAGGGTCAGTTTCCACACTGTATCACTCTATGACTCCAACATCCCACCGAGTCCATATGCGAGAGTGGCCATTTGGTGCTATTTTACAGTCTCAGCTGCAGCTGGCCACAAAGGCATGTTGCAGCCATCGCATCCATTCCTGTCATCCCACGTACCGTCCTCCCTCTCTTGGCACGGCCTTCTTCACCCAGTGTTTCCCACGGGGGCGCCTCCCGCAACCCGCCTTGAGGACACAGAAGGTTAGAAACCCACCGGTTCTTCTCACCGGGCCCTTTGTCCATCGTCTGCCGCCATCTCCCTCCATCCTCCTCAACGTGGCTTCTCTATCCGGGAGTGCGAGCCAGGCCTGCCGTTGGGATACGGCCGCAGCTCGCCGGGATTCAAAACCCCGGAGCGCCGAGGTAGGTTTGGGATCACAGTGCAATCCTTTAGTTTGTAGCATGTTTGATCCTCACACATTATACCTGTTTTTGTGCAGAGCCTGGATAAATTGGAACTAATTAAATCGAGTGCTCCGTCTCCTGCCAGTTTAAATAATTAATTAAAACCGGAATCGCCAACCCAAGTGCTTGAATTAAGTCTAAGATGGAACTAACTCGTGATACTGGGAGCATCATCAAACAGTCATCATTTATTTCAACCTCCTTTGGTAATAACACAGCTATAGCTTGGAGCCTTCTATTGACTTACGGCAGCTGACGTTTGCTACGTGGTGAGGGTACGAGTTGTTCAGTCCCAGCATCAGGCCTCTGTGCTCTATTGTGAATGGGATGATGGATACTCTTGCTTCTCGTTATGCTCAAGATAAAGAACAAAATCACCCAAGCAGTAATTTCAAAGTTATTAATGGTGTCAGTCTGTTTTATTAATGCTTCTATTTATTTGCTTATGCTGTCAAGACTCCAGACCAAGAGTATTAAACATTACAGATACAATGCAGTGATGGGCAGTGGTTTTAAGAGCTGCACTGTGCTGTTGGTTTTACCCTCATGTTGGTTTTATGACAGTGGATGTGGGAAATGGGGCCATCATTGATACTGTTGTGAACAATCTGTGCTGCCAAATGATTGGTAGGAGATGTTGTTAGGCAGCAGTGGTAGACTTCTTGTAGTCACAGGTATCGTTGCCACTGGTACCTTAGATGGAAGCTCTCTTGCCCCTAGTCACCAGGTTAATTAGAGTTCACAATGTCTAGAGGCATGATGCTACTCTAAAGCATAGGTGGGTTAGATCATAGAGTCATACAGCGTGGAAACAAGGCCTTGCACGTCCGCCAACATGCCCCATCTACACCTGCCCACGCTTGACCTATAACCCTCTACAAGATAGACGCAAAATGCTGAAGTAGCTCAGCCGGTCAGCGAATGAAGGATCTCAACCCAAAACATCACCTATTCCTCTTCTCCAGAGATGCTGCCTGTCCTGCTGTTGCTCCATCAATGTGTGTCTTTCTTCGGTGTAAACCAGCATCTGTAGTTCCTCCCTACCACAACCCTCTAAACCTATCGTATCCATGTACCTGCCCAAATGTCTTTTAAATGTAATGATAGTTATCCCTGGTGTTCTGGCAAATATTCATTCCTTATTCACATTTATATAAACATCTTGTCACACCATAAAAACCTGTCCGGTTTGCTTATGTCCGTCACAAATACAGCTCTTGTATTGAGTACTCCCTGCCCCATCAACATACTTGATGCTTAATGATGCATCTCTTACTTGGGTCATGTCCAACACTAGAGGGCATAAATATAATGTGAGAGGGGAAAAGTTTAATGGAGACGTGCAGGGCAAGTTGTGTTATACAGAGACCAGAAGACAGAGACACAGGGGCCTGGACTGCCAGTTGTGGTGGCTGGTGGGGACAGATATGATAGTGGCATTTAAGAACCGTTTGGATAGGCACACGGAGTTGCAGGGAATAGAGTTTAGATCATGTACAAGCAGATGAGATCAGTTTAACTTGGCATCTTGTTCGGCACAAACATTGTGGGCTGAAGAGCCTGCTCTGGTACTGCACTGTTTTTACGTTTCATGTTTGATTACTCCCTCATTTCAGAGGAAATTGGGGACAGATAATAAATGTTGAATCAAGAATCTGCTGATGCTGGTTTACTGAGGAAAGACATAAACTGCTGGAGTAATATGCTGCCTCACCTGCTGAGTTTCTCCAGCATTTTTTGTCTGTAATATAGCGAGTCAGGCAGCCTCCCCAGAGAAGATGGATAGGTGACATTATGGATGGGGACCCATCTTCAGACTCATTGCAGCGGTAGAGGGAATGAAAGCTAGAAGAGTGGAGGAGCAAGATGAAGCATTGAAGACAATAAATGCCAACCATATAACCATATAACAATTACAGCACGGAAACAGGCCATCTCGGCCCTTCTAGTCCGGGCCGAACACTTACTCTCACCTAGTCCCATCTACCTGCACTCAGACCTTAACCCTCCATTCCTTGCAGGCAGGGTCTCTATGGAATGAACAAATAGAGAAAAGATTGAAAGTGGACATTTTTATCCCAAAGATGAGTGCTATTTAGTCTTGGACATACAGGGAATGGGGGGATGTGGATCATGTGCAGGCAGATGAGATTGGTTTAAGGGCCTGTCCCGCTTTCACAACCTAATTCACAACCTATTTTACTCGTGGACATTTTTCATCAGGCTAGAAAAAACGCCCCGACCTACTTGATGCCACGAGTACCTACGACTAGCATCACGACCTACCTACGACCTACCTACGACCTCGTGACGGCCATGCTGCGAGTATGAGTCAAGGGCAAACTCGGCAGAGGTCGTGAATTAGGTCATGAAAGTGGGACAGGCCCTTGGTTTATTTTGGTATTATGTTCAGCACAGGTATTGTGGGCTGGAGGGCCTGTTTCTGTGCTGCATTTTCCCGTGTTCTATGTTCTAGTCTGGTCCTTTGAAGAAGTATCTATAACTTACCGTGGTGAAAGAGACTCCATTTGATGTAAGTCGGTCGTGAACAGGATAAAGGTGACTAGAGTCTAGAAAGATTGTATACATGTTGCACAATCTTCTACTGATGGAACTGGCTTAAATTGATAGATAATCCTTTTTTCCAAAGAGAACTATTGCAAAGAGATATATGATCTGAAGAAATGGTAAGTAATTGCAATACCCTATAACCACTTATATGATTAGAAATAATCATTATATATTATGATTATATTGTTTACAATGTTTTAAACATTAACTAGGTATTGATTGAACCATAATGGATTTAAATATGGCTGTTAATCTAAATGGGCAATTATTGCTGTCAGAAAACTGGAGAAACTAACTGGCTTGTCACAGCGACATTGGAGATCTGTGGGTGCGCAATTTAATATAAGTATGCAAATGCAGCATCATTTAGCTTTGCATAAGTAGACATGGTGCTGCCTGCCTGACCATTGACATGTATTTGCTCTGCAGACATGCAATAAATGCAGAGGAATTCTCGATCACAGTTTCTCGATTTCCCCACATGTCTGCTCTCACCCCCCTTTCCCCAGGGCAGCACAAAGATGGAGCTCCCCTGATCTGTACGATCCAACCCACCTGCCTTCACATTGAGGGCTTTATCTGTCGCCCACACAGCCCATGCCAACCGTCAAGCACCCGTTCTGGGTGCCGTCCCAAGCCCAACATAGAAAGCTGTTTTCCCTACCCGCCTAACCTGGCAGCTCACCTTCCCTCACAAACCCTTCAATGCAGACCATAGGGTGACTCGAGTTTCATGCCAGTGTTTCCTGTGGGAGGTAGACACAAAATGCTGGTAAATCTTCTCTGTTCCCTTTCCGACTTCAGATTGGCGCAGTGGTACAATGGTAGAGTTGCTGCCTTACAGCATCCTGGATTTGATCCTGACTATGAGTGAGTATGTACGGAGCTTGTACATTCTCCCTGTGGTCACGTGGGTTTTCTCTGGGTCCTCCAGTTTCCTTCCACACTCCAAATTTGTACAGGTTTAGCTTCTGTAAATTGTCCCGAGTGTGTAGGATAGTGCTAGTTTATAGGGTGATCGCTGATCTGTGCAGACTCAGTGGGCCGAAGTGCCTGTTTCCATGCTGTAGCTCTAAAGTCTAAAGAAAAGTAAACAAATTGGCTTTCATTTTCATCAAGCTGTAATAGTTTTGTTGGCATGGTTTTATAGGGGCAGGCGAGTTTGCCAGAAAAAAACCCCATCATCCTGGGTTTATGAGCAATGTTGTGGAAAATGTGTTAGTTTTGCAATAAAAAGTTTTATATATTACAAAATTTGATGACAATCACTGGAAATTGATTTTGTGACTGTTTTTGAAACTCCCAGTACACTTTTAAGGAAAAATTAAGAAAACCATTTTTTTTGCAGTTTTGCAAAAATAAAATATTCTTTACATCCTTCGACCTTTATCAATATTTATTACGGAGCAGTTTGGTTGTTAATTATTTTGGTGCAGACTTGAGTAACTACAGTGAATTGAACATATATCAGCAATATTATTAGTACTGAATTTGGAATAAGATTGAAAATCTCATTGATTTGGACTAATTGCAAAACAAGGCAAACTTAACAGATGGTGTTCTTAAAATTACTTTGCAATACCATCCTAATCCATAATGACTGATGTGGTGCCCTTGATTGTGGTCCTTTGATAGAAACATACAAACATAGAAAAATAGGTGCAGAAGTAGGCCATTCAGCCCTTCGAGCTAGCACCGCTATTCAATATGATCATGGGTGATCATCTAAAATCAGTATCCCGTTCATGCATTTTCCACATATCCCTTGATTCCTTTAGCCCTATGATCTAAATCTAACTCTCTCTTGAAAACATCCAGTGAATTGGCCCTCACTGCCTTTTGTGGCAGAGAATTTCACAACTCTCTGGATGAAAAAGATTTTCCACATCTCAGTCCTAAATGGCCTACCCCTTATTCTTAAACTGTGACCCCTGGTTCTGGACACTATGCCGCTTCTGCAGAACCTCTGCTGCACCAGATACTGTTGAGTGCAACATCAGGGAGCAGACATTTTAGTCCACAATATTTAACAATTTGTTTGAAACAAAACCTAACAGCTCAGTTCCTATAATCTCATTCAGTGAGATGATGTTCAAGCCCACTGAGTGAAAGTGACCTTCCACACGAGGGCAAAGCATCTGAGTTAAGCCCCTGTCCCACTTAGGAAACCTGAACGGAAACCTCTGGAGACCTTGCGCCCCACCCAAAGTTTCTGTGAGGTTCCCGGAGGTTTTTGTCACTCTCCCTAATGGTCGAAAGTGGTTTCCGCGTAGTCGAGCTTCTTCTCTGTTCCGCCGATTATTTCAAAAAATTCAAACCCGGCCTCGACTAAAAATAGGCCGCCGTTTTAAAAATCGGTAATTTGTTAGTCGAAGCCGGTTGCGATGCGAGTTGATGGTGGTTACCGGAGGTTGCAGGTAGTGGAAGGTAAGACCTCCCTGGTGGAATAACATAATATTAACATAAACATGTGACCTCTGTCACTCCTGCATGTGCTCAATCATAGAGTTCTTTTGGCAGAGAAAAGTTTTTCCTCATCTCGGTCCTAAATTGTCTACCCCTTATTCTTAAACTGTGACCCTTGGTTCTGGACTCCCCCAACATCAGGAACATGTTTCCTGCATCTAGCCTGTCCAATCCTTTAAGAATTTTATATGTTTCTATAAGATCCCCCCTCATTCTTCTAAATTCCAGTCGACCCATTCTTTCATCCTGTGTCAGTCCCGCCATCCCAGGAATCAACCTGGTGAACCTACGCTGCAGTCCCTCAAAAGCAGTAACGTCATTCCTCAAATTAGGAGACCAAAATTGCATACAATACTCCAGGTGCGGTCTCACCAGATTACAAGAGAAACCGTGTACAGAGGAACTGCTTGCTGCATCCCTTGTGGAATTCAGAATAAGAGATATCTAAGAGTCTAAGAGAATTGAGGGAATCTGAGGAAATGTATGGCTTACATCCCATTGTTACTTTCTGTCACAGTTCCTACATTCGTAGTTCATTGAAGAGCAGAGAAAAAACTGGAAATGATTTGTTTCACTGACATTAAGCTGGAACGAGTAAAGGGAAGATTGGTGAGGATACTGCCAAGATCTGAGGGCCTAAAGCTGTCGGGAGAGGTTGGGTAAGCTAGGACTTTATTCCTTGGAGTGCAGGAAGCCAAGGGGTGATCTTATGAAAAATCATGAGGAGATTTGATAGGGTGATTACACGCTTTGACCCAGGGGAAGGGAAGCAAGAAACAGAGGGCAAGGATTAAGGCAGAGTGGAAAGATTTAATAGGAACCTGAGGTTCACCATTTTCACTCATATATGTGAGTATATGGGATGAGCTGCCAGAGGAGGTAGTTAAGACAGGTACAATAACAACAATTAAAAGACACTTGGACAAGGTTCAGAGGGTCCAAATGCCATCAAAGGGGACTAGCTAAGATGCGAATCTTGGTCGGCATGGATGAGTTCTGTGCTGTACGACTCTATGGCATCTTTTCCCACCTACCCTTCCTCCTGACTTGCAATTTATATTCATAGGTGATTGGAGCAGAATTGGGCCATTCGGCCCATCAATTCTACTCTGCCATTCAATCATGGCTGATCTATGTCTCCTTCCTAACCCCATTCTCCTTCCTTCTCCCCATATCCCATGACACCCGTACTAATCAAGAATCTTATCCATCTCTGCCTTTAAAATATCCATTAACTTGGCCTCCACAGCCTTCTGTGGCAAAGAATTCCACAGAATCACAACCTCTGACTAAAGAAATTCCTCTTCATCTTCTTCCTAAAGGAATGTCCTTTAATTCTGAGGCTATGACCTCTTGTCCTAGACATTCCCATTAGTGGAAACATCCTCTCCACATCCACTCTATCCAAGCCTTTCACTATTCGGTAAGTTTCAAAGAGCCCCCCCCCTCATCCTTCTAAACTCCAGTTTGCACCTAATCACTAATCCACAACTTCACTAGTGCCTTAACCACCCCATCACTCACCTAGCTGTACTGTCCCGTTATTTATTTATGGGCCTGTCCCACTTAGGCGATCTTTTAGGCAACTACAGGCGACTAGTTTGTCGCAACATGTTCGCCGGTGATCGCTGGGAGTCGTCTCCTCAGTTGCGCAAAAAGTCGTGGCGTCTTTCTGGTCGCCGCTAAATTTTCAACATGTTGAAAAATGTTGGCGACAGTGGGTTTGATGCCAATGAGCGTAGCTTGACGTAGGTGCTGTCGTAGGTTGTCGCTAGGATGACGTGGGTTGTCGCCAGTTTTTCGGCGACCTGCTTCGACCATGACAATCGCCGGCAGTAGCCTCCAAAACCGGCTGGTGGGCAGGACCATTGATCTCCCCAGCTCCCAACCTCTCCCCTCCCCACCTACAGAGCTTTCCTGTGCTTTCTTTACCCCTGTCCTTAAATCTTGTGACATCTCTGAACTTTACCCATTTGTACTGAGAGATCATCAAGCTGCAATATTGTCTTTGTTATTGTCACAGCAGATGCAATCTAACTTCTTCGGACGCACTGGGAAGGTGAGTTAGTTGGAAGGTAGTTTGGAAACGCATCTGAACTTGAAAGCTTTCATCTCGGCTTTCAAGGCTTCCGTGGTAGAGCTGGCAGGAGAGTGTATTACTTGTGGAATTTCACCGTGATTCATTTTATTTGCAATAATAGCAGATGGCAAGTGGAAAAGACTGCAGGCTCAGAGTTTATGAAATGATTAAGGGGAGTAGATTGAAGAGGTAAGTTTGGACAATGCTCTAGACGGGTGCAAGAGGATTATTGAAGGTTCTGTAAGGCACAAATAAACAGTTTCTTGGCTCAGCATCTTTATGTCATCCATTCACCAAGTTACTGGAAGTAGCTGTGATTTGAACCAACAAGCAACGGTAGACAGGAGACACAAGAATCTGCAGAGGCTGGAGTTTTGAGCAAAGTACAAAGTGCCGGAGGAACTCAGTCGGTCACGTAGCATTTATGGAAGGAATGAATGGGTGTATTGCAGCATTCTCTACCATGCCTTGTAAAACACAGATAGGTATCTTTTCGCTATAGATAGACACTCTAAACATTGTCACATAATAGAGGCAGAGACCAGCTTGTGAAGAAGAGTCCCGACCCAAAACGTCACCTATCCAGCTTCTCCACAGATGCTGCCTGACCCGTTGAGTTACTCCAGCAAAGTGTGTCCTTTTTTCTATCATTTGTTTATTTGCTCATAGGATGCTGAGACATTGGTAATGCCTGCATTTTGTGACCACGATGCCACGAGGAGTCACATTGGTGGGTATGTGTCCACATATAGCCCAAACAAGGTTACGATGGCAGAGATCCTACCTTGAAAGGCTTCAGTGGACCTGATAATACGTTTTATAACAATTGAGTTGTCAATTGTTATAAAATATTCCAAACTTATTTAGTTATTTAAATAACCCGTTATTTTGTACTAATTAGGTCCTAGAATTGATAGGGTAGTTTTTTTCAGGGATAAGGACCAAACACAGGCAAGTGGGACTAGTGTAGCTGGGACATGTTGATTGGTGTGGGCAAGTTGGGTCAAAGGGCTTGTTTCCATGCTATGACTCTTTCTATGATTCTATGAATTTAACTCCCCCAGCTCCCAGGGTAAAATCCATTACTATCTTGATCACAACACTAACGTGTTTATCTCTCATCCAGTTCTTAAAGTAGCATCAACTAATTTTATTTTACTAGCGCCAGATCAGGTGTAGCAAAGACAGGTAAGTGTTTGTTACGCTGCTTCACACTGTGCCTCAGAGTCTGACCCAGACTTCTAGTCCTGACCCAAAATGTCACCTATCCATGTTCTCCAGGGATGCTGCTCGACCGACTGAGTTACTTCAGCACTTTATCTGAAGGGTTCAGAGAATGGACCAGGAAACTAGCTCTGTCACATTCCTAAAACACAAGAGAGTGAGCCTGAGTGTGTTTGCAAGTTGCAGCAAATTATAGCGTTTATTTATGTTACTGGTTCACATTTGAGACTTCATGCAACCTTCTTCCAAGCTTGGGAACTCTCATCCATCATATTTGGGACTAATCCTTCGGCAGAACAAACATTATGTAACCTTTATGTTTCCTGAAACTGTGTGATTTTTTTCTTTGCAAAGAGGATTTATGTTTAAATGAGCTCAGGGACATAAATGTAACAGCAGCATAACTTGTGGCAGATGGCATCGTTATGAGTATCCTAGTTACCGACGCGGTGGGAGTTTAGAGCCAATCGGTTTGCAATGTTCACAATGTTGTAACAGGTTTGCCCGTGTTACTGAACTTTGATCATTAACGGAGCTGGTCTGCTTCACAAGCAATACCGCAATCTCCTGATTAAGTCCTGATGAAGGTCTTTTATTCCTGCAATTAGTCATTCCCAATGGATTTATGGACCGTTATTGGGTTCCCAGTGTATGGAGTCGCAGAGAGGAACAGCAGGCTATAGAGATACAGTGCGTAAACAAGCCTTTCGGCCACTTATTCTACACACTAGGGACAATTTACAATTTTACCGAAGCCAATTAGTCTACTAACCTGTACGTCTTTTGAGTGTGGGAGGAAACCGGAGCACCTATAGAAAATGCCAATTGTCATGTGGAACTCGGTATAGACAGCACCCGTAGTCAGGATCGAACCTGGGTCTCTGGCGCTGTAAGGCAGCAACTCTACCATTGCTCAACTGTGCCACACTCATGACTTATGAAGCTCAGTGGGTTTCCAGTGTACAGAGTCACAGAAAGATACAGTAGGCATATAAACACACTGACTTTCAAGAGCACTGACAATATTTTATACTAGTCCAGCACGAACCATTTTTTTGAGATATAGCATCGGTTTGACCCACCAAGTCCATGCCGACCATAGATCGCCATTTCACACCAGTTCCATGTTATCCCACTTTCTCATCCACTCCCTACACCTAGGGGCGATTTACAGAAACCAATTAATCTATAAATGTACAAAGCCTACAAATGTAAGGGGAAACCAGAGCACCCAGAGGGAACTCATACGGTCACAGGGAGAACGTGTTAACTCCACACAGACAGCATCTGAGGTCAGGATATTACTCGGATTAGTGATTTCTCGTGACTTGGTGGACTGAAGGATCTGTTTCCGTGATGTACCACTAAACTAAACTAAACTAAAGCGCTACAGTGCTCTTGAAAGGGGATTGTACAGGGCTGTTGAAGTGGGTGTAGTAATAAAACTTAATAATGTAACATTACACCACTGCGGTCCATCTTTGGGTTTTTCCTGACATCATGCCCAGGATGAATTGATAATGATTACATGGGCTGTTTAAATCCATTTTCATTGCATCTCGGGGCTGCCAACAAGGAGGAAAGCCAACTGGATTGTACAAGAGAAACATTATAACACAATTGGAAGCCAGTGCTATTGAGCTTTTTGCAACAGTTAATTCTATTCCACAGCACTTCCCAGGGAATGAAATGAACTGTCATCTTTGTTCACAAAAATCAATTCCTGCATGATGTAGTGAACTTGGATGCACCACAAGGAAATTAGGCAGTATTGTGAGAAGTATACGTTTGAAGGTTAGTGCAAGGTGCTTATCAAAGTTTCTTTATGTAAGTACTTAAAAGGGGCCAGTAAACCATTTGAAGTCAACATATTTGCTGGGCTTTGTTTGCTTTCTCGGGTTGAGACCCTTCATCATACTGAGAAGAAGGGTCTCGATCTGAAACGTCACCAATTCCTTTTCTCCAGAGATGCTGTCTGACCCGCTGAGTTGCTCCAGCTTTTTGTGTCTATCTTCGGTTTAAATCAGCATCTGCAGTTCCTTCCTACACCACAGGATACTAGTTCCTCAGGGTGGTATATGCACTGGCATGAACTGGGGGCTGGACCACTGCTATCATTCCCTGGGCTATTGCGTAATAGTGTGAGGAGCATAAAGGGGCAAGTGTAATAGGTCTGATGAGGCACAGTGTGAGGATGATCCTGGAGGCTGGGTGATGAGCAGTGGCGGACTGGCCAGGGTGTCAGCTTGCCCGATGGCAAGTGGGCCCCTGATGAAGTGGGCCCCCTTTGCCTCCTGGCAACCAATATATTTAGACCCAGTCCGCCACTGGTGATGAGCTCACTGAAAACTGGTTAAAAAAACTGAATTATAGACACAAAGTATTGGAGTAACTCAGCGGAGGGGTCAGGCAGCATCCCCGGAGAAAAAGGATGTTACTACAGCTCTTTGTGTATAAACCAGCATCTGCAGTTCCTTCCTACACATTAAAACTGAATGACCCGAGTCTCAGCCACCAGTTGCAAGTGAACTCAAGTGAACCCATGCCTCGATACTGCATAGCAATCATTACCCAGACTGACTCCAGGACTGGAATTTATCATTCTACATACATGCTAAAAAGAGAACTGCACATGGCTTAATACGCTGGAGCAATGTGTGTTAAAAATATTGTACCTTGTGGCGGCACCCAGTGGTTAGGCCACTTGCTATGCGAACCCTCGGCAGTCAGGGGTAGGGTCATGTGACTGGGCAGTGGCGGGAAGGAGTTGTCACGGGGTATTAATAATAATAATGGATGGGATTTATATAGCGCCTTTCTAATACTCAAGGCGCTTTACATCGCATTATTCATTCACTCCTCAGTCACACTCGGTGGTGGTAAGCTACTTCTGTAGCCACAGCTGCCCTGGGGCAGACTGACGGAAGCGTGGCTGCCAATCTGCGCCTACGGCCCCTCCGACCACCACCAATCACTCACACACATTCACACACATTCACACACAGGCAAAGGTGGGTGAAGTGTCTTGCCCAAGGACACAATGACAGTATGCACTGGGGTGGGCGAGCGATAGTATATAACAAACCCCGGGTCAACCTTCCCTCTCTCTTCCTCTTCTCTCTTTGCGTGAGTGTTCTGCCATCTCAGCAAGAGCCCACCCAGCTCGAGCCCACAAGGCAACAGCCTCACAGCAGCAACAATGACTTTTGTGGTAGAGGACTAAACGTGTGTGGATATCTAACCTCTAATTCCCGAATAAAGAAACCGTTTATTCACAACGTATGGTGTCTCTACAACCTCATCCTATGTAGTCACAGTCATAGACCCAGAAATGGACCCAACCAAGTCTCCATGGCCCACATTAAATGCATCCTATTCTATGGTAGAGATGATGGAGGCAAAAGTAGATAATGATTAGTATAAAAACAATGTATGCTTAGGATCGGGGAGGATCTGACCTAGGACAGGTGTCTCCCAAGGTGGCCAATTTGTAATAAAGAAATTTTGATTTGAAGGTGAACTCCATGTGGCTCCATTGATTTTTTCCATCTGCAAACTATGTATATGATATGTGAGAGGGATAGATAGATAGATAGATAGATAGATAGATAGATAGATAGATAGATAGATAGATAGATAGATAGATAGATAGATAGATAGATAGATAGATAGATAGATAGATAGATAGATAGATAGATAGATAGATAGATAGATAGATAGATAGATAGATAGATAGATAGATAGATAGATAGATAGATAGATAGATAGATAGATAGATAGATAGATAGATAGCGTTTTCTTACACAGAGAGTGGTGGGGGCCTGGAACACATTGCCAGGGGAGGTGGTGGAGGTAGATATGATAGTGTTGTTTAAGGGGCTTTTAGATAGGCACACGGAAGTGTAGGGAATAGAGGGGTATGGATCATGTACAGGCAGATGAGATCAATTTAACTTGGCATCATAGGTAGACAAGAATGCTGGAGAAACTCAGCGGGCGAGGCAGCATCTATGGAGCGAAGGAAATAGGCAACATTTCAGGTTGAAACCCTTCCTCACCCTGAGTTTCTCCAGCTTTTTTGTCTGAAGAAGGGTTTCGTCACCTATTCCTTCACTCCATAGATGCTGCCTCACCCGCTGAGTTTCCCCAGCATTTTTGTCTGCCTTCGATTTTCTGGCATCTGCAGTTCCTTCTTAAACAATAACTTGGCATCATGTTGGGCACAAGATGGGCCACAGGGCCCATTCCAGTGCTGTACTGATCAATGCTCTATGTACAAAGACTGAAAGGGCATCAGGGATATAATGTTATTTTGCTGTTGTAACCATGTTGCAAACTCCATGTATACAAAACAGCTGGAGAAACTCAGCGGGTGAGGGAACATCTATGCAGCGACATTTCGGGTCGAGACCCTTCTTCACCCTGAGTTTCTCCAGCTTTTTTGTCTACCTTTGATTTTTCCAGCATCTGCAGTTCCTTGCAAACACCATGTGCTCTATTTTAAGAACATCAGTACACTTCCCCTTTGAAGAACACCATGAATGGTTGTGAGCAAGTTCTGATGATGGTAAGTTATAGTTGTAGCTTAGTTTATTGTCACATGTACCAAGATACAGTGAGAAGCTTATTGTTACGTGCTAACACTGGTCACTGGAAAGACCATACATGGCACTGTAAACAATATATTTTATGAAACGGTTTATCATTAACAATATATAATACAGAGGACTGCACAGGTTTGGCAGAGGTCTCAACTGACATTCAGTTGGCTAGATGATTAGAAGTATTTAAGTTGGCGGCATGTACATTTTTGAAAGATGGGGGTATTGACGGCTATGGGGAACTGGTACAGAAGAGGCGTGGAGGCCTGGGGTAGATCAGCCAGGATAATACTTAATGGCAGGGAAATTTGAAGGATCAAATGGTCTATTCCCGCTACTTCCCTGCCTTCTCTGTATTCTTGAGACATGCATGCCTTTTGCAGCACAGCCATGTTGGTAGTTTCACTAAAAGAACCACAAACTGTTGTACTAACTCAGCGGGTCAGGCAGTATCCTTGGAGAACATAGATAGGGGACGTCTCGAGTCAGGGCCCTTCTTCAGATGACTGAATGATACAGGATAGACACAAAAGGCTGGAGTAACTCAGGCGATGAGGCAGCATCTCTGGAGTCAAGGAATAGGTCGTAAAAAGACAGAGGTGGGTGGGGGAAGGGAAGTGGAGGTGAGAAAAGGCCAGAACAAATCAGGGCTGGCAACAGGCGACCTCAGGAAGGGAGGAGCCCATAATGGCCCATTGTTGGCTGGGGAAGAGGTGCTAACGAGAGGGATACAAGGATGCGAACAGTGGAACTAGTGGGATGACTAGGGTAGGAAAGGGGGGCGGGGGGGTGGAGGTTGGGGGGTGGAGAAGGCAGGGGCGGGAAGGGAACGTAGGGGTTACTTGAAATTAGCGAAATCAACGTTCATTCTGCTGGGTTGTAAGCCGCATAAGTAAAATATGATCGTTTCATTGTTAAATGTGATGCTGAGCCATGGATTGTGAGGTTTTTGTGAGGGTGTGTTGTACTATCGGAGGCGCAGTCTTTCCGCTGCGATGTTCATCTGAGCCCTTTCTGTGCATTCAGGTGGTTCCATAGGATTTGATGACACTGTTTCAAGGTCAAGGAGAATTTCCTGGCCCATATTTATCCCTCCCCCCACATTAAAAAGCTGCAGATTACCTGATTACTCTCTGACATTGCTATTCGAAGGAGCTTGTAGAGTGCAATTTGGCGATGCATTTTGTGCTTTGCAACAGTGACTTCAAAAATACTACGCGCGTTGTAATTGCTTTGAAGATTTCTTTCCTCAATTCATTCCCAGAATGTGCTGACATTTATGGTCCGTTCCAAATTGCCTCTCAACCGAGGAGCGAGTTAAGTGTCAAGCATATCGGTGGCTCTGCATTGTTGTATAAGGCAGGCAGATAAGATTTGGATGCAAGGAACTGCAGATGCCTGTTTGCAACAACCCAAAAATGTCAACTATCTACAGCAATTGAATCTGAAACTTCTCCTATCTGTGACCTTCAGAGATGCTGCATGAGCTGCTGAGTTATTCCAGCACTTTGTCTCTTTTTGTGTAAACCAGCATCTGCAGTTTCATGTTTCTCTCCTCACTGCACTTTGTGTCTTTTTCTGATAAGATATCCTCCCCTGAAGGACCTTCGTGAACCCAATGGGTTTTACCACAGCCTGCTAGTTTTATAGTCACGATTTTTTACTCCAGATATATCTGATTACTTGGTGGGACTTGTATTCATGCTCTGGATCAGTGTTCCACATATCAAGATGTTGATCAGGAGTAGTTAATTCAATGCAGCAGTAAAGCTCGGCAACACGGTGGCGCTGCAGTACAGTTGTTGCCTTACAGCGCCAGAGACCCGAGTTCGATCCTGACTACGAGTGCTGTCTGTAATGACTTTGTACGTTTAGTTTAGTTTAGAGATACAGCACAGAAACAGGCTTTTCGGTCCACCGACCAGCGATCTCTGCACATTAACACTATCCTACACACACTGAGGACAATTTACACTTATACCAAGCCAATTAACCTGCAAACCTGTTTGTCTTTGGAGTGTGGGAAGAATGCAGAGATCTCGGAGAAACCCCGCACGGTCACGGGAAATCGTATGAACTCCTTACAGGGAAAATGTATAAACTCTGTTGGGGCGGAAATCGCTATCAAAACATGGGGGGGACACAATTCCATGGTGGCCATGGACATTTTGGGTCGAGACCCTCATACCCTTCCTCAGACCTTCCTCAGACCAGATCTGAGGAAGGGTCTCGACCCAAAACGTCACCTATTCCTTCGCTCCAAAGATGCTGCCTCACCCGCTGATTTTCTCCAGAATTTTTGTCTACCTTTGGGAGCTGACCTGATTGGTGACTGACTCTGACCGCCAGCAACAGCAGCTTCATCCGCCCCGAATCATGGGGCTTGAATTGGCCCGTTCGTGGGGCCTTTCATCGCCCGGCGCGGCTTAAAATCAGCCGACGGGGGCTTTAACATCGGGAGCCTCGATTGCCTCGATGCAGCAGTTTGATTTTAACCCACGCCGGGTGATGAAAGGCCTTGGAACGGGCCGATTCAGCCCTTAGAAAGCGTCTGATACCTGCTTGAATCTTTCAAAAGCTACAATGTGATAAATAACACAAACAAATAAAACTGAAACAAATAAAGGCAAACAGAAGAACCAACCTTGGAGGGGAGAGAGAGAGATGGGAAAAACATACTAAATAACGTCAGTGACCGTGAATGAGGAATTACCTGCAAGCCAGCCAGGAAACCCGTTCGACCGGAGCCTAATGACCTGATCCGTTTAAATCCGATACTCGTTTAAAACTTTCGCATCCACCAATGCATCCAATTAGTTCAAATGGTAATTGTGCCCGCATCAGATGGCTTTAAGAAATTCTCCGTGAATACCTTCAGTAATACTTGAAGGTCAAAACACAATTGGTGACACATCGTGTTAATACGATGTTAATAGAGACATTTAACAAGCGATTAACAGTGACACCCCCACTGTCCCGCAGAAAGCGGAGATTTTAATAGATTTCTTTTCACCGAATTTCAAAATCCGGATTACAAAACATGGGGGGGATTGTCCCCCGCCTCTCAACACATGGGGGGACATGCCCAAGTCCCCCCCCCGGGATTTCCGCCCACGAACTCCATACAGACAGCACCAGTAGTCAGGATTGAACCTGGATCTCCGCTGCTGCAAGTGCTGTACTGCGCCACTGTGCCACCCCTGTGACTGCGTGGGTTTTCTCCGGGTGCTCCGGTTTCCTCCCACACTCCAAAGACATACAGGTTGGCTTCGGTAAAAATTGTAAATTGCCCCCTGGTGTATAGGATATGGCTAGTGGTCGGCGCGGACTCAGTGGGCTGAAGGGCCTTTTTCCAGGCTGCTTCTCCAAACTAAATTAAACTAAAGATGAATGTGCTTATCATGAGGCCTGTACATCTATTGTGATGTAATGAGTTCCACAGGGAATGCCGTGCTTTGGCAGCAGAGGGAGTGTGTACACACTGCGTGAGACGGTGATCCCATGGGATATGAAAGAAAACTAAGCATGTTTCACTCTGGGGAAATCTGATAAACTGGTTCGATGTGAGAAACCAATCTATATTCATGTATGGTGGAGCAGCTCAGCAAGATATGATTGGTTTCAAGACAAGGCATGCAGTTGGTGTTCAGTAGTTTCTGTACAAAAGTAGGAGAAATATTTTAACTGCCTGAGGCTGCTCCAAAGCCCTTTAACAGCCGTTGACATGCTGCTGAAGTGTGTTCACTCTGGTCTGTGTTATGCACTGGATGGTGGCATCTATCCTGTCCAACATTTGGAGCAGTTACAATTTCATGTTACAAATGCAGGATATACTTACACTCTCGTGTTTACATACATGTAACTTCTTGTTTCCATATTTGTATGCAAAGCTTTTTTTCATTCCCAATACCCGAGGGTGACATCTGACATGAGTGCCAAAATAGATAGCAAATTAGGAGCCTGCTTTACATTCCATCTAAGTCCCTGCATCATTGACAAATTTCTCACCCAGGTGTTCACATTTATAATACATAGGACCTCTGTTAACTTGTCACTGCAAGCACAACACACTGCTATTCAGCATCAATTCTGCACTCCCATTCCTTCAGTTTGGTTGACAGGTCAACTTTATTGTTGCAGCCAGCTTTTGCCCTGTAGATTTTTGTAAACTTACTGTTTAATAATAAATATCAGACAATGCATGGTGGCACAGCGGTAGAGTTGCTGCCTTACAGCGCCAGGGACCCGGGTTCAATCATGACTAGGGGTGCGGTCTGTATAGACTTTGTACGTTCTCCCCATGACCACGTGGGTTTCCTCCGGGTGCTCCAGTTTCCTCCCACTGTCCAAAGATGTACAGGTTTATGGGCTAATTGGCTTTGGTAAAAATTGTAAATTGTCCCTAGTGTGGAGGATAGGATAGTATAGGACAGGACACCCAGAGAGTTGTGAATTTGTAGGATTCTCTGCCTCAGAAGGCAGTGAAGGCTAATTCACTGGATGCATTCAAAATAGTTATGGGCCTGTCCCACTTGTGCGATTTTTCAGCGGACTGCCGACGACTGTCAAGTTGCCGGCAGTCGCCTGAAAAACCGGCAACTGGAACGGCAACTGTCAGAGTGGAACACACACACACAAACACATCGCTTCCTTCACTGGCCCGTTAAGCAGGCGGGGGACAGGGCAAGCGGGGGGAGCGCTGTCTCAAAAATTCACACGGTGCAAAGCCAATGTGAAACAGACACACAGGATGAACAGGAAGGTTGGCGCTGTAAAAAGACGGCTAAAGCACAGGTACGGTAAGTCCTTTAAAAGAGGGGGGAGAAGGAGTTGATACAACTTTTAAGAAGCCAGAGATACACGGTTGTGAAGTTCGGCGGACATTTAACATTTTACCGGTTGGTTCCTTGGTTCTGAAAACTACTGCTTACTTTTTTCCCCCCAATGAGCCAATGAAATTCACCGGTCCTCACCGGCTACAACCTATGAGAACCTCCGAGAACCTTCGACCTCTTGAAAACCCACTAGGACCTCTTGGCGACCCACCTACAGCTCGAGAATTCTCGCTACTCTCCATGGCGGCTTCATTCCAGTCGCCGCTAATTTTTCAACATGTTGAAAAATTCCCGGCAACCATAATGAGGCCGCGACTAGTTCCCAGAATGCGGGAACTCCTCACGATCATGAACTCCCCGGCAACCACCCGCGAACACGTGGCGACCATGCGGCGACTGCATTGTCTCCTGCGGAATCAAAGGATATGGGGAGTAGGCAGGAACGGGGTACTGATTGTGGATGATCAGCCATGATCACATTGAATGGTGGTGCTGGCTCGAAGGGCTGATTGGCCTACTCCTGCACCTGTTTTTGATGTATCTATGCATAGTGCTAGTATACGGGGATTGTTGGTCGGTGCGGACTCGGGGGGGCCGAAGGGCCTGTTTCTGCGCTTTACCTCTAAACTAAACTAAACAATGTCAAAAATGTGCGAATGAGAACAGAATGCATGACTTTAAGAAAGGTCTCTACCCGAAACGTCACCCATTCCTTCTGTCCGGAGATGCTTCCTGTCCAACTGAGTTACTCCAGCTTTTTGTGTCTATCTTTGACTTTATGATTAGTTCGATTGTTATCTTGGACAATTCATGGAATCACAAGTTGGTTTCAGTGTGGAAGGACATCATTCAGTTTGCAGAGTTCATCCCCAGTTCTATGTAAGAGAATCCAGTTCCCCTGCTGTTCAAAATCCAGCAGCTGTGGCTGAAACCTGTGTTTATAAAGGTCCATCATAACTTCCTTGTTCATGGACTTGATCTCCCTATTTATTAAATCCAGCATTTCATATGCCATTTTAATCACATACTGCCCTGTCACCTTCAATGACATGCACATATAACCTCAGATCTTTTTAGTTTAGTTTAGTTTAAAGATACAGTGTGGAAACGGGTTTTCCATGCCGAGCATCAATCACCTGCACACTAGATCTATTTAATCCCACTTTTGCATCCACTCCATTTCCACTAGGGTCAAATTACAGAAGCCAATTAGCCTATAAACCTGCACATCTTTGCGATGTGGGATGACACCAGATCCCCCGGAGGAAACCCACGTGGTCACAAGGATGAACATGCAAATTCCGCATAGACAGCACCTATGATCAGGATCGAGCACGTGTCTCTGGTGCCGTGAGGCAGCAGCACTACCACTACACCATTGCACCACCTTTCTCTATTATACCTCTTCACCAATTGTGTTGTCTAGATCGTCCTGCCTCTTGTCACTCTTTTGAGCAAAGCATATAATGTTTTTCCCAGCGTTTTTCTCTTTTTATTGCATACTTCTGTGTTGAATATCATAGATTCATAGAACTGTGCAGCATAGGAATAGGCCCCTTCGGTCCACCATGTCAATGCTAACTATCGCCACTTATCCCACTTGCTTGCATTAATTCCATATCCCTTGGCAGCTTACTTATTTCAATCTCTGCCCATAGACCTCTTAAATGTTGTTACTGTTCCTGCCTCCACCACCTCCTCTGGCAGCCCGTTCCATAGGATTAGAAGATAGTAGCTACAAGGAGAGGATGAACAAACTCAGATTGTTCACTCTGTGGGGAGATTAGTTTACAGTTACAGCGCGGATACAGGCCCTTCGGCCCACCAAGTCTGCACCGACCCACGATCCCCGCACATTAACACAAGCCAACACACACTAGGGACAATTTACACTTATACCAAGTATACAAACCCAAGCCAATTAACCTACAAACCTGTACGTCTTTGGAGTGTGGGAGGAAACTGAAGTTCTCGGAGAAAACCCACGCGGTCACGGGGAGAACGCACAAACTCCGCACAGACAGCACCCGTAGTAGGGATGGAACCCGGGTCTCTGGCGCTGCAAGCAATGGAAGGCAGTAACTCTACCGCTGCGTCACCATGCCGCCCACTGGGGGCGTAGTTGTGGGAGACCTGATAGAAATGTATAAAATGATGAGGGGCATAGATAAGGTAGAGTGTCAGAACGTTTTTACCAGGGTGGTAATGTCACAGACAAGATGGCATAATGTTGAAATTGTAGTATGGTAAAGGTTAAGATAGCGGGCAGCCAGTTAAAGCTGTAAAACACAACGTCCTTGAGTATCATGTTTTGACATGCAGCTGGCTATAACCATCCAGCACAAGGTCCTTGAGGTCCTTTACTGTCAAATGCAAATAGAGGATTGAATAGCATGTCGTTTTTTTAATTAGATATTAGTGCTTTTAAGAACGTATTGTGACTGTTGCTGAGGAATTAGAGAGTGCGCAAGATTTCACTTGGTCAATGTCTGTTTAGACGTTGATGCTCCTGAGCAGAATTTCAGAGCAATACGCTAACTGGGCCGGTGCTGCTGTCCTTGTGCGCAAGTAAATAAAGTGTGTCTGGGAAATGAATGCAAGTTCTCCAAGTCCAGTTGATCGGCGACGACAATAGGTGTAAGGGGAGAGGGGTAAAGCTTAAAGGAGATGCGCGGGGTGCGTGTAACTGGGTGCCTGGAACACGCTGTCAGAGATGGTGATTGGGGCAGACATGATAGTGGCATTTATGAGGATTTTGGATAGGCACATTGATATGCAGGGAATGGATGGATGTGGTTCACGTGCAGACTGAGGGCGTTAGTTTAAACTAGCATCATATTCGGTACAGACATAGCGGGCCGTTCTATACTAATTACTTATTGTGTGAACAATGTACCACTCAATCTCCTTTTATCCTTCTCCCTCTCACCTGGGCCCTTTGGTTTTAGACACCCTCACCATGGACACAGACTCTGGATTTCTACCCTGTCAATGCCCCTCACAATTTTATATACCTTTATCATGACACGTCTTATCCTCCTTTGCTCCAGTGACTGACCCTGTCTAATCAATCTCACCTGACAGTAGATCTCTCCTCTCTAGTAGATTGGAGGGTTTGAATTATCAGCCTTTTCTGCAGCCTCTCCAACTTTATCTTAAATGTAGTAATGTTATATGATTCTCCCACCACCTCTGGCAGCATGTTCGAAATATCAGTCACTCTGAGTAAAAAAGAGGCTTTCCCCTATATTCCCTTTAAAACTCCTTCTTCTCACCTTAAAACTATACCCTCTTGTTTCTGACATCTCTGCCAGAGGAAAACAATTGTGATTATCTAATCTATCTATGTATGTCCATAATGCACCCAATGGCCCACCTCACTCCTTAGCCTATCTCTCCCCATTTAGTAAAATGAAGGGGGAATCTCATTGAAATTCACCGAATAATGAAAGAAAAGATAGAGTGGATGTGGAGAGGATGCTTCCACGAGTGGGAGAGTCTATGACCAGAGGGCACAGCCTCAGAATAAGGATGTACCTTCAGAACGGAGATGAGGAGGAATTTCTTAAGCCAGAGGGTGGTGAATTTGTGGAATTCATTGCCATAGAGCAGTGGTTCTGAACCTACGAGTCGGGACCCCAATGAGGGGATCGTTTAGGGCTTGACCAGGGGACATGAAGGGGTCATAAATAACATATCCATTTGCTGAGCCCATGTTTCGGAACCTAACAAAGGCACATACCACACACAGTATTGTGTTTACGTGTGCGCATACGATTGCCAAAAAGGTTTACGAACCACTGCCATAGAGGGCTGTGGAGGTTGTCTTTGGGTATCTTTAAAGTGGAGATTGGAGGTTTTTGATATATCTTATGAAACTTAAAACTAGAGTCCACCAATCCAGGCAACATGCTGGTCAATCTCTGCCACCCCAGGATCTGTTAATAATTGTGCCAGATGGTTGGTGAGAAGAAGTTGGTAGAAGACCAGCAAGTTCGTTTGACGCACACCAAGCACCAAGCTGATTGTTGCATACAGTTCCCTTCCTACCGCCAGTGTCTCCCATCACCACGACACACAGCCATGTCCTCTCCTAGAACAGCCTCAAAAAACAGAAAAAACACAAGGAGTCAGACCTTTTGAAGAGTTCAGACGTCTGAAGAAGGGTCTCGACCCGAAACGTCACCTCCAGAGATGCTGCCTGTCCCGCTGAGTTACTCCAGCATTTTGTGTCTATCTTCGGTCACAACCAGGATCTGCTGTTCCTTCCTACACAAAGAGTTGTACAATATAGATATAGATTCTTTGGTACAACTCATCCAGAGTGACCATCGAATTCCAAACTATAGGGTGGCACATTGGTGCAGCAGTAGAGCTGCAGCCTCACAGCGTCAGAGACCCGAGTTCAATCCTGATCACAGTTTGACCTCTGCACGGAGTTGGTACGTTCTCGCTGTAACCACCTGGGTTTTCTCCGGATGCTCTGATTTCCTCCCACATTGCTAACACGTTCAGGTTTGTAGGTTAATTGGCTTCTGTAAATTGTCCCTAGTGTGTAGGATAGAACTGGTGTATGGGTGATCGTGGCCGGCACGGACTCAGTGTGCTGAAGGGCTTTTTTCCATGCTGTATCTCTAAACTAAACTCCATCTATAATATCTACATGTCCTTATACCTCCTCCCTCGACTCTGTCCAGGGTCATCGACAGTCCTTTCAGGTGAGGCATAGGTTCACTTTTACCTCCTCCAACCTCATCTCCTCCAATTTCAAGTAACCCCTGCAATTCCCTCAGTCTCCGCCCTTCCCCCACCCTAGTCATCCTACTAGTTCCACTGTTCACATCCTTGTATCCATTTGTTGTCACCTCTTCCCCAGGCAACGATGGGCCATTATGGGCTTACACCCTTCCTTGGTCATCCTTGGCTTTCTTCTGGCCTTTTCCTACCTCCAGTTCCCTCTTTTCATAGAAACATAGAAACATAGAAAATAGGTGCAGGAGTAGGCCATTCGGCCCTTCGAGCCTGCACCGCCATTCAATATGATCATGGCTGATCATCCAACTCAGTATCCTGTACCTGCCTTCTCTCCATACCCCCTCATCCCTTTAACCACAAGGGTCACATCTAACTCCCTCTTATATATAGCCAATGAACTGGCCTCAACTACCTTCTGTGGCAGAGAATTCCAATTATTAAAAAATTTCAATTTTTAGTCTGAGGAAGGATCACGACCCGACACCCATCTTTTTTCTCCAGAGATGTTGCCGCCCACTGAGGTACTCTGGCACTTTGTGTCTATCATCAACTAAGGGCCAACCAGTCCAAAGAATCACCTGTTGACTAATAACATTCTCGTCATCAACTGCCAGGGGAGCCGAGCATTCTTGCCAGCAAGAAACAAATCTGCTCCGAGTCACACATTCAGACTTGCAGGCTATTAAAAGGAAAAGGAAATCTGATTTCATTTTCCGAAGGGTAACCTTGGAGTGTAATTTCAGTTGGTTAGGAACGGAGGTGAACAGTTTACATGTCTTTCAGAGAAGATCATAAATAGCAGTAAGTAGATTAAAGTGGAGAATCAAATCAAAAATCTATGTTGGCTTCATAAGCTGTGAGCATTAGACTGCAGTTTTTATGGTCCTCAGAAACCAGTGCAATTGAATTACAGGTTCAAATCAACTTATGGTCACTGCTATAATTAAAAAAAACTGCAAACTTTGCTCCACGAGATTTCCTACCATTGTACGTCCGTATCATTTTAATCCAGAAGTTTTGTGATGCTTCAGGCATTATTTAAGTTGTTGGATGAAATTAAAACATTTAGAATGTGTTGCAGATAAAATAGATAATATCGCAGAAAAAACTTTTTTATTTAGTAGCGCCATTTTGCAAAGGTCTTTTGTTCCGGCCGACTCTCGTAGAATTAGCAGTTTGCATCATTATCGTAACATTCGTGATGTTGTTAATTTGCTGCCTTTGGGTACGAGAGGAATGGGGCGGATATCTGGGCGGACAACGGAAATTAGGCTTTTAGGAAATTAAGACAACAGTGCACAGCGGTAAAGTTTTTGCCTTACAGCGCCAGAGCGATCCTGACTACCAGTGCTGTATGTAGGGAGTTTGTACATTCTCCCTGTGACCGTGTGGTTTTTCATAAGGTGCCCTAGTTGCCCCCCACATTCCAGAATCATACAAGTTTGCAGGTTCGTTGCCTTTGGTAAAAAAAATTGTAAATTGTTACTAGTGTGTAGGATAATGCTAATGTTCGGGTTGATCGCTGCTCGGCGCGGGCACGGTGGGCCGAAGGGCCCGTTTCTGCGCTGTGTCCCGTAAGTCTAAAAGGGTGGTGTGCCACAGAGATTAGTGCTGAGTTCATTGTTGTTTTTTACTCTATATTAATGATTTGGATGTGAATGGGAGTGCTTGGTGCAGTCAGGCTGCGATGAGAAGCAAGAGAGATCAGTGAGAGAAAAGGGAATGCAGGGGATATTCTGTTGGGCGAGTATACAGCAAAGTCATTGAAGGTTTATGTAGAACATAAAACTGGCATGGGCCTGCCAGGCAGATGGCTTCAGTCTGTGCTGTAAAATTGTAATGTACTGCTGTGCATAATGGATCAGCTGCACTTAGTGGGTGCTTGCAAATTTCTGGTTGCAGTTCAGTAGAAAATAGCATGAAATCGAGCCCCATTTTATACTCTTTATAGTTGAGATACAAATGACTCAAAACTCAATTTAAAGTCGCTTCTCAGAGGTTGAAAACCAGGGCTGCCAACATTGGGTGAGAGTTGAGAGTGAGAGATCTGGACCCACCCTATGACAAGCTACCATCTAGTTGACGTCAAGCTACGACAAGCTATGTCGACCAGCGACACAACTCCTCGCGAATTGGAACGTCCACCTATGACATCACCTACGACAACCTACAACCACACAGGCGACAACCTACGATGACCAAAGTCAACTCGCGTCCACTAAGATACGACAAGCAACGACCCTGTCGGCGACAACTGAAGACGTCACGTCATAGTGACGTCACGGCACTAATTGCACTGTGGCGGGACGGTGGTGAAATGCGTAAGTCTCACGCTCAATGCGTGAGCGTTGGCAGCGCTGGAAAACTGTCATGAATTGAAATGCCTTTCCGAGGACTGGTGAGAGGAAGAAGACATTATTGCCTTGAAATGGGATTGCATGCATTTTTAATGCACAAAATGTGATGCATTGCAAAATTAGGACGTCCGTAATTTGAGGAAGCATCAGGGTGATTTGCATACATATTAAAATTCAACCTGTACATTTCACACAAAAAGTTTCTTCTTAGACAAGAGAACGGTGACAGCATTCATGTGCACTGACTGTGGAAGTAGGTCAGCACTGTTTAAAAGATCTCTCCCTGCTGGCAGGCTGCCATGGAAACGAAGGTGGGGAGAAGGAAGTGAGAGGGCAAGAGGGGGAAATCATCGGGGTGTGATATCGGAGTAGGGAACCTGAGGGAGGAAAGTGCCCTGAGCAAATGAGCAGCCTTCCAATTCACAAGTTATAGGAGAAGAACTAGGCCATTCGGCCCATCGAGTCTACTCCGCCAATCAATCATGGCTGATCTCTGCCTCCTAATCCTATTTTCCTGCCTTCTCCCCATAACCCTTGACGCCCATTCTAATCAAGAATTTGTCTATCTCTGCCTTAAAAATACCCACTGAATTGGGGTGGAAGGAGGCAGATCAGCCCCAGGGAGCATATTTGCAACAGGTCCAGGGAAGAGGTTGATCATGATTGACTGCAATCAGACCGGAGATGGGCCATGGACCATGATCAGTTGCACAAGGGACAAAGGACACAAATACCTTCTCCACCACCTTGTCTACCTCTGTCGCCACATTTTAGGAACTGTGTACCTGTACTCCTTGGTCTCTCTGTTCTCCAACACTCTCCAGGGCCCCACTAACTCAGTGCTTATGGATAGTGATACTTCTGCTGAACTGTATGCAAAAGTGAATTTCACTGTACCTCGGTACTTGTGACAAATAGTACCGTTGAACCATTGAACCATTTAATGAATGAAACTGGAGGGCAGAGATTTTAAGTGAGAGGAGAAATGTTTAAAGGGGGACTTGAGGGACAACATTACACACAGAGGGTGGTGGGTATGTGGAACGAGCTGCCGGAGGATGTGAGAGAGAACGTTTTGAGGACATTTGGACATGTACATGGAGAGGAAAGGACCAGCTAATCTGTTTGTGTGATGCTGACAGAGGGATGAGTGTTGGCCAGGAAGCTGAGGAAAATAGCACTGCTTTTTGTTGGACTACTGTCATGGGATTCATCTTCAGTGAATAGACAGGGTCTTGGCTCAACAATGCATCAGAAAGCTGGAACCCCTGACATTGCAGCATTAGAAGCAGTCAGTCCATCTGGTGTGGGCCCTGAACCCATCACCGTCTCAATCTGAGGAGCAAGCAATGCCATTGATCTATGGTTGACATCCAAGATGTAATGAATAACAAAGGGGGAAAAAAAGTAAGGTTATTTCTGTTGCAAAAAATTCTAGAACAGAATGGATAGCTTTTGCTATATGTTGGCATTAATCCACATCATTAAGACCTTTGTGCCTCAGTGCTAGTCTTGCATGATTCAAATCCATTCGCCTTCAATGTACGTGGTACAGTTCTCATTCATTTTTCATTTCTACACATTGGGCTTTTCATTTAATTGCAATTCCCTCTTCGTGCCAAAACGCCTGCACTGAATACCTTATCAAAACATGTTCAAGGTCAAATTGTATTCGCCTCAATCACTGCCTGAGACTGGTTCAGGGGAAAGGGAGATATCTTACGCGGGCGTGCCTGACTGAAAATGAGTTTGCGACTCATTTTTAAACAGAGACAGCCGGTGACAAAATACTTCAGAATCGCTGTCCATCATGATGTGGATTAGCTCAGTAGCATTCTTGCTGTTGGCACAGGAGACTGCAGATGCTGGAATCTTGAGCAAAAATTGAAGTGCAGGAGGAACTCAGGTAGACACAATTAGCTGGAGTAACTCAGCGGGACACGCAGCATCTCTGGAGAGAAGGAATGGGTGACATTTTGGTTCGAGACCCTTCTTCAGGCTGACCCGCTAAGTTCCTCTAGCACTCTGCTTTTGGCATTCTTGATAACGTTGGATTAGAACATTTGAACCATTGAGCTGAACACTATTTGTACCCTTTCAAATGTTAGAAAAATTGACATTGATTAAATATAACTGTTCTATTAAATATTATTATCAATGTCGGGAGGACTATATAAGTGCATGGCATGTGTGGTTGTTACTATTAATATATTCAGCAGAAGATATGCGACACTTCCACCATTAATTATGAATAGTAGCAACAACTCACACCCAGCAAGCAGGATGAATTCCAGTTCGAGACAGAGTACAGAAAGGAGATGGAGAACCATGGGAGCATCTTCAGAAGAACAGTGGTAATTTAGGAAAGCAACTCACCATTCTTAGTTTAGTTAAGTTTAGTTTAGAGATACAGTACGGAAACAGGCACTTCGGCCCATCGAGTCTGCGCCAACACACGATCCCCCCACATTAATACAATCCTACACACACTAGGGACAATTTGTACATTTACCAAGCCAATTTACCTACATACCTGTACGTCTTTGGAGTGTGGGAGGAAACCGAAGATCTCGGAGAAACTCAAGCAATCAGGACCTTACCCTGTTGTTGTCAAGTAACTGTACAATATAGAAGCTCTTTTCCCAGCAACTCTTGCTGATCTTTCGTCATGGACCGAAGACTGGCTAAAGGATTTTAATGCAGTTGACCGTGAGGTGCTGTGTTTTGGTGCTGGATCTTCCCAGTGAACAGTAGGGTTCAGGGGAGTGTTGTTGGGGAGAGGGATCTAGGAATACAAGTATGTTGTTCCCTGAAAGTTGTGCCATATGTAGATGGGGTATTGAATGAATGAATGAATGAATGAATGAATGAATGAATGAATGAATGAGCTTATTGGCCAAGTATTCACATACAAGGAATTTGCCTTGGTGATCCGCCCGCAAGTGACAACATGACATACAGTCAGGAATGACACATAAAACATAAAACATTAATAATTAAATATTATTGATTAAACATGTGAATTAAATAAAATACCAGACCAAAAGGAGGCTACAGATTTTTGGTTATTGAGTAGAGCTACTACTCATGGGGAGAAAGCTGTTTTTTATGTCTGGCTGTGGCAGCTTTGACAGTCCAGAGTCGCCTGTCAGAGGGAAGTGACGCAAATAATTTGTGGCCAGGGTGAGAGGGGTCAGAGATGATCTTACCCGCTCGCTTCCTGGCTCTTTGTCAATGGAGGGAAGGTTGCAGCCAATAACCTTCTCAGCTCATCGGACGATGTCATGCATGGTGGCTGAGCTAAACCAGACCATGATGGAGAAGGTGAGGACAGACTACGATGGCCGTATAGAATTGGACCAAGACTTTTGGCATTTTTGGCCTTCATCAGTCAGGGAACCGAGTATGGAAGTTGAGATATTATTTGCACAATTGCACAAGACATTGACGAGGCTGAACTTGGAGTAATGTGTTGGTCAGTTTTGGTTATCCTGCTACAGGAAAGGCTTTATTCACACCAGCACAAGAGAAAGTCATGTCGAAAGCCATGGGGGGAATTAATAGGTTGAATGCACAGCCTTTTTCCCAGAGTAGGGGAATCGAGAACTTTTAAGATGAGAGGAAGAGGTTTTAATAGGAAAGTGAGGGGCAACGTTTTCACATAGGTGGGTATATGGAACATGCTGCCAGAGGAGGTAGATGAGGCAAGTACAATAACAATATTTAAAAGACATTTGGATGGAAAAGATATGGAGGGATGTGGGCCAAATATGCATAAATAGAATTAGCTTAGATGGGGCATTATGATCAGTGTAGTGGAGTGGAGTGAAGGGGCTGTTTTCATGCTGTAAGGCTCTTTGACTATGAGATGTCAGTCTTTTAAATCTGGATATTAGAGCAGCTGTCTTATGCTTTTCCTTCTTAAATACCACATCAATTTCAATTATATTATGCACCCCATTAAGCAAATGTTCACGGACCATTAAACTATTAATTACATTTTCCTTATTATTCATTGCTAATTATAATATGGTCTGCCTCATTTTTGACTAAGGGGCATAGCACTGCAGAAAACTACACAGAACACGTCAGAAATTCACTGCCTGTCTGACAGACGAAACTCTATACATCTGACGGTTAAAACATGCTGTAAACAGTGAAGAAGGGTCTCAACCAGAAACATCACCCATTCCTTCTCTCCAGAGATGTTGCCTGTCCTGCTGAGTTACTCCAGCATTTTGTGTCTATCTTAGCCTTCAGTTATGCATTTATGCATTCTCTTACATAACAACTGCACCCACAGCAACCATCCGAATCTCTCTTCCTGGAAACAAGTACTTTAATAAAAAATTCCACCAGTCTAACGCTGCCTGCTACATCTTCTTATTTTGTAACTTCGAAATGAATTCATTCTTCATTATGAAGGTACTACTCCCCTTCTGCAACATAATCCTCCAGTTTCAATAATAGCTCCCCACCACCCCCCCCCCCCCTTGTTCCTCTGACACCCACCACTCAGATGCGTCCCTATTCAGCCCACCCCTCCTAGTCACCTCCTACTTGCCCCAATTTAATCCACTAATCTCCCATTCCCGAGTCCTTAATTTCCCTTTTATCCTCAATGCTTTCCCCTCCTCCCTGTCCCCTTCCACCTATAATCCCTCCCCCTGGCGTTACATTTCACTCTTCTCTTCTGGCAGCCCATTACCTCCTTTTATCACCTCTCCTCTACTCATCTGTCAACCAAACCCATCTTACCTGTGTCCACCTGTCACTTGCCAGGCTTTGTCCCTCCCCCAGCTTTCTCTCTCCCACTCTCCCCCCCCCCCCCCCCCCCCCTCTGTCCATCAATGAGGTACATATTGTTTGAGTGGCTGAAGGAGTCTGCTAATGTTTAATTGATTGCTGATCAATACTAATCTGGAGAACACATTTTCTTCAGTAATTACAGCCCATATCTCTATTCGCCTACGCTGATTTATAAAGTTACCATTCTTGGCATTGAATCAAATAAACAATGGCAGTGAATGATGGGGAGACTTCATGGCTGATTTTAACAGTCTCTCTATAACATTTCAATGCCCAACGCAAGATTCCACCACTCACCCGTTACCCCAACGCAAGTCATTCCCCACAACGCAATATTGCACCACTCACGCATAGCCCCCAACTGGGCAGGCGCGGCTCATTTCTCCTCATCCCCCAGCACTCCCTCCAGGAGAACATGGATTGGTGACCTTTCAGGTCGAGACCCATCCTCTGAATAATTGTGGGATGGGGGGGGGGGGGGGGGGTGTGGGGGGGAGGGGAGAATGAAGGTAAAAGAGGGGAGAGGCAGGACAAAGCGTGTAGTAGGTGGGTGCGGGTGGGGGAAGGGAGGGGTTTGATAGGTAGATGGATGAAAGAAAGGCCAGGGATAAAAGCAGAAGTTGTGAGATAAAAGTTGAAGAGTTACGAATTGCAAAGCTGGAGGGAGGAAAGCTGCAGGCAGGGAGGGAAATAGGTGGGCGTCCAGTGGGGCATGGAGGAGAAGTGGAGTGGGGGAGAAACGGGGGGGGGGGGGGTTACCTAAAGTTGGAGAATTCAATATTCACACCACTGGATTGTAAGCTAACCAATTGGAATATGAGGTGCTGTTCCTCCAGTTTATATGTGGCCTCACACTGGCTTGTGGTTTCTCCCTACTTGTTAAAACCCTGCCATTCCCAAATTGGCATCTATCTCTTTGTGGTTGAAAATGACAACAGAACATAGAAGATTATAGCACAGAAACAGGCTCTTCAGATCATAATGTCTGTGCCGAACATAATGCCAAGATAAACTAACCTCATCTGCCTGTGTATGTATGATCAATGCCCCCATTCCCAGCATATCCATGTGCCTATCTAAAATTTGAATTTGAATTTGATTTGATTCCTTTATTGTCATTCAGACCTTTCGGTCTGAACAAAATTTCGTTGCCTGCAATCATACACAATAATAATAAATAACAAAACATACAATAAACACAAATTAACATCCACCACAGTGAGTTCACCAAGCACCTCCCCACTGTGATGGAAGCAAAAGTCTTAGTCTCTGTCTCTTCTCTCCTTTTTCTCCCTCTGCGCTGAGGAGACCCAGGCCGAAGATGACGCCCTCCAGTCCAGTGGACCTCCGTGGTGATGCCGCGGAAAAGCCTCTTAAATGCCACTATCATGTCAGCCTCCACCACCACTCCTGGCCGTGTGTCCCAGGCATCAATTACTCTTTGTGTAAAAATAAACTTGCCCTGCACATTTCCTTTAAACCGATCCCCTCCCACCTTAAAACTAAGCCCCCTGGCCCTTGATTATTTCCACCCTGGGAAAAAGGCTGTGATTATCTATCCTGCCTATGCCTCTGTAGTCTCCGCCTCGAGAAAAGGTTGCCTAGATTCCTTATCGCCTGTAGTAAATAAGCCCGTCTGGAAAACAGTTCTTGAATGAGGGAGGGGTGGTAGAGAGGGAGGGGGGGTTGGAGAGAGAGGGGGTTAGAGAGGGAGGGGGTTGGAGAGGGAGGGGGCCAGAGAGGGAGGGGGCCAGAGAGGGAGTGGGGCAGAGAGAGAGAGGGAGCGGGAGGGGGGTAGAGGGAGAGGGAGGGGGGTAGAGTGAGGGGAGGGAGGGTAGAGAGGGAGAAGGCGAGGGAGGGGGGTAGAGAGGGAGAGGGTAGAGAGGATGGGAGGGTAGATAGGGAGGGGGCATCTCCCTCCTCCACACCCTCCCCCATCTCCCTCTACCACCCCACTCTCCATCCCATCTTCCTCCTCATTTCCCTCATCCTCCTCCCCTCACTCCCATTCCCTGCCCCAGCACCTACCCAGGTCATAGAGCAGCGCCACGGCCTGGTTCTTGTACTCGGCCCGTCCCTGGCTGTAGACTCCAGCTGTCTGCTCGGCCATCGCCTGGGCTATAGTACAGGCTACGATTTCATCTGCGGGCTCGTCCCTGACCCCGGACACAGGCACGTCCTTGGTTCCAGCGGGGGCTTCTTTCTTGGCCCCGGTCACGGCCCCATCCCAAGCCCCGGGCTCGGCTCTCACTCCAGCTCGAGCACCAGGTTCGGCTCTAGTCAGGGTCCGCGGCTCCACCCTCCCCACCAGGTGTTGGGCATCGGGCGCTGGCAGCCGCCGCACGAGCGCTGGAGTGGCCGTCCCTCCCGGAGTGTCCCCACCTGCCTTGCAAGTCCATTGTGACGTCACTCGGCTTTTTCCCAAAATGGGTGAGTTTTTGGGCTGTTTTTCAAACTTTAAACAATTATAAAGTTCAGAAATATAGGTGGGAATGCGACGGGAAGATTGTTATCGACGAGAAAAATGTGAGTAGAATGTGTGAAAATGGAAAGGCTGTGGCCTAGCATTTGGAAGAAAATAGCAATCTCTCTCTCTCTGACACGCACGCACGCCGCACACACACACACACACACACACACACACACACACACACACACACACACACACACACACACACACACACACACACACACACACACACACACACACACACACACACACACACGACAAAGAGTTTGAGTAATGTAGATAGATGTTACAATCCTTGTTTCTCATCTGACTTTCTGTAACTGCAGGATATTGAACAATTTGATAATTCTTCACGGTGGGATTTTTACCTTGTCTCTAGAAAAATCCTTGGCTGCCAATGCCAATCTTTCCCAGGAGGAGGGAACATGAAGACAGGTCACATATAGCCAAAATGTGTAGGAAGGAACTGCAGATGCTGGTTTACATCGAAGATAGACACAAAATGCTGGAGCAACTCAGCGGGACAGGCAGCATCTCTGGAGAGAAGGAATGGGTGATGTTTCGGGTCGAGACCCTTCTTCACGTCTAGACCCGAAACGTCACCCATTCCTTCTCCCCAGAGATGCTGCCTGTCCCGCTGAGTTACTCCAGCTTTTTGTGTCTATCTTACGGTTTAAACCAGCATCTGCAGTTCCTTCCTACACATGAAGTCTGGATCTCTGCTCTCCCAAAAGGTCATTCATCTGATGGGACAGAGAGTTCACAATGTGCACCATATTCAGCATGTTGTAGACATCAGTGCATTTAAGTCCATATCATATGCCTTTAGCAGTTAAAGAACAGTTTAAAGTTATCCGCACAGGTAGTCTGGTGGGCTTAACTGATTATCAGGCAACTGAACCTTCTTACCACAACCAGAAAGCAGTGCTGAACTACTATCTACCTCATTGGTGACCTTAGGACTATCTTTGATGGGACTTTATTGGCTTTACCTTGCACTAAACGTTATTCCTTTCTCATTTATCTATACACTGTAAATGGCTCGATTGTAATCATGTATTGCTCTTCCACTGACTGGATAGCACGCAACAAAAGCTTTTCACTGTACCTCGGTAAACTAAAAACTAAACGAACCAGCTAGAGATGGCAGATGATTGTCTCTGTCGGGTCTTGGCAAAGCAGAGGGCTCTTTGCAGCAATCTGGTAGTTTCATGGTCTTCATTATCGACACCAGCATTTTATTCCAGATTTATTTCTTACTTCAATTAAAATTCTACAGCTGCCGTGCCATTTTGTTCATCGTGAAGATCTCATTTAGCAATCAAATCAATGACTGTTGGAACGTTGAGGTGGAGATTTAATATCCTGTGGTGAGAATTACACAGGCTCTTATCCTTTGGGATATGTTCTAGCAGCCAAAAGTCACTTAATTTAGAAGCCATAACCCAGCAGTCAAAAGAAAACCTGTATCTCATCGGTTTGAGCTTATAATCAGCCCAGGACCTCGTATGAATATTTTTACAATCAGTGCCTGTTATTATTAAGTTGTTCGCAGTTGTGCAAAACGTAACCTACAGCCATTCTAATTATATTGCTTGGCTCGTGTGCAAGAGTGAAGTGATTTTAACACAGCCTTTCCTCTCCTTTTCCTTTCCACGCAGCTGGGTGGTGAGAAATAAGAGCAGGGAAAAGCGAAGGGCAGAACTAATTGATCTGGATAATGAATGGGAGGCAGCTTTGTAACGAACGGATACATGTTCCATATGCTGGTCATGCAATGGATGATGTTCCGTCCAATGTACACCTTAAGTTTCATCCATCATAAGGTTCCTCATCTGGAGTCTTTCATATTTCACATCATGGATGGATGATTACATGTTCCATATGCTGGTCATGTAATGGATGATGTTCAATCCAATGTAGACCTTAAGGTTTTGTTGTTATGGGGTCCATCACCTGGCGTATTTCATATATCGTCTCATATTTCCTTCCAACATCGAAGGATGGCATTTATCCCATCAAATCTGTGCCAGTTAACAGAACAATCCCCTTCCACAATTCAGGTTGCAGGTGGTTGGTTGCAGGTGGTTGCCGGAGGTTGCAGGTAGTGGAAGGTAAGACCTCCCTGGTGAAATAAAACTGGGTGAAAAAAAGGTCTCACCTTCCACTACCTGCAACCTCCGGCAACCACCTTCAACTAGCATCGCAACCGGCTTCGACTAAAAAATTACCGATTTTTAAAACGGCGACCTATTTTTAGTCGCGGATGGTTTTGAATTTTTTTAAATAATCGCCGGAACATAGAAGAAGCGGAAACCACTTTCGACCATTAGGGAGACTGACAAAAACCTCCGGGAACTGCACGGAAACCTAGGTGGGGCGCAAAACTCCAGAGGTTTCCGTTCAGGTTTCCTAAGTGGGACAGGGGCATTACAGTGACCAGTTAGCACATAGGAGGAAGCAGGACCATCTGCGGGAAACTACACACTAGATCACAGGGAGAATTTCACGGGATCAGCATAGGAGGAAAACATTGAACTCAGATCGCTTGAACTGTAAGGCAGCGGCTTTATTAGCTGCGCCACCGTGCCAGCCCAGAGAAGCTAGTTGCACTGATTTGCACAAAAAGCATCATAATTGGGTATTCTTAAATCAGAGATTAATAGATTCTTGATTAGTAACGGTGTCAAAGTTATGGGGAGAAGGCAAAAGAGTGGGGTTGAGAGGGCAATATAGGTCAGCCATGATTGAATGGCAGAGCAGATTCGACAGACTGAATGGCCTACCTAATTCTGCTCCCGTGTCTCATGGTCTTATGGTTTAATATCCATTGTTACCTTGCCTACTTCAGAGATTGTCTAAATGTTCCATAAAGGGAGTGTTTATAGAGATGGCTCCATGTCACGAGATAACTGTGCTCTCCAAACCTCTATTTCAATCGATCCCCCAGTGAAGGCAAGTGGCAGTGGAGCACAATCCAATGCATTGATAAAATGTGTATGTATGGAAAAGTGGAAGCCACATGCATTTAAACAGCTTGCAGAGAACTCAATGTCCTTTTCAGAAGCATACTGCACACTGTCTCTGAAACTCAATACATTGATTTCCTTGGAATGAAATTCAAAGACCACATGTGGTAACATTTATTGCCATTAATATACTTCTGGCCTTCAGTGACCAACATGAAGAAATAGGGAATTTGTTGGATCTGCTCCGAATTCTCAGCAGGTCAGGCAGCATCTGTGAAAAGATTAGAGAGTTAATGCTTTAGGTAGAAGGCCCTTCCTCAGTTCTGCCAGACCAGCATTTTATGAAAGAGAAATGTTTATTACATGGCCACCACCAATTTTCCAGCAACTGATATTCCGGACTAAATTCCCCGTCCCGGAACCCCACGAACATGTGGCACATAGGCCGGGTGAGGCGGCCGATCTTGCCCTCATCAGGACTTCCGCGCCAATCAGCGGGTCGAATTTGTCCCCTGCGACCAGGGCTCTGGATCTCCTGTCTGGCCAGAGTCGGCAGATCCGTTCCCACATCCGACATCTGCGGGCCAGTGCCTCAGCCCCCCAAAGCCAAGACCTCTGCTAATCCAGAAGGGTTCTGGACCCAAAGGTGCTGGAAAATTGGTGGTGGACCTGTAGTAATATTTGTTATATTTTTCTAGCATGTCAAATTTTTCTAATTTTGATGAAGGAACTTCGACCGAAAACCATTCAGCCCTTCAAGTGTATACTGCAGTGTTGTTTATTTTTGATACTGCGTTTTTTTGTGAGTTTGTAGTCACACCCCCTATAATACTGAATGAATAGTTGTCTGATCTTATATGAAACAGAGATGTTTGCAATTTTGCTCAATAGGGAATACTTTTGCTTGCTCATTTCATGCTGCAATATTAGACTTGGGTTTTTGTGCTTTGGTCTATTTAGGGGCCATCTGAACTACCCTCTGTGCTTCTGTTTGATGGATGAAAGACATCTAGGAAATTACAAAAATGACCCCAAGTATCTTGTATCACCATGGCAACAGGGGCCAGTCACCGGCACACTGAGTGGTACTGCAAGCCGGTCTCACGTCAGAATTGTTCCGAGTTTTCAGGGAAAAGGAAGACTGCTTTTATCTTATTAGGTTGTTCTCTGTGACAACCAGGAATTGGAAATTACTTCAATCTCCCAGAAAACAGCATTCGACATTTAAAACGTGTCCATCTCATAAAGTGTGAGAGTTGTGTTTGGGACAGGTGCCACAGGGGGAGAAATTTGTCCATGGGTTGCAAGCCGGAATCAGATGCGAGAACTTTGGTTGCCTATCACTCGCACCTCTGTGCACCAGCTTCCATTGAAGCCGGTGTGGACTAATGTCCAGAGGACCATGCAGCCAGCAAGTGGGAGGAGGTTTCACGGAAAGGCACAAGCTCGTGGCTGCTGCAGGCAGAATAGAGGGACGCAGCATCCAGTGGCAGGCGGTACAAGGGCCAGTGAGCATCGTGATGGGAATATGATCGTGGTTGGGGTGTGGTGAGGAAAGTGAGGAAAATCTTTTATATCATTGATATATTTAATATCACACAAAACGGACGAGCACCAGGCCTTAATATCACACAAATCTACCCCCCTGAAGGTACAGGCTTCCGCTCACTCTGTAGCAACCCTGACATGATAATCAAACACGGGGACCAGTAGAGCGTCCATTGTAGCCAGGGCCTGGAGGGCAAGGAGCACCGCCACTCCACCTAGAGTCCGCAAGGGGAGGAGTGGCTCTGCTGTCAGTGAACGAAAGACTGCTAATGTATCTAGGGAGTAGGCAGGGCTAAAGATGTCCTGGTTGGGTTGCTCCTAGGCCGGGCGAAGCTGGCCATCAGCGAGTCACGGCGCCAGGCGGAAGAGGGCTTTGCCCGAGCCAGATGCTTGCCCCTTTACCGGGGTTGTATAGTAGTTATTAGAATATTTGTAACATAGTTGTTTGATGATTTTGTAACATGATGGTGGGTCTGTCACCACGGATTTGTTTTTTGTTGGTTTTTGTATCGTGTTGAAATTAAATAAATTATTTTTTGATACCCCAAAAAAATAAATAATCAATTCAATTCAATTCAATTCAATTCAACTTTAATGTCATTGCACAAATACCGGAGAATTCCACCTTTGAAAGAAGGAGGTGCAGAAGCCTGAAGTCACACACCACCAGGTTCAGGAACATCTACCATCAGGTTCTTGAACTGACCTGCACAATCCTAATTCTACCTCAACAATGGAACATTGGGAACGACCTCTTGCACTGCCATGGACTTGTTTTCCTACAAATTCAATTCAACTCAATTCAATTCAATTCAACTTTAATGTCATTGCACAAATACTGAGTATGGGTACAACGAAATGCAGTTTTGCGTCAGTCCGTAGTAGTGCAATATAGAAATTTAAAAAAAAAGAGGATACAGAATAATAAAAAATACAGAATAATTAAACAATGGGGACGGAGGGACCGGAGAAATCTATCGGCGGGACTCCGAGTTCAGCAATGCGATGGTATGATTGTAGAAGCTGTTCCTCATCCTACTGGTACGAGACCTGAGGCTCCTGTACCGCCTCCCTGATGGGAGGAGGGCAAACAGTCCATGGTTGGGGTGGGAGGGGTCTTTAATGATCTTCCCAGCCCGTTTCAGACACTGTTTTCGGTGGAGGGCATCCATGGCAGGGAGCGGGGCACCGATGATGTGCTGCGCGGTTTTCACCACCCGTTGTAGTGCCTTCCTGTCCGCAACAGTGCAGCTGCTGCACCATACTGTGAAGCAGGTGGTCAGGATGCTCTCGATGGTACAGCGGTAGAAGTTGGTCAGGATCTGGGGGGACAGGTGGGCTTTCTTGAGCCTCCTCAGGACGTTGGGGAGTCAAACCCGCCGACAATGGAGGTGCCGTGGTAGTCTGGTGCGTTGAGGGCAGGCGACAACTCTCAGACACCTCCACCTACTTATCCTTGGACCATGATCCCACAGATGAGCACCAGGCCTTAATTACACACAAGACTTACCAGTCTTACTGTCTCCGACTACATTTTATCTCTCCCCTGACATCAGACTGAAGAAGGGTCTCGACCCGAAACGTCACACATTCCTTCTCTCCAGAGATGCTGCCTGTCCCACTGAGTTACTCCAGCATTTTGTGTCTACCTTCGAGGAAAATCTTTCCTGCGCAGGTTGCAGTTAGGGATTCGACTTCATTAAGACTGATGAAATCAGAGTCCATTTGGAATTTTGTCTCATGTCCCAAAACAGAACGATGAAATTCTTACTTACAGCACCACACAGCTACGTAAAGATAGTATTCTGTAAGAACCATAATAAACAACAAAAAAGTTTAGTGAACTATATATATATAGTTATATAACTATTATATAAATAACTACATAAAAGTACATATAACTATTATTGTTTGTTTTAACTGTATATATACATTTAAAACAAGCAATAGTTATATAATAAAACAATATAAAACATTTATTTAAATATAAAATAATATATAAAACAATTACATAACATAGAATTGTTATATGTAGATATATAGATATATATATATATTCATGAACAGATTGGGTGGATGTGTAGGAGAATCGCCAACCAGAGGACATAGGTTTAAGGTGAAGGGGACAAGATTTAATGGGAAACTGAGGGGTAGCTTTTTCACACAAAGTGTGGTGGGTGAATGGAACTAGCTGCCGGAGGAGGTAGTTGAGGCAGGGACTATCAAAGCGTGAGAGTTGGCAGCCCTGCTACTAACTAAATCATTCAACACAGAGCTTGCAAGTTTCCAAATGGTCTGACTAACCACCTCCCGTGCTGTAGGAATAGCATTGCATGCACTTATTGCATTTATTGTTCTCTCAGTATAGACCCTTTATGAGCTTGTTTGGAACAAGGAATTTCATTGAACCCTGATATACTTGACAATAGACTAATCTGAATTGCGGGTGACAGAATGGCTAGTGGAGCTGCTGCCCCACAGCTTCAGTGACCCAACTTCACCCGTGACCTCTGGTGCTGTCGGAGTGGAGTCTGTATGATCAACCTGTGACCACAGGGGACTTCCTCTAGTTTTCCAGCTTTCTCACTTCATCCCTAAGACGTGCAGGTTGGTAGGTTCATTGGTTGCCGTAACTTGGCCCAGGTGTGTAGGCAGAGTGTTAGAATCTTGGGAACATGGGGAGAACACAGTGGGGTTAGCAACAAAGGGGGCTTGATGTTGGCGTGAACTCGGTGGTCAAAGGACTTTAGTTTAGAGCACGGAAACAGGCCCTTCAGCCCACCGACTCCACGCCACTACTAGCACTATTTTGCACATTAGGGATAATTTTCAACTTACAGAAGCCAATTAACGTACAAACCCACACGTCTTTCGAGTGTGGGAGGAATCCAGCGCACCTGGGGAAAACCCTTGCGTCACAGAGAGAACGTACAAACTCTGTACAGACAGCGCCCTTAGTCAGGATCAAACCCGGGTCTCTGGCACTGTAAGGAACTGTATCTCTACTGCTGTGCCACCGTGCCGCTCCACTTGTTACTTTGCTTTGAATATTATGCTAGGACCAGAGTTAAATTTCTTCCATTTAACTGCTCTTCACCAGTCATGTTCACACTAAAAAAAATCCATGTAGGGGAACTGCTATTAATCAGGTCAAATTTCTGAGACTTTTTGGACTGATAAAGTTCCTGTGAAACACATTGGGACATTTATGGCACTTTGTAGATGCAGATGATACTTGTTGCAAGAAACAAGATTTTGCCAGGTCGTGGCCTGCTGAACACCAGTCATCCCAGCTAGTATTGGCCCAAGTTAAAACTGCACGAGTTTCTTTCAGTTCCCTCCATTTCTTCCATCGAACGTGTCCAAAGACAGGCAGCTCGATTTGTTACTAACACCTATGAGAGAGAAGCGAGTGTCACCAAACTTCTGAATTCTCTGGGGTGGAACCCTCTCCAAGACAGACGTGAAGCTCACCGTTTGACCTGTTTTTACAAAATGTTAAATGGTCAGCTCGACATAGATTACAAGACCTACACCAAACCCAAACCAATTAGGAGCAGACGAGGGCATTCGATCCAATTTGTGATCCCAGCTACAAAGACAGATGTGTACAGCAATTCGTTCTTCCCCCGCACAATTAAAGCATGGAATAATCTCCACCCAACTATAGTTACCCACCCAGATGCAACTAAATTTAAAGTAGCTCTTTCTTCCCAATAACCCTTTCTGGCTTAAGCCCTCCCTTCACCACCTCCAGTTTAAATTCCATTTGGAATATTTTGGAGGACCAAGAAACCAAGAACCAAGAACAAGAAGAACCTCCCTGCCCCCATATCTCTTCCTGTTCATATATGCACCAACTCTCCTTGTACCCGCAGCTGCACGACAACCATTCCATTCTGCGGCGGGTTCTACCGTTCTCACCTTATTTTATGTGAAAAGAAATCCTTCATAATTGGTCATCTCATCTGATTTTCAGATGAAATCAGGTGAATGTATGGAGTTCATAAGTTATAGGAACAGAATTAGGCCTTTCGGTCCAGCAAGTCGTCTCCGCCATTCAATCATGGCTGATCCATATTTCCCTCTTAACCCCATTCTCCTGCTTTCTCCCCATAACCCTTGACACCCTTTACTCATCAAGAATCTGACAATCTCTGCCTTAAAATTTTCCATTGACTTGGCCTCCACAGCTGGTGGTGGCAAAGAATTCCACAGTTTCACCTCCCTCTGACTAAAGAAATGTCTCCTCATCTCCGTTCTAAAGGTACGTCCTTTTATTCTGAGGCTATGGCCTCTGGTCCTCGACTCACCCACTAGTAGAGATATCCTCTCCACGTTCACTCTATCCAGGCATTACTGACCTGCTGGTGGTTGTTTGATTTATACACTGTCTTTTTCCAGGAATTGTCCACAGCCAGATGATCTGTATTGGATCTCCTCTTAATAGTTACTTCCCAGAGAAGAGCTCCCGTTAACATTTTCCATGATAATTGCATCCTCTCAATTCAGCTGAACTTGTGGAAATCTTTTCTCCAGTGCTTCATTCACCTCTCTGCAACCTGAACAGAGTTACACAATTCCTCTGAAGAGAGTCAAATCCACTTGCCAATGATTGCTGAAGCTGTGTGTGAGTTGCTGGGTCCATTGTAACCATCGTATGTTTCCTTGTGTGGCCTACAAAAATGAATTGAATATGTATGAGCTGGGATACCAGCTACGCTTGACTCTTACATCACTGGTGTATTATTTTACCGAGCCCAGGAACAGATTGGGCGGCACCGTGGCGCAGCGGTAGAGTTGCTGCCTTACAGTGCCAGAGACCCGGGTTTGATCCTGACTACGGGTGCTGTCTGTAGCGAGTTTGGACTATGGCTATGTTCTATGATGGGGATGGAAACATGGCCCTGAAGACTAGAGTGTGTAACTGATAGACAAAAGGAAAAAGAGGATTGACAAGGAGAAATAGCCTGACACAAATGGAAATAAAGAACAACTTAGTCGAAAGTTGAATAGTCATAGAATCATACAGCGTGAACAGAGTCTCTTTGGCCCAACCTGCCCACGCAGACTGGAATTTTTAAACTTATTTGTTGGAAGTTACATCTTCTCTCATCTGTTCCTGTCATAATATATCCAATTCCCCATCGTCAGGTCCTGCTAACTCTCACCGACGCAAATGGTTCCCTGATCACCTCACCATGTGTTAGTTTGCTGTAATGAACCCAGTATATATAGCCTTCAACAATCAGCAACTGAGTGCATTTACTGGTCAGCACCCTGCTCTCCCCACCAAACCCATGCCGCAGGGTGAAAAAAAAAGACGCAAAGTGCTGGAGTAACGTAGCAGGTCAGGAAGCATCTATGGAGAACATGGATGGATGTCGTTTTGGGTCGGGACCCTTCTTCGGACTGCGGACTTCTTCTGAAGAAGGGTCTTGACCCAAAACGTCACCCATCCATGTTCTCCAAGGATGCTGCCTAACCCGCAGAGTTACTCCAGCACTTTGTGTCTTTTTTTGTAAACCAGCATCTGCAGTTCCTTGTGTATACAAATTAACATGAAATGTATGCTTTCATTTTTGAAGGTATAATAGGAATCTTATGTAGATGCTCATCTCTCTCAGCAAACCCAATCACGCAGTTATTTTAGCTACTGAGGAGGTTTGATGGGCTAGATGGTCCAGGTATCTCTCCCCTGGTAATGGAATGTGGAACAGAATATCAGGGCAGCCACTTGACTGAAATGAGGCAGACTTTTTTCTCTCAGAACTGTGTAAACCAACCGTGCTGACTCTGTGTACCTGTGACAGGCCGAATGACCCTATTCTGTTCCTATCACTTATGACCATATAGGAGAATGGGGTTAGGAAGGCGAGATAGATCAGCCATGATTGAATGGTCGGGTGGGCTTGATGGGCCGAATGGCCTAATTCTGCTCCTATCACTTATGACCTTATGACCTAGCAACGGTTGCCTCCCTTTCGACTTTATTTTAGAGATACAGGGCGAAAACAGGCTCTTCGGCCCACCAAATCAGCGCCAACCAACGATCACCCCGTACACTTGCACTACCTTACACACTTGAGGACATAGAAACATAGAAACATAGAAAATAGGTGCAGGAGTAGGCCATTCGGCCCTTCGAGTCTGCACCGCCATTCAATATGATCATGGCTGAACAGTTTACAATTGTTCCCCAGCCAATTTACTTAAAGGTTAACATCTTTGGAGTGTGGGAGGAAACCGGAGCACCCAGGGAAAACACACGTGGTCACAGGCAGAAGGTACAAACTCTGTACAGACAGCACCCGTAGTCAGGATCGAACGTGGGTCACCGGCGCTGTAAGGCAGCAACTCTAACACTGTGCCATCTACTCTGCCACCCACAGCACCTAAACGCATCCCCCTGACTGTGTCCAACGTCTGCTTCCTGGCAATGCTGCTCTTGCCACTTGCTAAACAGCAGGGGCTTCTCAGGCTAGATGCTCGCCATTGAAATATTATAAATCTGTGAAAAGGTTGCCTGATCTGGTTGCTTAGCAACAGCAGCAGCCTGGCACTGGAGAAGGTTCCAAATGCAGTACTGGTTCATTGCAAATGTTCCGTGCTATTTTTCTTTCATGTTCGAACAAACCTTTCTCCAAAACAAATTACGATGCTGAAAGCATGAGAAACTCGGATGCAATGAAAACTTAATCGAGAATATTGCTGATAAATGCTTGATCAGGGATATTCGATAATAAAACGCCACACATATCATTCAATTGGGTCTTAACAGAATATCTTTATGTTGTTACATGGAGTTGGGAACTAGACTTGCGTTGAGATTCAGCCCTTGGGGCATTTACGTAAAGATGGGCAATAGAATATCTGAGCCGCTGCCATCAAAAGAACAAATTTAAAAGAGGTTGCATTTATAACAGCACTGCACCCAAGTGAGGATGAAGATGATTCAGCTGTTCCCCTCTCATTCAAAACTCAAAATGCTAGACGATCTCAGTGGGTCAGGCAGCATCTGGGGTGGCAATGGGCAGATGACATTTTGGGTTGGGACTGGAGAAGAGTCCCGAACCAAACCGTCCTCTGTCCATTCCCTCCATAGATGATACCTGGCCTGTTCAGTTCATCCAGCATTTCGTGTTTTGCTCACAATTCCAGCATCTGCAGTTTCCTGGGTCCCTTGGCATTCAAGCTTATTATCCACAAATGGAAGCCATTGGGCAAATTCCCTGACAATCACGTTTAGAACCCACATGGCAGAGGAAATTAGTTTACCTTGGCATCATGTTGGGCACAGACATTGTGGGCCATATGGTCTGTTCCTGTACTGTGCTTTTCTATGTGTAGGACGAACTGCAGATGTTGGTTTATGCTGAAAATACACACAAAATGCTGGAGTAACTTAGCGGGTCAGGCTGCATCTTTGGAGAAAAGGAATAGGTGAAATTTCGAGTTGAAACTCAAAACGTTACCTTTTGGGTTGACACACTTCCCTTTTCCTTTTCTCCAGAGATGCTGCCTGACCCGCTGAGTTACTCCAGCATTTTGTGTCTATCTTCGATGTAAACCAGCATCTGCAGTTCCTTCCTACACATTTTGGCTATATGGGATACAGGTTGTTTTTATGCACTTCATTAATATGTAGCCATCCTACATCCAATGCGTTTTATTCTGGAGAAATTGCCCTGCGTTTATTGGGGTGATGTCACGGTAGCTTCTGCTTCCTTCACTTTTTGATAAAGACCCTCTTTTCTGATTGGGTCACGATCCAAAATGTTTAGTTTAGTTTAGTTTATTGTTACGTGTACTGAGGTACAGTGAAAAGCTTTTGTTACGTACCAACCAGTCAGCAGAAAGACAATACATGATTACAATCAAGCCATTTACAGTGTATAGATATATGATGAAGGAATAACGTTTAGTGCAAGGTAAAGCCAGCAAAGTCCGATCGAGGATAGTCCGACGGTCACCAAAGAGGTAGATAGTAGTTCGGGACTGCTCTCTGGTTGTGGTAGAATGATTCAGTTGCCAGCTAATAGCTGGGAAGACACTTTCCATTACCCTCCACAGACGCTGATAACAGCTGGGAAGACATTACCCTCCGCAGATGCTGCCCGACTCACTGAGTTCCTCCAGCACTTCGTCTTTTACACATTCGAGGGTGCTTGGGGGATTTAATCCTAGCCTCTATTCATCCCTCACAGCAGCATTTCTAATGAAAAAACCCAGATTCTCGGATCAATATAGCACGACAATTTGTAGTGTTTTCTGTATACAAATGTAACTGCTACATTTCCGATATTGCAACACTGCCCACATTTCAAAAGCTCTTTGGCTCTTGGCAACGAGACAGCTTAGAATATTCTGAGAAGGATGGAAGAAGGGTGAAGTAAATGTAAAACCGTTTCATGGAAAAATGTGACAAAACACTGCTGCTTTCTGCCAGGGAATCTTGAATTACGGTTCAAACTGGAAGAAGTAGTGCTGAAAATTTGCATAATTCATTGGTATATAATTCCTAGAAATGTCAGTAGAATTAATTATGAGACACCAAAAGCTTTATATTTATTCACGCCAGTTGATTTCCCCTGGCCCTCGAAAAGTAACATTTTGTAAAAGAGAACTTAATTGTTTTATTTTATTGTTCTAAAAATATGTCACAAACGATCTTGCTTAGTTTGCCAAGAAATGGTGGTAAAAGAGCTTCAGCTTCGGCTTTTTGCCAGTATTTATCCCTCACTCTGTGTTATTAAGGTAGGTAATCAATAGATGATCGCTGTTTGTGTGGGCGCTTCCTGATATATTGGCTGCCACCTTTCTTGTATTACATCGATGGCTGTATTGTGAGAGCACTCTGCTGGCTGAGAAGCACATTGGCACATTCTAAAAGCAAGGTGGAGTATGCCATAAAAATAGACGCTTTTCTCTTTAATTCGGGCTGATCTTCAATCTGTGGCATAGTGTGAATCAGATGGTGTCGCATTGGTCGCTTGCTGTATCCGGCGTCTGAAGGGAGCAGTTTAGAGCGGTCACGAAAGACAGACACAAAATGCTGGAGTAACTCAGCGGGTCAGGTAGTGTCTCTGGAGGAAAACAATAGGTGACGTTTCGGGTCGAGACCCTTCTTCAGACTAAGGCAGATACTAGCATGGATAGCAGGTTGCCCTGATGGCAGAAGACAAAGAGTGGCAATTAAGGAGGGGGGGGGGGTCTGGTTGGTTGCCAGTGACTAGTGGAGTTCCGTAAGGGTCGGTGCTGAGGCTTCTACTCTTCACGTTGTATATGAATGATTTGGACAAAGGGATTGAAGGCTTTGTGGCAAAGTTTGCGGATGATACAAAAATAGGTGAGGAACAGGTAGTGTACAGAAATCAGGGACTCTGCAGAAGGATTTGGACAGATTGGGGGAGTGGGCAGTGAAGTGACAGATGCAATATAGTGTAGCAAAGTGTGGAGTCGTGTATTTTGGTTGTAGGGATAAAGGCATAGGCTCTTTTCTTAATAGGAATCCAGAAATCGGAGGTGCAAAGGGACTCTGGAGTGTTGGTGCAGGATTCCCAAAATGTTGATCTCCAAGTCAAATCGGTAGTAAAGGAAGCAAACTCAATGCTAGCATTTATTTCAAGAGGGCTTGTATACAAAAACAGGGTTGTAACGTTGAGGCTCTATAAGGCACTGGTAAGGCTGCATTTGGAATATTGTGAGCAATTTTGGGCACCATATTAGAGGAATGATGTGCTGGCTCTGGAGAGGGTCCAGAGGACATTTTAAAAGAATGATCCCAGGAATGAGTATTTGTGGGCACTGGGCCTGTACTCGCTGGAGTTTAGAAGAATGAAGGGGGAACCTCATTGAAACATACAGAATAGTGAAAGGCTTGGATAAAGTGGATGTGGAGAGGATGTTTCCTCTAGTGGGAGAGTCTAGGACTAGAGGTCACAGCCTCAGAATTAAAGGACGTTCTTTTAGAAAGGAGACATTTCTTTAGTCAGAGGGTGGTGAATCTGTGGAATTCTTTGCCACAGAAGGCTGTGGAGGCCGTCAGTGGATATTTTTAAGGCAGAGATAGATAGATTCTTGATTAGTACAGGTGTCAGCGTTTATGGGGAGTAGGCAGGAGAATGCGATTAGGAGGAAGAGATAGATCAGCCAAGATTGAATGGCGGAGTAGACGCTGAGCCAAATGGCCTAATTCTACTCCTATTCCTTATGACATGTCCCACTATCCTTTATGCAAAGTAATTGTCCCTAAGGTTTCTCCCCCCCCCCCCCCCCCTCACCTTAAACCTATGTCCTCTGGTTCTCGATTCCCCTACTCTGTGCATTTACCCTATCTAATTTATCTCATGATCTTGTACAAATCTATAAGATCCTTCTGCTCTCCAGGGAATAAAGTCCTAGCCTGCTCAACCTCACCTTATAGCTTAGGCCCTCGAGTCCTGGCAACATTCTCAAAAAAAAATTTCTGCACTCTTCAGTTTAGCAACATCTCACCTAGAAATCTGGGGAGGGGAGGGATGATTGAACAGGGAACCAGGGAGTCACACAGAGAGAGTGGTCCCTGCAGAAAGCAGGAAGGGTTGGGGATGGGAAGGTGTTATTGGTGGTGGAATATCGAACAATGGTGTGCTGTATGTTGGGGCTGGTGGGGTGATAGGTACGTCCGTCCCTGTATTATCTAGTGGGAGGTAGGTTGAGAAAGTAAGCGTGGGATATTGAGGAGATATGGGCGAAGGCTTGGCCAACCGCAGTGGGAGAGAAAGTACTTTTCCTGTAAAAAGGAGGACACGTCTTGATTCTAGAGTGGAAAGCCATCTCGAGATAAAGTGGAGATGGAGAAACCTGAGAGAAAGAGATGTCGTCCTTACAAGAGACAGGGTGGGAGGAGGTATAGTATAGGTTGTTGAAGGTCAGTGGCTTTGTAGTGGATATCAGAGGACAGAGGAAGAGCAGTTTGAATGCTGACGCTGATGTGAAGAAGTTTTTGAAGTGTCTCATTAACTTTAACTTTATGTTCTAATTTTCTCTTCATTCATTGTGCATGAGTGTGGGCAAAGTGCTGAATGAAAGATTGTATTACTCTATGTGTCTAAGAACGCCTCCGCTACGTTTATACCACCACTGAAAGATTTAAAATTATCTCCTTGATAATTTCAAAAAATATGAAGAGGATTAGAACTGGTAACATGATAAAAAGGGACTTGAAATTGAAATTAATTCGAAGCAAATCAGGTGAAACATCTTCTCCCTAAGCAATAGAACCGTGAAGGAAGCCACAAGGAAGGCTCACAAAGTTACTAAGAGGTTTAGTATACATTTGTTTATCAAGAGAGGGACAGGCTTAAGAATGCAGGTAGCTGCAAGAGGCTTCTTTGAGTGATTAACTTTGTAATCTGCAAAGCCTGGTCCTTACAAAACGAACTGCAGTAAACCCTCAATATAACGAATTAGAGGGGGAGGAAATGGTGTTCGTTACTGCCAATTGTCCATTATAACCGAGTAAGGGGTTCGCTCCAACCATCTAAAGGTCACTCCGTGAAACAACGAGGTGTTTTCAAATACAAAATTATTATTTTTTTAAAGGTCTTTTTGTTACTGAGAGCTAAAAATACTTAAGGCTGTTTGTTAAGCCCCTGTCCCACTTTCACGACCTAATTGGCGACCTCTGCAGAGTTTTCCCTTGACTCATACTCGCAGCATGGTCGCCACGAGGTCGTAGGAGGTCTTCGGTAACTCTTCCTCATGCTCGTGAGTGGTCTCCGCGTACTCGTGGCCCCAAGTAGGTTGCGGCATTTTTTCCAGCCTGATAAAAAATGACCACGAGTAAAAAAAAAGGTCGGCATGGAAAAAAATTGATACTTTTTACTCGTAGGTAGGTCGTAGCAGGTCGTGATGGTAGTCGTAGGTAGTCATAGGTAGTCGTAGGTCAGTAACTCACCTGAGAAAAAAATGTAAACATGACATCATTTTATCATCTGATCATTTTCCACTCGTAGCTAGTCGTAGCTGGTCTTAGGTGTGGAAGACTGAGGTCGAGGGGGGTCGTAGGAGGTCGTGGACATAGTCGTAGGAGGTCTTTTACTTTGGCGAGACAACACGACCTTGACATTTTTTTCAACTCGTCTATGGTCTTCTAAACTCGTGGATTAGGTCGTCCAAGTGGGACAGGCCCTTTATATTGCTTAATAGAGTAAAATGCCGATCAAAGCGATTGCTTGTCAATTTCAATGCCTCGTCAACTTCAATAGCCTCCGCAGTATTACTAGCAGTCCGTGTCCTTAAAGAGACAGTCTGCTAAAACCAACATCTATTATAAAGAGGTCTGCAGTAACGAGGGTTTACTGTACTTTGTTTCCATGAGATAGAGAAAAAATACCCATCTGCTTCAACAAGATGTGCAGAATATCCTTTTAGGTAAACCTGGGATGATTTGCCAAATAATCAAGTCAAGTACTGCTAATTGATAACTCTTGTTGTGCGAACAGTTTGTATCTCACACATTCACTATTTGATTCATCCCAAAACACAGACTTCAGTTACCGTAATTACAAATCATTATTAATGAACAAGGCAATGCTCAAACTGAAGTGATTGTGTGGGTGTGAAAGGCACTGACAATTTGGGAGTTTTGCTTCTGCAGTTTGTCTGTTTCTCAGGAGGGAGCATTGTGGGATGAACATGAACTGAGAGCTGGAAGAAATTAGCAGCTCAAGCAAGATCTATGGGGGGCAAAAGATGTACGTCATCATTTGAGATTGTGGCCCTGAGTCAGGACTGAGAGGCAAGAGGAGAGATGACGAGCATATCGTTGTATGTGGTGGTGGTGTATAAAGGACAAGCAAGGGAGGATGGAGGACAGTGGCCGGTAGGTGACAGGTAGAACCTCAACTATACCTCATCCCAGTCTGCATCCTGCAAGGATGCCACTCCCTTAGAGTAAAGGTCTGAAGATAAGGTCTTCTACTCTAGAACTTACTCTAGAAAAGGGCGGTCACAGTGGCGTAATGTGGGTCATTTGGGTGAGCAAAGGGGAAAGCTGTGTCAGAGCTATAGGGAATGCCAACGGATCAGGAATGCCAGTGCAGAGAGAAAAACTAAGTGCAGTGTGAACACGGATATTCCAGCACCAAGGTTCCAGGCCCTTTATTGATTGTCCGTTTTTTGTGCACCAACAGAGGTCACATGATAATGAAACGACAATACTCTACACAATGAGGTTAACTCCTGACCGCCTCCTCACTAGGGAAGAGACAGGGATGGACAATAAATGCTGTCATTGTCAGTGACGTCAATATTCTGCAAATGAATGACAAAAAGTCATGTTGCAGTTAGTGGGATGTTGTTCTGTGCATGTAGGTTGCCTCATTGATAACGGTGGCCAGCCATGCCTGTACACAAGTGGCTACACAACATTTTGAGTGTTTTATAGCCAAGAAATACGTCTACAAATGGGTGGTATTCGGTGTTATTTGGTGGTACTATGCTTTCACTCTCCAATCTGCTGGGGCTCTCTATTTTCAATATTTCCCCTCATACTTCCTTGCTTATACTCGCTGCAATCTTGCACCCAGCCTATGCACTGCATTGGCATCAATGTTGTAATAAACAAAGCATGTGTTGGGGTGGCACGGTGTGCAGTGGTAGAGTTGCTGCCTTACAGTGCCTGGGTTCCAACCTGACCACGAGTGCTGTCTGTACAGTGTTTGTACATTCTCCCTGTGACCACGTGGGTTTTCTCCGTGTGCTCCGATTTCCTCCAACACGCCAAAGACATACAGGTTTGTCAGTTAATTGGCTGCGGTAAAATTGTTAATTGTCCCTAGCGTGTGTTGGATGGTGTTAGTGTAACCGGTTGATCGCTGGTTGGCACAGGGCCTGTTTCTGTGCCGTATCTCTAAACTAAACTAAAAGTCAGGATTATTGTGGTCCCCTTGTGCAGGCAGGGAGAGAATTAACACTAAAGTGCAATGCCTATTTCACATATGACTATAGCTGACAGCTCAAACAGGAGTGTGGTGAATATATTGTAATTAGCTATGTGACTGGTATGCTGATCATCTTCCCAGTGCTCCTCTCTGAGTTTTCAATGATTCAGTAATTCAAAGTAAACTCATTAATTTTAAGTGGCAGTGCTTGCTTTCAAGTATGAATGTACGTGTCACGGTGACATGCTTTCCCCTCTCCATGCATTCTGTTCTCTTGTGCTATTTATGGAGATTGGATTCCAATATATTGCCATCGTAAACTGAAAGGTCCTTGCGTTTGTGATGATCCCCCTTCCCTGACGTCGACGACATTGCTATAAGCCATGTATGGACCTTTGCGCCGTAACTCAAGAAGCTTTCCGTTCTCTTTTGCAGATGGAATATTCGGGAGGTGTCAGCTGGTCACGGCGATAGACGTATACAAATACGAAGTTTCGCCGGACGATCTACAGCGCCTCCGCGAATTCCTGCAGGAACTGTCCCTCAAAGGTACTGATGAAAACAGCTTACTTCTGTCTTTGACCAGCAGCTTTCAATAGAACACCATTAACATGCCCCGCCATCACAAGGGTTAGTTACATCATGAGGTACATGGGATGATCGAGATAGTTGATAAATGTCACGTATTTCATACAGGTCTGATTACTCTTCAATCCCCTTGATTGCTTGTAAAGCGCTTTGAAATGGCCCGGGTGCTGTGAACGATATAAATTTAAAATCTTCGTTATGTAATGTAGAGAAATGAAATTCGAAACAGTTTCCAAATTTGCTCAGCATCCTAAGTGGTTTGTGCAATCATGCTGTTCCACTGAATAATGGACTTGATCGGCATTGAATTTAAATGCTGCTAAACAGGTGGAAGTGGGCTGTTTACAAGCTGAGTAAATGGCACTTCTGCGTGCCCGAACAGAGGTTACTCAACTGTGCAAGCCCATCAATTACAACGTCAAACAGGTCACGCTACCCATGAATGCAAGATCCAGCATCTAATTAAACCTAATCAAAAACAGCAAAGATATTTTAGTAATAAAGAGTTTGAGAATGCAAACACCTTAGTCTTTCAGGTAAGGATAGACACAAAATGCTGGAGTAACTCAGCAGCACAGGCAGCATTCCTGGAGAGAAGGAATGGGTGACGTGTCGGATCAAGACTCTTGTTCAGCTAACTTTGTAATATACTGATCAATCTGTAGATCGAGCATGAACGGAGTCCAAAGCAGTACCTACTCTCACCAAATCAGACATGGCTCTCTGTGTTCTGCAGTTGAATGAGAATCTGTGGTGTTCATTAACTCTATTGTGGATAGGTGCAGTTGGCCAATATCCAGTACAGATCCGCTGACTCACAATCAGCTTGGACATGCTTCCTCTAATCTCACTTCCTGTAAAGAGTTTTCATTCCAAAGCTGTTTGCTATTGGACAGGCTAGATGCAGGAAAAATGCACCCGATGTTGGGGGAATTCAGAATGAGGGATCGCAGTTTAAGAATGAGGGGTAGGCCATTTAAGACTGAGATGAGGAAAAACTTTTTCACCCAGAGGGTTGTGAATGTGTGGAATCCTCAGGTAGATTTAGCTCTTAGGGCTAAAGGAATCAAGGGATATGGGGAAAAAGCAGGAATGGGGTACTGATTTTAGATGATCAGCCATGATTATATTGAATGGCGGTGCTGGCTCAAAGGGCCGAATGGCCTACTCCTGAACCTAGTTTTCTATGTTTCTGGGAGAAGTCATTGTCATCAAGCACAGAAATAGGCCCTTTGGCCCACTGAGTCTATGCCAACATCAACCTCCCATTGCACTAATCCCGTACCAATGCCATTTTATTCCCTTCACAATCCCATCAATCTCTCCCATCCTGTGGATTCTACCACACGCCTACACACCACTGGCAAATAACCAACCAACACCTGGGACTTTGAAATTCAGCAGATTCAGATTTATAAAGATAATTTCCTCTCTCGCTGGACAGATGATACACAAGCTTGAAGGCACTTACTAGCAGATTCAGGAACAGCTTCATCCCTGCTGTTATCAGACTACTAAAATGGTGCTCCCACATGATAGGGTGTCGTCTCAATTTTCCAACTCACCTCATAGCAGAATTGCACCTTTAAGGGCCTGTCCCACTTGGCCATCATTTGTGCGTCATTTACGCGACATCGTTTACGCGTCGCGATGCGCACGTTGTGATGCGCACGTGATGCGCGCATGGTGCGCATTACGCGCGCATGGTGCCTGGTGACGTAGGCAGTAATGCGAGGTCGCGCGGGGCGCCCCAGGATTTTGGGATGTACAACATCTTTGAGCGCCATCTGCGTGACGCGCAAATGACGCCCAAGTAGGACAGGCCCTTTAGTTTGCACTTTCTCTGTAACTGTAAGCTATAATGCTGCACCACCTTTTTTTGCACTATTATATATTTTTCTATTTGCACTACTTTTGTACTTGTCTCTGGCTTGATTGTATAAGTCCATAAATGATAGGAGAAGAATTAGGCCATTTGGCCCATAGAGTCTACTCTGCCATTCAATCATGGCTGATCTATCTCCCTCTCCCAACCCCATTCTCCTACCTTCTCCCCATAACCCCTGATACCCTTACTAATCAATAATCTATCTATCTCTGCCTTAAATATATCCTTTGACTTGGCCTTCACAGCCTGTGGCAATGAATTGTACAGATTTGCCACCCTCTGACTAAAGAAATTCTTCCTCATCTCCTTCCTAAAGGAACCTCCTTTTATTCTGAGGCTGACCTATGGTCCAAGACTCTCCAATTAGTGGAAACATCCTCTCCACATCCACTCTATCCAGTATGATTTGGTTTGACTGGCTAAATCGCAAACAGAGCTTTGCTCGGTAAGAGTGACAATAATAACCAGTTCAAGGGTGCAATGAAAGTCTTTGTTCATGTGAAGCTCAGAGGCTGCTCAGTGTACTCGATAATAATAATGCAAAAAACACAACAAATGCAAAACAGCAGAATATTCAATGATTATACTGTAATCTGCAGTAGAAGTACTAAAATACTAAAGTGGAATAATGGATATGCAAGAAAACCAGAGAACCCGTGAGAAAATCCATGTGGTCACAAGTAAAATCCACATGGACAACACTGGAGATGAGGACTGCACCCAGATCACTGGTGTTGGGCCATCTCTGCCATCTCTGTCTTATTTGCATAGTTGTTCCAATACAATCATCCTGCCACACTGTAGAAGGATTTCAACCCGAAACGTCACCCATTCTCTCCAGAGATACTATCTGTCCCACTGAGTTACTCCAGCTTATTGTGTCCACCTTTCACAATAGTTCTTCTGAGAAGTCTTTCTGTTCCTTCAACCAAGGATTCCTCTCTCTTTCTCTCCATCTCTCCATCTCAATTCCCAAATGTCTGCTCACTTCTCCCTCCCTTTCCCAGAAGAACTTCCTTTGTTCTCATTTCCCACTCCAACTGGTTCTATTTTCTGTCAAAGACAAACACAAAAGGCAAGAGTAACTCAGCAGGACAAGCAGCACCTCTGGAGAAAAGGAATAGGTGATGTTTTGGGTTGAGGCCCTTCTTCAGTCTTGACCCAAAGCATCACCTATTCCTTTTCCTAAGGGACTCTGTGCATCTACCAGATCTATTCCTCTCATGATTTTATACACCTCAATAAGATCACCCCTCATCCTCCTGTGCTCCACGGAATAGAGTCCTAGCCTACTCAATCTTTCCCTATAGCTCACACCCTCTAGCCCTAGCAACATCCTTGTAAATCTTCTCTGCACCCTTTCCAACTTGACGACATGTTTCCTGTAAGATGGTGCCCAAAACTGAACACAATACTCTAAATACGGCCTCACCAACGTCTTATACAACCTCAACATGACCTCTATACTCAGTACTCTGACTGATGAAGGCCAATGTGCCAAACGCCTTTTTGACCAAGCTATTCCACCTTCAAGGAACCATGCACCTGCACTCCTAGATCCCTCTGCTCTACAACACTCCCCAGAGCCCTACCATTCACTGTGTAGGTCCTGCTCATGTTAGACTTCCAAAAATGCAACACCTCACTAGTTAACCTTAAGACAAACCTTCACTAGTTAATCAGCATAAAAAGGTTGCTTGTTTTTATTTTCTTGTCTGGGAAATGAAGATGAGGTAAGAACTGAAAATCAAGATGAAGTGCATCAAAGACTTATGAAGTCTCTATATCTGCACAGCGTAAATATAATATTGCAGCATGAGTCCATTGAAAGCTTCTGTAATGTTCTGATCAGGCTAATATTAAAGGCTGATCTGATAATATCTCATGTGAGAGAGGTTGCCTTCTGTAAGAAGGCATTTGCTTCCCTAGAAGGTTGTAAAGGCAGATTATGAAGAACTGTGTAATAGATAAGACCATCATGGGATAATATTCAGTTATCAAAATGTATACTGAGATAGTGAGAAGAAGCCAAGGCAAACTGAAAACCTAGAAGTGATGTCAAACTTTAAATTCATGTTAGTTTAGTTTAATTTACAGTTACAGCGTGGAAACAAGCCCTTCGCCCCACCGAGTCCGCGCCGACCAACGATCGCCCGTACATTAGTTCTATGTTATCCCAGTTTTACATTCTAGACACTAGGGGCAATCTACAAAACACAATTAACCTACAAACCTGCACGTCCTTGGAATATGTGAGGAAACTGGAGCACCTGGAGAAAACCCACACGGTCACAGGGAGATCGTACAAACTCCGTACAGACAGGACCTGAGGCCAGGATCGAACCCGGGTCTCTAATGCTGTGAGGCAGCAACTCTACTGCTGCGCCACTGTTCCATCCTTGAGCTGACTCTGGTCACCTCTCTGTAGAGTAAGAAATGAAGAGAAAGACAACATCCCAATGCCCAATGCGGTGACCAAACCAAAGCCAACTATGATCCCAATGGATCACAGCCAGTAATAGCGGATCGGTATGAATAAGGAGCATGCTGCCTATCAGATTCAACAAACTATTTTGATTCAAAAGAGATCGGAGACCTGCCCTGAGATTTGTTCTCTGAGAGCAGAAACAGTCAACAAATCTCATATACAAAAGGAAGGAAATTGTGTCCAGAATATGGAATATGCCTCAGGATTTAACATGGAGTGAATCACAGCACTAATTGATTGAATTCGACCTTTCTGATGAGGACCCTTCAAGTTGAATCTCTTCCCAGCCAAGCAGCCTCACTAATTGAGTATTTCCTGCATCTTCTGTTTTTATTTTACTGCAATCTTGGTGTTGGATCTGCAACAAAAAAAAGCCAACTTCATTACTATTTAATGTAGCTCTATAAATATGCAGAGCAGCGTGCAGTGGGATAGGAAGCCCGATCCATGACTGATACATGCCAAGGGTGCAAATAGAGTACTGCGGAGCAGGAGGTCAAGTAAAGTCTACCCTATGGGGTGACATATTTTGTACTTTGTTTTGTTTTCTGGGGCTAATACGCCGTTTTCCCAAACCGGTCTCACAGGTCCTTGTCAGAAGTGGTAGAAGAAGAGGCAACTGAAATATCACAGCAGCTTGGCTCATCATTAAGTTAAGACAACAGTGTCATGTTGTGGAGACAACTGTTTATTTGTGAAGCAATACTTTCAGTGGCAAGTGATTCGGGTACCATGGCAGTGCGTTGCCATGACGATGGCAATTTGCGTCAATGCAAACATGCAAACATTGGCACAGACCGCACTAATGTGCTGAAAAGCAAACAGTGCTCAAACCTGGAGAAGTTCAAAGGATTTATCATCTTTGAACTTTCAGTCAATGCAAAGAGAGTATTAGGATACTGCAGCAGATAATAAAAATCAAAAACTGATCTCTAACCCTGTCCCAAAATGGTTTCTAACCCTGTCCCATATACTGGCGTGTGCTTTTGAACTACAGTGCTCACTTAAGCTCTGCAGTTTTTCCATCTGTTCTGGCTGAAGATAGTTCTATTACTATTTGTTTACGACATAGAAGGAGATCAATCAGCATATCAGTCAGTACCAGTTGTAAGAATGTTCCTACCAGTCCCATTTCCACCTATATTTCCCTGGACTCATAGAAGGCAGAGGTTAATGGTGGAAGGATGTTACTCTGGTTGGATGTCTGTGACCTGTGGTTTAGTTAAGAGACAGAGTGGAAACAGGCCCTTTGGCCCTTATACATATATATAAAAACAATTTTGACATAAATGTAGATGGTTGGTTCGGAAGTTTGTAGATGACACTAAGATTGGTGGAGCTGTGGATAGTGAAGAAGGATGTCAAAGGACACAGCAGAATATATATCAATTCCATCAGAGAAATGGAAGTTTAATCTGAGAAAGCATGAGGTTGCACTTTGGGAGGTTGAATGGAAGGGGAAAATATACAGTTTATGACAGGACCTTTGACAGCATTGATGTACAGAGGGATCTTGGGGCCCAAGTCCATAGCTTCCTGAAAGTGCAAGCATACTATGCGCCTTCTTTGCCAGTCATTCGCTTGTGCGGACACTTTCAGGACCATGGTGGTCCTCAATCATCGGGATATTGATTATAAGTGTCAGGAAGTCATGTTGCAGTTTTGGTGTATTGTGTGCAGTTCTGCTTGCCCCGTTGCAGGAAGGATGTGGAGGCTTTGGGGAGGGTGCAGAAAATATTTATCAGATAACCCATATTATAGGCTATCAGAAATAAGAGGTTGGATAAACTTGGATTGTTTGCTCCGTTACGTTGGAGGCTGAGGAACTGAGAAGCTGACAGAAGTATATAAAATTAAGAGATAGAAAATAGATACTATTGGTACAGGTACTATCACAACATTTAAGAAACATTTAGACAGGTACATGCGTAGAATAGGTTTAGAGGGATGTAGCAAGCCAAGTCAAGTCACTTTTATTTCTATAGCACATTTAAAAAACAACTCTCATTGGGCAATGCTTTACAATTGGAATATGCCTCTAGGCAGGTGGGACATGATGGTTGGTGTGGGCAAGTTGGGCCGAAACGGCTGTTTCCACGCTGTATGACTCATTGACTCTCTATAACTCTACAGGACTGACAGTCAAAACCTTTTACCGAGAGTGGGAATGTCAAAGACTAGAGGATATGGCTTTAAGGTCAGAGCAGGAAAATTCAAGGGAGATGTGAGGGTGAGGATGGTGAGTGTGTGGAATACGCTGAGGGGTGGTGTTGGAAGTTGCTACGATAGTGGCATTTAAGAGAATTTTGGATAGGCACATCGATATGCAGGGAATGGATGGATATGAATCGTGTACATGCAGATGAGACAGTTTAACTTGGCATCATGTTTGGCACAGAATTTTGGGCGAAGGGCCTATTCCTGTGCTGTCCTGTTCTATTTTCTATGTTTCCCCTATTACTGGAAACACTCAGTGGATTAGGTACCATGTATAGATGAACAATCTGACAGGATCTGGACTGAAAAGTTTGTTGTTTCCCTTTCCACCGACATGCTCCACTTTCTAGTATTTTCTATGGGAGATAATTTCTAGAGGAGCAGGGGGAATAAAACTGCTCTGTTATTCATCAAGATAGTGACTAATCTTCAATCTCTGTCATTTGCAGACACAATCCTCATATCCCCAGTTCCAGAAATCCTTTGATCTCTGTTTCGGATGAACGCAGTTACCGAGCGTCCACAGACAAATAGTATAGAGAATTTCAATCATTCACCACCCTTTATGTGAAGGTAAATCTCCTAATTTCAGTCCTAACTGACCGACACCTAATTCCAAGACTGCGACGCCTGGTTCTAGACGTCCATCAAGGGAACTATCCTCTTTGTCATAGGCCTTCTGAATCCTGTCAATTTCAATGAGATTTTCTCTCATTTCATTTGCTCCAAAAGGCTTTTGGTACATTGGCCTTCATCAGTCAGAGTTTAGAAGTTGGGAGGTCATGTTGCAATTGTATAATACATTGGTGAGGCTGCATTTAGAGTATTGTGTGAGTTCTGGGCACCATGTTATAGGAAAGATGTTGTCAAGCTGGAAAGGGTGCAGAGAAGATTTATGAAGATGTTGCCAGGAATAGAAGATCTGAGCAGGAAAGGATTTTATTCCTTGGAGTGTGTGAGGATGAAGCCTTAGGCCTAACTTGTTCACACTGGCCAACATCTCCCATCTACACTAGTCCCGCCTGCCAGCGTTTGGTCCATATCCCTCTAAACCTGTCCTATCCATGTACCTGTATAAATGTTTCTTAAATGTTGTGATAGTACCTTCTTCAATTACCCCCTCCGGCAGCTTGTTCCAGACACCCACCCTGTGTAAAAAAGGGTTCCTATTAAATCTTTCCCTTCTCACAATAAACCTATGTCCTCTGGATTTCGATTCTCCCAATGGGCAAGAGACTCTGTATGTCTACCCGATCTATTCCTCTCATGATTTTGTACACCTCTATAAGATCACCCCTTATCCTCCTGCGCTCCAAGGAAAAGAGTCCTGGCCTGCTCAACTCCTCCCTATAGCTCGGGCCTTTGTGCCCTGGCAACACCCTCAAAAATATCTTCTCTGCACCTTTTCCAGCTTGGCAAAATCTTTCTCATAACATGGTGCCAAAAACTGAACATGATACTCCAAATGTGGCCTCACCAATGTATTCTATAACTGCAACATGACCTCCCAACTACTATACTCAGTACTCTGACTGATGAAGGGCAACGTGCTGAAAGCCTTTTTGGCCACCCTAACTACATGTGATGCCACTTTCAAGGAACTATGTACCTGCACTCCTAGATCCCTCTGCTCAACAGCACTCCCTAGAGCCCTACCATTCACTCTGTAGGCCATGCCCTTGGTAGACTTCAAATTCTATTCACTTTCATGGCTTCTTAACGCCATGGCTTCTTAACGCCGAGAGTATTCTCCCGACGCCGGGGCAAGACCACCCGGTGAGAACGGCCAGGAACATCGGGCCTCCGTAGAGGCAATTGCGGTGGCCTCAATAGGCCTGACTTTGGGGTGAACTTGGGGTGGGGACTGGACATTGTGCCTTCCCCCACAGTGGTATCCATTGTGGGGGGATGATTTTTTTGTCTAATGTAATCCTGTAAGTCTGTGTCCAAGATGGCTGCCGTGAAGGGAGAGTGAACGCTGGCGCGCTTTGGCTGCCGCTGCTCTCTCTTCACATTGTGTTTTTGATTTTCTGTTTTTGGACTGAATTCTGTTTTTAATTTGTGTCTCTGTGATGTCTTTATTACTTATTTTATTCTGATTATATGTTTTTATTTCTATGAATCTATGTAAGGTGTCCTTGAGATGTCTGAAAGGCGCCCATTAAATAAAATTTATTATTATTATTATTACCTGGAGGCCACCCAGAAGCTCAACTGGGCCAGCCACATAAGAGGCCGTACAGATCCGAGAGACTGCAGCTGCAGGAAACTTGAGCAAAAAATAAACAGCTGGTGTAACTCAGTGGGTCAGGCAGCATCCATGGAGGGTAGTGAACAGAAGATGCTTTGGTATTTTATGTTGGGACCCTACCTCACCTATCATAGAAACATAGAAACATAGAAAATAGGTGCAGGAGTAGGCCATTCGGCCCTTCGAGCCTGCACCGCCATTCAATATGATCATGGCTGATCATCCAACTCAATATCCTGTACCTGCCTTCTCTCCATACCCCCTGATCCCTTTAGCCACAAGGGCCACATCTAACTCCCTTCATGTTCTCAGGGAAGCTGCTTGACCCACTGATTTACTCCAGCATCTTGTGTCATTTCTTTGTGAACCAGCTTCTGCAGTTCCTTGTTTCAGGCAGATGCTTTGGGTTGGGTCTCTTTTCAGATCAACCTGAGGAAGGGGCCCGACACGAACGATCTTCTGTCCATTTCCCTCCACAGATGCTGCCTGACCCACTGAGTTCCTCTAGCAGATAGACACAAAATGCTGGAGTTACTTAGTGGAACAGGCTGCATCTCTGGAGAGATGGAATGGGTAACGTTTTGGGTCTCGACCCATTCTTCTGAAGGGTCTCGACCCGAAATGTCACCCATTCCTTTTCTCCAGAGACGCTGCCTGTCCCGCTGAGTTACTCCAGCATTTTGTATCTATCTTCGGTTTAAACCAGCATCTGCAGTTTCTTCCTACACACGAGTTTTTTCCAGCAGTTTGTTTTTGACTTTCCATAGCATTTCCCATCTCCCCAGAAAAACAGGCAAATGCCAGGACTGCAAAAGAAGACCTTTCATCTCTGTGGAAGGGCATAGCTGCTCATCTGTATGGTGAGTGCCATAGAGGGAGTACAGAGAAGGTTCACCAGACTGATTCCTGGGATGTCAGGATTTTCATATGAAGAAAGACTGGATAGACTCGGCTTGTACTCGCTAGAATTTATAAGATTGAGGGGGGAACTTATAGAAACTTACAAAATTCTTAAGGGGTTGGACAGGCTAGATGCAGGAAGATTGCTCCCGATGTTGGGGAAGTCCAGAACAAGTGGTCACAGTTTAAGGATAAAGGGGAAATCTTTTAGGACTGAGATGAGAAAAACATTTTTTACACAGAGAGTGGTGAATCTGTGGAATTCTCTGCCACAGGATGTAGTTGAGGCCAGTTCATTGGCTATATTTAAGAGGGAGTTAGATGTGGCCCTTGTGGCTAAAGGGATCAGGGGGTATGGAGAGAAGGCAGGTACAGGATACTGAGTTGGATGATCAGCCATGATCATATTGAATGGCGGTGCAGGCTCGAAGGGCCGAATGGCCTACTCCTGCACCTATTTTCTATGTTTCTATGTGAGTGCACAGCAATAACTTACCGTTTTTGGACCACCTGCCAAACCTCTGAACTATAGGAAGGACACAGATAACAGGCGCCTGAGAGCACCACTATTTCCACTAAGTCACAATCAAGCCTCACTTGCAAATCTATAGCTGTTCCATCATTGATGCCAGATGTATAACATAACTGCTGGACAGACAGCATCTCCATTGCACGGACTGTAGCAGTTCAAGGGGGAAGTCCACCATCACCGAAATGCCATTCTTGCCCGCTGTTCCCGCATCCTGAGAGTGAAAAGCAACAAGTTAAAAAAAATACACACTTGATTTGCGCACATTTGGTAAATGGGTCTGTGGTAATGAAACCTTTGTAACCCAGATGGCAAGCCACTTCCCAATATGTTTGGGAACAGTGGATATAACCATCATGATATCAACACTGTTGGCTACATGTTGCTTGTTGTTAATGAAACAGATGCTGAATGCTCCATATCTTTGATGGATCTCATCTGCATTGGTGGCAGCAGAGTTACCCTTTATTTGCGAGACTTATAAACGTCAAAGTTGTTTGTACAGAAGGTCTGTAAAAGTAAATGATAAAAGGTGTTGATGTCTTCAAAGCGGCTGTAGATTACTTTATGTTCGCTATCATGTTGCATAAACTTATGTAATATGTAATTATCTGTCCCCTCATAAACCTGTCATTTAATTGGCAGCACTAATGCCACCGTGGGATGTAACTAGGAAGCAAATAAACTTATCATCACAGCATACTCTTTTTTTAGGTTGCAAACAACCTTGCTGTGCAGGTGGAAAAATAGCCATATCATCTGGAAACATGAAGCAAATCACAGCCATAGAGCTATACAGCATGGAAACAGGCCCTTTGGCCCAACTTGTCTATGCCGATGGACCCAAATTATTCCATTTGCCTTCATTTGGCCCAGATCTCAGGACCGTTGGAGGCAGCGGTGGAGGGTCGGAGCGGTGGGGGCTTGAGTCGGGCACGGGGCTTGTTCTCGCGGAGACCCAGGACCGTTGGAGGCAGCGGTGGAGGGTCGGAGCGGTGGGGGCTTGAGTCGGGCACGGGGCTTGTTCACGCGGAGACCCAGGACCGTTGGAGGCAGCGGTGGAGGGTCGGAGCGGTGGGGGCTTGAGTCGGGCACGGGGCTTGTTCACGCGGAGACCCAGGACCGTTGGAGGCAGCGGTGGAGGGTCGGAGCGGTGGGGGCTTGAGTCGGGCACGGGGCTTGTTCACGCGGAGACCCAGGACCGTTGGAGGCAGCGGTGGAGGGTCGGAGCGGTGGGGGCTTGAGTCGGGCACGGGGCTTGTTCACGCGGAGACCCAGGACCGTTGGAGACAGCGGTGGAGGGTCGGAGCGGTGGGGGCTTGAGTCGGGCACGGGGCTTGTTCACGCGGAGACCCAGGACCGTTGGAGACAGCGGTGGAGGGTCGGAGCGGTGGGGGCTTGAGTCGGGCACGGGGCTTGTTCTCGCGGAGACCCAGGACCGTTGGAGACAGCGGTGGAGGGTCGGAGCGGTGGGGGCTTGAGTCGGGCACGGGGCTTGTTCTCGCGGAGACCCAGGACCGTTGGAGACAGCGGTGGAGGGTCGGAGCTTACCAAATCCCGTGACGTTCCACACTCCATAGGGAGGGTTTCTGGGGAAGCCGCTGATTGGTGGGAGCAGACTAGAGGAAGCAGCTGATTGGGTGCAACCTCAGGTTAGCATTTCTGCTTTTTGGTTAAAGGTACAGTGATTTAGTAAGGGTACAGTGAGCTAAGGGAGGCTAGGGAATACTGTGTACAGTTCTGGGGTCCATACTTAAGAAAGGATGTACTAGCCCTGGAGGCAGTGCAGCGAAGGTTTACAAGATTAATTCCTGCAATGAGGGGATTGACATATGAGGAAAGGTTGAGTAAGCTGGGACTCTACTCTTTGGAGTTTAGAAGAATGAGAGGCGATCTCATTGAAACGTATAAGATCGTGAGGGGCCTTGATCGGGTGGATGCACCGAGGATGTTCCCAATGATCGGGGGGGCTAGAACTAGGGGACATAGTTGCAGAGTGAGGGGGGGCTCTTTTAAAACTGAGATGAGGAAGAACTTCTTCACCCAGAGGGTGGTTAGTTTGTGGAATTCACTGCCCCAGGGAGCAGTGGAAGCAGAAACGTTAAATTTATTTAAGTCAAAAATAGATGGTTTTTTAGCTGCCAAGGGGATAAGGGGCTACGGGGAGAGGGCAGGGATATGGACCTAGGTATGGTTAGTATAGTAGACCTGAGTGATCTCCTGGACAAGTGTCGATCGCCTGGATTGGGGTCGGAGAGGAATTTCCCGGATTTTTTTCCCGAATTGGACCTGGGTTTTTATCCGGTTTTTTGCCTCCCCCAGGAGATCACGCGGTTCTTGGGGTGGAGAGGGGTGATAGCGGTATAGAGGGGAGGGTAGTGTCTTGTGTTCTGTGTCTTGTGTCTACTGTTTGTGGGTAAGTGTGTCTGTTTAGTGTTCAGCCATGAGTGAATGGCGGTGCGGGCTCGACGGACCTGATGGTCTACTCTCGCACCTACTTTCTATGATTCTATGATTCTATGATCTCACTCAACCCTTCCTGCCTGTGTATCTGTCCAATGTAAAGGGAGCTTTTGTGTATTGCACCTCCATCTTGTGTGCAGCTAGGCTGCTTCTCATTGCTATGTAATCAAGTTACACTGAGGCCACAGTATGATAACAGGTCCCTCTGTTCAACTGGCCTGCGGCAGCATTTACTGGATCCACTCAAACCTCCTCTGACTAGTCCTAAACCAGTGGGAGGAGGCTAGTGTGTAGAATCTGAGAAGAATAAAATGGGTTAGAGTAGAATTGATGTAAGTGAGTGCTTGATGGCCAGCATGGGCTCAGTGAGCAGAAGGGTCTATGTTCATGCTGAATATATCATAATCCTACGGACGTTACCTTCCACCCCACTCCCTCATCTCATGCCTATGCAGCTTTGCCTCAATACAACCATGCAGATGGCACTTGTGGTCGCAGGTTCCACACTATGACCACTGTCAGAGTAAAGAGCTTTCTCCTGAAGATAGACACCAAATGCTGGAGTAACTCAGCGGGACAGGCAGCATCTCTTGCTCCCGCATGTCCCGCTGAGCTACTCCAGCATTTGGTGTCTATCTTCAGTTTAAACTAGCATCTGCAGTTCCTTTCTACACATTGAGCTTTCTCCTGAATTCCATTCTGGCCACTTTAGTAACCTGTAGAGAAGAATTGAGATAGGGTTTGGCTGTGTAACAAGATAATTGGATCAGCTTCAAATGATTTACTTGAACTTGGACCAAGTAGTCCCCATCAAATGCAGACGAGTACAACATCCTAGCCAAACATTTAATGCTGTGGCATTGATTTATAGTCACATTTAAAAAGATCTTTTTAATTGAATTTTTATACCTAGAAATCTAATGACTGGTCGATTTTTGAACTTCTGCTGGTTTAGCACCTTGTTGCTTTCCCCACAGTAATTATTTGGTGTGTAGGTCACTGAAGAGTTCCCTCACCTGCTGCTTCAGATATGAGGGTCTACTCTAGTCTGTGTGGAGTTTGAACATTTTCCCTGCGACCACATGCTCAGTTTCCTCTCACATTCCCAAAGATGTGCGGGTTTGTAGGTGAATTGGCCTCTGTAAATTGCCTCTAATGTGTGGAGAGTGGATGTGAAAGTGGGACGACACAGAACTAGTGTGAACGGGTGATTAATGGTTGGCGTGGACATTGTGTGCCGAAGGGCCTGTTTCCATGCTGTATCTTACAATCAAACAAATGGAAATGACCCCTAATCCAATAAACCTGTTCATTTGAGGAGCCGAGAAGTTCTTTCTGTTGTACAGGCCAATATTTATTCTGTTATCAGCATGACAATAATAGAATATTGGGTCTTATAATTTGTGTGAACTTTATGTTTACATTTTAACCCTCACTTCACTTTTTCTACATCGCAGTACTTAAAAAGAACTTCATTGACTGTTAGGTACTTTGGTATATCCCTGATTGGAAAGGCGGTTATATGAATTCAACTATTTTTCTGTCAGAAGGATGTAGTTAAGCTAGAGAGGGTACAGAGAAGATTTGCAGGAACGCTGCCTGGACTGAAGCACTTGAGTTATAAGGAGTTTGGAGAGGCTAAATCTGTTTTCCCTGAAGTGGAGCCAGCAGGGTGTCCTAGTAAATGTTTATATAACTAGAGGCAATGAGAGGGTAAATAGTCACTGTCTAATTCCCAAGGTGGGAGAGTCTAAAACTAGAGGACATTGGTTTCTGACAAGAGGGGAAAGTTTTAAAGGGGATCTGAAGTGCAATTATTTTCAGACAGGTAGAGGTGGGGATTACATGGAAGAAGCTGACAGAGGAAGTGGTAGAGGCAGGTACAATGGCAATGTTTAAAAGACATTTGGGAAGATACATGGATAGGAAAGGATACTGGTCAAATACATGAAAATGGGATTAGAGTAGATCGGCATTTTGGTCAGCGTGGATCCGTTGAGCCAAAGGGCCTTTTTCCATGTTGCAATTCTCTATGAATTTATGTGGAAACAAAAACTGCAGATGTTGGTTAATACACAAAAGGACACAAAGTTCTGGAGTAACACAGCAGGTCAGGCAGCAGCTCTGGAGAACTTGGATAGGTAACGTTTTGAGTTTCAACCCGAAATTTCACCTATCCATGTTCTCCAGAGATGCAGCCTGACCTACTAAGTTACTCCAGCATTTTATGTCCCTCTATTAATTTATGAATATAATGTTACTTTTGTTCGTTTCTCGATAACTGGTTGGGAAGATCTTGTCATAATTGAATGCCCAGACCATCAACACCGGCCTTATGCTGGAAGTAATCTTTGTCCCAGCCAAGTGTGCAGATGGCATTATGTTTATTTGTACTTGCTTTCAATTTCAATTCCATTTCCTCGCATTCTCTCCACCAGATCTTTTGGTGCAGGTCTTCAAAACTGCTGAATCAATGGCTGTGCAGTGCTGTAGTTTAAACTTAATTGACTTCAGGCAGTCATGCAACTTGAGAGGAAAGGCATTCTGATTACACTTCAAAGCTCATCTGCCTATTAGTCTATCTTGTGATCCAATAAAAATGTGGACGGCATCTGCCTCACTCCATCTTTTTGACTTTTCCCACTAATTCTCTTTTTATTCAGTCCTTTGTGGCTGAGGAAAAACGAACAGATGCATTTGAAGAAGGGTCTAGACCCAAAACGTCATCCATTCCTTCTCTCCAGAGATGCTGCCTGTCCCGCTGAGTTACTCCAGCTTTTTGTGTCTATCTTAGGTGCATTTTATCACAGGACCTGCAAGAGTTTCTCTTGAAACAATCGGCGACATGCTAACGGAGCTGCCACAATCCATTTATCTTTTATTTTACCCTCCCACTAGATTAGAGAATTTGCTGACGTTTCTCATTTTTGCTGACAGAGGTTAAGGACTCTTGGTGAGCAGAATCAGGCTTCTGAAAATGCCAACGTTGCAGCTTAGATTAAATCCTTCAACCAGAGTAATGGACCCATCTATTCACACAATATAATTCTTATGCACAAAGGGAGGCAAAAGGAAGTGTCCAGTATTGTTTTGTGCAGACAAAAAGATGCTGGCACGCATATTGTTCCTTGCTATTGGTGTCTATGGCAGGCGGATTGTCATCCTATAAACTGCTTAGGCTGTTTTAGGGTCTGACTGCCTGATTCCATTTAGGGGGGCACAGTGGCATACTCCCACACTCCAACGACGTACAAGTTTGCAGGTTAATTGGCCTTGGTCAAATTGTAAATTGCCCTAGTATGTAGGATAATTCTAGTGTACTGGGTGATCACAGGTCTGTGCGGACTTGGGGGGCATGTTTCCGCGCTGTACCTCTAAATTCCATTAAGTTCTGGACTTGCATATCACATTGATAGGATAGTGTTAGTGGATGGGGCTGGTCGGCATGGACTCTGTGGGCTGAAGGGCCTGTTTCCGCGATGTATCTCTATAGTCTAAAATTTAAATTGTTATGTTTTTAATTTAGTAAGAGTTGTGCAATATTAAAAATTTGAAATATTTAAAAATTCTAGTTTTTAACTTTATAAAGTTACTAGCCTGCGTATCGTCATTATAAAAAGTACCGGTTGTGTCCATGCACTTACTTATCCATTCCACCCCATCCCCACCCCATCTCCTAAAGGGCCTGTCCCACTTACTCAATTTTTTCGGCAACTCCTGTCATAGTTAAAGGAGGTTGCCGAAAATTTTCAACATGTTGAAAATCCAGCGGCGACCAGAAAAAACTCTGGGCGACTACTCACGACCATACAGGCTTCACCCCGCGACATGTCGCCTGTATGGTCGTGAGTAGTCGCCCAAAGAGTCGTACCTTTTTCTGGTCACCGCTGGATTTTCAACATGTTGAAAATTTTCGGCGACCTGCTGCGACTATGACGGGTGCCGGCAGTCGCCAAATAAACCGCGTAAGTGGGACAGTCCCTTTACCCTAACTCTAGCGCTGTCCCTGACGGGACGGGAATGATATTGTGGGCCAGGTCAAAGTGGCAGCCCTCATGATATTGATTCTCCAGCCTTGAGTTTAGTGTGCATAAGAGGGATGTTTATCCCACTGCCCGCAAACAGACATCCTAACCGAAAAATGATCAGGTTGAATCCATGCATTTGCTTATCCGAGCAATCTCCACTCCACCCCATCCCTCCCTGTCGCCCATTAAGCTGATCTCTCTCAGATGCAATCCAATTTCCTTTTGACAGCACTGATTGATTATCCTGAGGGGAATTGAATTCCAGATCACAGCGATACTCAAAGCAAAGAAGCTTTCTCTTTCATCCCCCTTGCATCTTTTAAATTGGCTTTGTTTGGATGTGGAATCATCTCCAATGGATGCAATTTTTCTCCATCTACCCAATCAATACCATTCCATGCTGGGCACCCGTTTCAACTCTCTCCCCACCCTTCCCCTGCAGCTGAAGCCCCTCATTCCTTAAACCATTCTAGTAACACCAGAGACAAAATATATTAATAACCATTTATCACAAAAATTAAAACAGGGGGATGTAGCAACTCAGCGGGTCAGGCAGCATCTCTGGAGAACGCATATAGGTAACATTTCAGGACCCTTCTTCAGAAACCGTCTAGCACCATGTTCAGCACAGACAATATTGGCCTGTCCCTGTGCTTTACTGTTAATGTTTTATGTTCTATCCCTCAGGATACAGGGTGGACATTTACAATATAATAGTAAAGGGGCGGCATGCTGGCACAGCGTTGAATTCTTATGCCCCTGTCCCACTTACTGGAGCACCCGGAGAAGGTACAAACTCCGAACAGGCAGCACCCATAGTCGGGATTGAAACTGGGTCACTGGCACTGTAATGCCCCTGTCCCACTTAGAAAACCTGAACGGAAACCTCTGGAGACTTTGCGCCCCACCCAAGTTTTCCGTGCGGTTCCCGGAGGTTGCAGGTGGTTGCCGGAGGTTGCAGGTAGTGGAAGCAGGTAGGGAGACTGACAAAAACCTCCGGGAACGGCACGGAAACCTTGGGTGGGGCGCAAAGTCTCCAGAGGTTTCCGTTCAGGTTTCCTAAGTGGGACAGGGGCATTACAGTGCCAGTGACCCAGTTTCAATCCCGACTATGGGTGCTGCCTGTTCGGAGTTTGTACCTTCTCCGGGTGCTCCAGTTTCCTCCCACACACCAAAGACGTACAGGTTTCTAGGCCCAGAGGAGGAAGTTGGTTTGTTTATCCTGTCCAGTGATCAGGAGGGTTTTGCAGAGAGAGGATTTGTGTTTCTTGGCTTCTGTAAATTGTAAATTGTCCCTAGTATGTAGAATAGTGCTAGTGTACAGGGTAATCGGCGGTCACACGATGGGCCGAAGGGCCTGTTTCCACGCTATACCTCTAAAATATCACTATTTCCTTCGGTGGTTGGACCAAATACACACTCTTCCAATATTGTACCAGTTTCTACTCTAGCAGGAGCATCACCAGCCAGAATGCACGGGCTTAAAAAGGGAACCAGAATCATCAAAGACCCACACCATCCTGGCCTTGTTCTCATTTCACATCTACCACCAGAAAGAAGGAAAAACCGTGAAAACCTTGAGCAACAGGTTCATGAATAGCTTCTTCCCAACAACCATCAGGCTCTTCAACACAACACAACTCTTACTAAACCATGACCAATGGACTCTCCTTGGTTGCGCTGAGGACTTCAAGCTTTTTTTGCACTAGTATTGGGGTTATTAATTTATCACATTTATCTATGGGTATTGTTATTACTGGCATGTTATGCTGTTGCAAATAAGAATTTCATTGTTCCGTCGTTGGTACCTGCGACAATTAAACACTCTTATTTAATGAAACACTCTTAAATGCTCTTGGCTCTTGAAGATAATTAGCAAAATTATGAGTGCAAATGTGAAGAGAAAAAAAACATTTTTAAGCAACGATTCTGGATAATGGAAGCTTCAATGGCAACTCTGGTTATATGAGATTGGTTATATGAGGAAAAAAAATAATTATGGATATACATACACGAGAGACCGGCGCAAATTGCACGGGCCATCTAAGTAATTGCCTCCAGCAATCCTACAGCAGACATCCCTACTGGCTCATGGGAACCTCTGGCCTGGAACTGCTCAACATGGCGGCAGAGCATTGAGAACCTCAAGACCATGCGTCTGAAGCATCCGGGAGCCCTGGGTAAGAAGTGGACCACCTTACAAACCATTCACTGGCCTGCCCTGTCCTGCCCCATATTTGGAAGAGTCTGCAGCTCCTACACTGGTCTCAACAGCCACTTCATAATCCACAACATCAAGTCGTCAATCTGGAGGGACCCAAAACGTCACTCATTCCTTCTCTCCAGAGATGCTGCCTGTCCCGCTGAGTTACTCCAGCATTTTGTGTCTATCTTCGATTTAAACCAGCATCTGTAGTTCTTTCCAACGCAGAACAGCACGGCACGGCACGGTGTATAGATGCACCTATTCCCTGCCTGTTCGTATATCTGTCTAAATGGATCTTGAGCGTTGCTGATATATCTGCGATGTAAAGCGCCTTGAGTATTAGAAAGGCGCTATATAAATCCCATCCATTATTATTATTATTATTATCTGCTTCCACCACATCCCCTGGCAGCATATTCCAGGCACCGACCGCTTTCTGTGTGAAAAACTTTGGACATAAATCTTCTTAAAACATTCCCCCACTCACCTTAGAAAAGGACGAAATGTGCGTCAGTGATCAGAAACTCCAACTTCACTGTTCCAGCATAACTGGTCGACATCACACTCCTCATAAATAGGTGTCAGCGAGAGAAGGTTACAGGCATCATCACTGACTTTTGTGCCCCATCTCATTTTAATTTGTTTTGACGTGCAAAACCTGTGCTCATTCATGTGTTGGTAAATGATGGTAATAATCAGCGAGACTTGTCGGTCTTTGTACATGAGCCACAGCTGCTTAAAATGAAGGTGCGACAAGTAAATAGAAAAGCAAATGGTTCACTTTTATTGCAAAGGGATTGGGCGTAAGAGTAAAGTGGTCTCGGTGTAATTATATCAGGGTTCGGTGATACCATTCCCTGCCAGAATTCTCTTGTACTTCCTTGTGGAAGATTCACATGCCTCAGAATCAGATCAGCAAAGCCTCATCAGTCTTATAACTGATGGATGTACAATGGCGCTACGGTAGAGTTGCTGCCTCACGGTGCTTGAGTCCTAGACTCGATCCTGTCTACGGGTGCTGTCTGTACGGATTTTGTACGTTCTCCCTGTGACCGCGTGGGTTTTCTCCGGGTGCGCCGAGTTTCCTCCCACATTCCAAAGCCGTGCAGGTTTGTAGCTTGGTTGGCTTCTGTAGATGTCTCTCGTGTGTAGGATAGAATTAGTGTATGGGGTGATCGCTGGTCAGTGCAGACTTGGTGGGCCGAAGCACCGTGCTGTACCTCTAATCTAAGCTGGCATTTGAGGATGAGCTCTGTAGACTGGATATATTCCATAGCTTAGAAGAATGAGAGGTTATCTAATTGAACCATGTAGAATTGTCAAGGGGTTTGACAGTATCAATGTGAGGAGACTGTGTTCCCTGATGAAGAAATTCTAGAGATAGCGACTTCAATCTCAGGGCAAGAGATAACCATCAAGTAATGGGATGGAAAATTTCTCAGCTCAATGTGTTCCAGGTGGTTGGAACGCTCCAGCCCAGAGGAGTGCTGGTGCTCAGTTGTTGAACATATCCAAGACTAGCCTGAATGTTGAATTCAAGGACAAGTTATGGGTCATGGAGGAAAAGAGTGGGAGCTAAAAGATAAACAATGACATTGACCAGTGGGGTGAGCTCAGACCGACAAAATGTTCATCATAATCCTGTTGTTATGTTCTTGTCAAGGCGAGGAATGCTGGCAGTGGGGAGGTCTACTATGATAGTGGAGGTTGGATTGACTCGGATTGTCTTCCCTGGAATATCGGAGGTTGAGGGGAGACTTGATTGAAGTACACAAAATGATGAGAGGCATAAGTAGAATAGACAATCAGAAGATAGGCGCAAAAAAGCTGGAGTAACTCAGCGGGTCAGGCAGCATCTCTGGAGAGAAGGAATGGGTGACGTTCCGGGTCGAGACCCTTCTTCAGACAATCGGAACCTTTTTCCCAGGGTGGAAATGTCCACCACTAAAGGGCACTAAGGAGAGAGAGGGAAAGTTTAATGGAGATGTGCAGGCGGCAAGCTTTGCGCACACAGAGTAGGGTGTGCCTGTAACACATTGCCAGGGTGGAGGTGGAGGCAGATACGATAGTAGCATTTAAGAGACTTCTAAATAGGTACATGGAAGTGCAGGGATTAGATGGATGTGGATCATGTGCAGACAGAGTAGATCAATTTAATTTGGCATCATATTCGGCACAAATATTGTGGGCAGTAGGGCCTGTTCCTGTGCTGAACTGTTCTATGGCTATTTTTCCAGACATCCATGGAATTGGACCTGGGTTACATCTTTATAATTGCATTTATCCAAAGCTACATCGCACACACAAGGAAAGCAGTTATATCCAATCATCGTGATACTTGCCTTTGGAATAACACTGAATAGATAAGGATGGAGGAAAACTTTGACCCATCTTAGATCACCTTTTCTGAAAAAGGTCCACCCACAAAGAAACTTGCATATTAGGGACAGTTAGGCTCAGCCCCTCTAATCTTTCCTGCCATTGAATGAGATCATTTTATTTTATTTTTATTCAGGGGATGTTGGCTTCAGAGTTTGGGCTGGCTTTTAATTGCCCATCCCTCATTGCCTTTGAGAAGGTGCTGGTGAGTGCTTTCTTGGACCCCCGCAATCCAGGTGATGGTGATCCTACACCTTTGCTGCCCTTGTCCTTCCTGTTGGAAAAGGGGGCTGTGGAAGGAGTCTTGGTGAGTTGCTGAGGTGCATCCTCAGTAGATGGTGGTGGATTGAGTGAACGGTTGTGCAGAGATGCCCATCAAGTCGCTGTAATCTCCTCTATGGTGTCGAGTTTCTTGAGTGTTGTTGAAACTGCACTCATTGAGGCAAGTGGAGAGAAGATAGAATCAAAAGATAGATACAAAATGCTGGAGTAACTCAGCAGGACAGGCAGCTTCTCTGGAGAGAAGGAATGGGTGACGTTTCGGGCCGAGACCCTTCTTCATTCCATCCCAATCCATTTCGAGCCTTGTCAATAGTGGATAGTTTTGGAGAATTACGGCGTTACACACTAGGGGACCTGCTCTTGCAGCTACATTATGTACATGGCTACTTCAGTTCAGATTCAGGTCAATGGTAACCCCCACAATATTAATGAAAGAAGAGTCAGTGATGATAATACCACTGAATATCATGGGGTTGGTGTTCCCTGATTTCAACCTCAATTTGTATTCTAGTCTACCCAGAGTAATAATTTCCGTAAGAGTATTAAAAATGCTCGGGCAGCTTACACCCCAGTGGTAAAAGCTTGGGTAGCTTACACCCCAGCAGTATGAACATTGACTTCTTGAACTCCAAGTGGCTCTTGCTTTCCCCCTCTCTCCGTCCCATCCAACCCCCCTCCCCCTTCCCAGTTCTCGAACAGTCTTACTGTCTCCGATTACATTTTATCTCTAAGGTAGACATAAAATGTTGGAGTAACTCAGCGGGACAGGCGGCATCTCTGGAAAGAAGGAATGGGTGACGTTTCGGGTTGAGACCCTTCCTCAGACATTTTATCTCTGTACCACCCACTCCCCTGACATCCGTCTGAAGAAGGGTCTCGACCCAAAACATCACTCATTCCTTCTCTCCAGAGATGCTGCCTGTCCAGCTGAGTTTCTCCAGCATTTTATGTCTGTCTTTGATTTAAACCAGCATCTGCAGTTCCTTCCTACACGTAATAATAATTCACCCTCTTGCTTATCAAGAATCTTATCTTTGCTTTAAAGGCCTTCAAAGGTGCTTTCATTGCTGTTTGAGGGAACGAGCTTCAAAGACCCATGTGTAGGAAGGAACTGCAGATGCTGGTTTAAACTGAAGGTAGACACAAAAAGCTGGAGTAACTCAGTGGGACAGGCAGCATCTCTGGAGAGAAGGAATGGGTGACGTTTCGGGTCGAGACCCTTCTGCAGACTCGTGACTCCCTGATCGAAAATCTCACGTCCGTATTAAATTGCCGATGGTCATTGGCATCAGACGTGTGTGATAATCAGCCTGAGAAATTGTGATTACTTAGAAAATACATATTTTCTTAAAATAAATTTATTTTGTATGACCATGACAGAGCTCATCGGTATAATAATAGATTAAAGGATCTTTGTGGACATATAAAACAACCCACACTAAAGAGACTGACTACATGTGTTGTTGTGCTTATTGTTAGAGTAGTGTTAATAAATGTATTTAATATCTTCTGCTTTGTGGCTCTGAATGTTGACAGCAGTCAAAATCTGGAGGCTGCTTTCTGCTCCCCTGCAGATTCTTTCAATAGATATTTAACAATAAAGTCTTTGTCAAACTCCAGGTATAATTTCAATATTTGCAAAGAAAGAGAGCAGAGAATTAGATCGGCCGTTCAGAAGAGGCGAAAGAACCATGATATCATCCTTTTACTAGCCGAGACATATCTGTGATGAAGGGTTTATGACCGGAAATGTTAACTTTGTTTATCTTTCCTCTGATGCTGCCTGACCAGCTGAGTATTTCCAGCATTTTCTGATTTTAATTTAGACTTCCAAAATCTGCTGGGATTTTTTTTGATTGTCGCCATTTAAGCTAATCACACTTTCCTAGCTCAGTTCGTAGCCATTTACATCTAGATTCTTGCTAAGTAGTGATGGTTCTGATTCCACCCCCTTTCCAGGTAGTGAGTTCCCCCTCCCACCATCCGCTGAGTCCAACAAATTTTTATTCATCTAATCACTCACCTATTTTAAATCTATGAAAGAGCTAGATGTGGCTTGGTGGTGCAGTGGTAGTGTTGCTGCCTCACTGCTCCAGAGACCCGGGTTTGATCCTGAGTGCAGAAGCTGTCTGCACGGAATGTATACGTTCTCCCTGTTACTACCTGGATGTTGTGGGTTTTTGTACGTGGGTTTTTGTGGGCCACTCCAGTTTCCTCCCACACTCCAAAGAACTACAAGTTTGTAGGTTATTTGTTATTTGTAGGCTTCTGTTAATTGTACAAAATTGTCCCAAGTGTGTAGGATAGTGATAACATATGGAGTTATCGTTGGTCAGCGTGGATTCGGTGGGCTGAAGGGCCTGTGTCCACACTGTATTTCTAAAAGTCCAAAGGTGCCGCCTTGGTGCATACTTCCTTTCTGATCAGGCTGGAAAGGTAGAATAACCCCCTCTTGTGCAATAATAATTCTACCGGAAAACCTGAGGAGATTGGAGCAACTTCTCCTGATGTAGCAGTGATTTGCCGTGGCAGAATGTAATATAGTTACATCTAGTTAAATTAGATGGAAGCACAACATTGTCATAGAAGATGCACGTAAAGGAGACTGTAGAATCAGGTTGAACAGAATGAATATTTCAATGGCCACAAGGAAGCTGGAGGTGCCTGTAATCAGTGTTCACTGCAGCCATCGCTAATGAGCTCATTCGGAGAGTCAGCTGAAGATGTTCAAGAGAGTCAAGTCAACGTTTTATTGTCATATGTCCCAGATAGAACAATGAAATTCTTACTTGCAGCAACACAATGGAATATGTAAACATAGTACACTGTAAACAATATAGCAAACAAGAAAAAAAGGATCCCTCGATCCAGACTAGTCTCATAGTTCCTGCTGCTGAAAAATATCCCCACAGCATGATGCTGCCACCACCATGCTTCACCATAAGAATGGTATTGGCCAGGTGTTGAGCGGTGCCTGGTTTCCTCCAGACGTGACCCTTGGCATTCAGGCCAAAGAGTTCAATCTTGGTTTCATCAGACCAGAGGATCTTGTTTCTCATGGTCTGAGAGTCCTTTAGGTGCCTTTTGGTAAACTCCAAGCAGGCTGTCATGTGCCTTTTACTGAGGAGTGGCTTCCATCACACCACTCTACCATAAAGGCCTGATTGGTGGAGTGCTGCAGATATAGTTGTCTTTCTGGAAGGTTCTCCCATCTCCACAGAGGAACTCTGGAGCTCTGTCAGAGTGACCATCGGGTTCTTCGTCACCTCCCTGACCAAGGCCCTTCTCCCCCGATTGCTCAGTTTGGCCGGGCGGCCAGTTCTATGAAGAGTCCTGGTGGTTCCAAAGTTCTTCCATTTAAGAATGACAGAGGCCACTGTGCTCTTCGGGACCTGCAATGCTGCAGAAATTGTTTTATACCCTTCCCCAGATCTGTGTCTCGACACAATCCTGTCTCGGACGTCTGCGGAAAATTCTTTCGTCTTCGTGGCTTGGTTTTTGCTCTGACATGCACTGTCAACTATGGGACCTTATATAAACAGGTGTGTGCCTTTGCAAAACATGTCCAATCAATTTAATTTACCACTGGTGGACTCCAATCAAGTTGTAGAAACTTCTCAAGGATAATCAGTGGAAACAGGATGAACCCAAGCTCAATTTTGAGTGTCACAGCAAACGGACTGAATACTTATGTAAATGTGATATTTCAGTTATTTATTTGTAATTACTTTGCAAAAATTTCTAAACACCTGTTTTCGCTTCTTCATTCTGGAGTATTGTGTGTAGATTGATGATAAAAAAAAAATTTTTAAACCATTTTAAAATAAGGCTGTAACGTAACAAAACTTGGAAAAAATGAAGGGGTCGGAATACTTTCTGAATGCACTGTAGACACACATACACAAACATACATATACATAGATATAGTTATATATATATATACACACACACACACACACACACACACACACACACACACACACACACACACACACACACACACACACACACACACACACACACACACACACACACACACACTTTAAACAATTGAAAATAGTACAAAAAGACAAAACCAATGCCCTTAAGTCTATGTAATTCAGAGCTTATTGCAGTGTTTAATAGCCTGATGGCTGTAGGGAAGAAGCTGTTCCTGAACCTGAACGTTACGGTTTTCAGGCTCCTGTACCTTCTTCACGATGGCAGAAATGAAATGAGTGTGTGGCCAGGGTGGTGTGGATCTCTGATGATGCTGGCTGCCTTTTTGAGGCAGTGACTCCCTTCGATGGTGGGGAGGTCAGGACCAGTGATGGACTGGGCAGTGTTCATCACTTTTTGCAGTCTTCTCCACTCCTGGGCATTCAAGTTGCCGAACCAGGCCGTGATGTAACCAGTCAATGTGGTTTCTACCGTACATCTGTAGAAGTTCAAGAGAATCCTCTCTGACATACCGAATCTCCACAATCTTCTCAGGAAATAGAGGCGTTGATGGGCTTTCTTTATAATTGCATCAGTGTGCTGGGTCCAGGAAAGATCTTCAGAAGTATGCATGCCCAGGAATTTGAAACTCCCCCAGCGTCCTGTCGATATAGACAGGTTTGTGGGTCCTCATCCTTCCTCTTCCAAAATCCACAAACAGTTCCTTGGTCTTACTGACATTGAGAGCCAAGTTGTTGGGGTGGCACCATTTGGTCAGTTGATTGATCCTTAGAGATATTTTAGACATACATGTGGAAACAGGCCCTTCGACCCTCGAGTCCGTGCTGACCAGCGATCGCCCCGTACACTAACACTTTCCTAGACACTGGGGACAAACTACAATTGCACCAAAGCCAATTAATCTGCAGATCTGCGCGTCCTTGGAGTGTGGGAGATAACTGGAGCACCTGGAGAAACAAATGCGCGGTCACAGGGAGAACGTACAAATTCCATACAAACAGCACCCGCAGTCAGGATCGAACCTGGATCTCTGACGCTCTAAGGCAGCAACGCTACCACTGCGCCTCTGTACCGCCCTAAGACATGACATGAAACTGAGTAAGGTGGGAGAATGGTGCAGCTGGCAGACCTGCAGCTTCACAGCACCAGAGATCCAGGTACAATCATGCCCTCTGCTGGGAAGTTTACACCTTCTCCCTGTTCAGTTTGGTTTATTGTCATGTGTATCGAGGTACAGTACAAAGCTCTTGTGGTATGCTATCCCTGTGATCATCTGCACTTCCTCTGGGTGTTTAGGTTTCCACCCACATACCAAAAATGGTAGGTTAATCGGCTAATGCCCCAGTGTGTGTAAATATGTGGTAACATCTTGGGGGAAATTGATGGGAATGTGGGGAGACTAAAATGGGTCATGATAGGATAGTGTACAAAATGGGTGCTTGATGGGTCAGCATGGACTGGGTGGGTCAAAGGGCCTGTTTCTGACCTGTATATCTCCCTGTGACTACGATATTGCAGGCCTTTAGACATTTGGCACAAATTTGCACATTCTAGCACATGGAAAATTTTGAAAATCCCATTTCTTGAATAGTCATTCCTGATCAGTTTTTCCGAGCAGCTGTAAGGAAAGTTGCAAATGTCTGGCAGCTCATCGCATCTGCTGTGAACGGTGCCAAACTTCACTGCTCTAGAGCTGGACCTGTAACCATTTGTCAGGAGCTCTTCACGAGAGGCTGCTGCGTTAGCTTCAATCTGTGGGGGTGGGGGAAGTTTATACGGTCAAACCAGAGAGTGGATGAGAAACTGGACAAGTGAACGAAAGCTGTTTATCCTTGTTAAGAGGTAGAGGAAATAGAATGTGCCAAAGTACTGTGCTCGGACCTTCAGTTGTTGTTAATTTGCATCAGTGCTGGAGACTTGCTTCAGTCTGACGACATTCATGTCAGCAAGATGAAGGAGCTAGTTATCGACTTCTGGAAGCGTGGTAGAGGAGATGCCACAATCAGTATCAATGGTGTGGAAAGTATTGAGAAATCTAAGTTTCTCTGCGTTAATATTACCAATGATCTGTCGTGGCCCAACCACATTGATGCAACTGACACTAAAGGGCCTGTCCCACGGGCATGCGACCGGCATGCGGCAAGCGCGACCTAAAGGGCCGGTCCCACCAGCATGCGCCTGCATGCAGCAAGTGCAACCTAATGTGGTCGCTTGAGCCGTACGGCCTCGCAGGGCCGGTCCCACTTCGATCGCCGGAGCCGTATGGAGTTGTGGTCCCGACATCGCGCGGGGCCCCGAAAAACTGACCGTGTTAAAAAATTCCACACGGCAACGGCCTGCCGGCCCGCAGCCGCCTCAACGCCGTGTCACTCACTCGACCTCCGCGTGGCTCCCGCTTCTGGTTTGGTCGCGCTTGCCGCATGCCGTACGGCTCAAGTGACCACGTTAGGTCGCGCTTGCCACATGCAGGCGCATGCTGGTGGGACCGGCCCTTTAGGTCGCGCTTGCCGCATGCAGGTCGCATGCCCGTGGGACAGGCCCTTAAGGCATCCCAATGCCACTACTTCCTGAGGAGACTGAGGAAATTCAGCATGTCTCCAATGACTCTTACCAACTTCTGCGGATGCACCATTGAAAGCATATTATATCGGGCTGCATCACAGCTTGGTTTGGGAAGGGCTCTGTCCGAGGTTGCAAGAAATTGCAGAGACTTGTCGATATAGCCCAGTGCATCACAGACCAGACTCCCCACAGTTCCCTCCATTTACACTTCATGCTGAAAAGCAGCCAACATTTGTCTATCTTCTTAATCAAAGACTTGCCCCATCCCAGGCATTCCTGCTTCTCCCCACTCCCATTGAGCAATAGGTGCAGGAGCTTGAAAGTGCTCAGGAACTCAGAATCAGGAACAGCTTCTTTCTCTCTGTTAACAGGATTCTGAACAGTCCTTCCCCAAGCTAATACTGTCTGATTCACTTCCACCCATTGTGAATATTGGACGTTGTCTATGGAACAGTTGTGCTTTATTGCTGAGAACTACAGTATATTCAACACTCTATCTTCTCCTTTGCTCTACCTATTATACTTACATAGAAATATAGACAATAGGTGCAGGAGGAGGCCATTCGGCCCTTCGAGCCTGCACCGCCATTCATTGTGATCATGGCTGACCATCCACAATCAGTAGCCCGTGCCTGCCTTCTCCCCATATCCCTTGATTCAGCTAGCCCCAAGAGCTCTATCAAACTCTCTTTTAAATTGCAGAGACTTGTCGGGGGGGGGTATAGAGGGAAGGGGGATGGAGGGTTATGTAGTTACCTAAAATTGGGAATTCAATGTTTGTATCGTTGCGTTGTAAGCTACCCAAGTAGAATTTGAGGTGCTGTTCCTCCTGTTTGCTTGTGGCCTCACTCTGGCAATGGAGGAGTGTGAGAATGCGAAGAGGTGTTAAAATGGTGAGCAGCCAGGAAGTCCAGGGGGTCTTGGCGGGCCGAGTGCAAGTGTCGGCAAAACGATAAATGGAATGCAATAAGCAAATAACATGTAAAAATTGTACTGGGTACACAAAAGCTCCACAGATGTAAAATCTACATTTATTTACCTTCCAAATATCACTGAATCTCAAGGATGTTGATTTGGAGATATTTTACAGTGTTTCATATATTTTTTTCTAGGGTCTCGGTTTAGAACTGCAGACTGACGGAGAATGCTGGAACTGCTCATTGTTTTCTGGCATATTGTTGCAAACCTCCAGCTTTTTTGGAATGTCTCCCGGATTTCAAATACATGGAAAATATTCACTCTGCACATCAAATGATTTTAACAATGGCACAGCAGTCATTGAAAAAGCACACAGGCCCTATTTCAATTACTGTTACCTACTGCTTCGCAAACAAAATGCTAGTCCTGCCGCACCCCACATCATCATATGAACATTCACAGCTCTGTGTGATAAATGTTGTTAAAATCTGCCTTGGCAGATCCCATTAAATGTCAACAATTTCAGAATGACCTAGTTCATGATTTGTGAGCTGAATTATTAAATTTTAGTTGCTCATATATTTGCTCACTTGCCAGTGTATTACAAACCCACCTTTTCATTGCTCGTTACAGCCGTCTCTTGTATTATCTTTGGAGCTGCTGTCATAAATAGTGGATTTGATAGTGTCTGGAATTAAACAGCAGTAAAAGCTGTGATCTGTGTTCTCCATAACAGTTGCTCGTCTCTAAGCGTCAAAGCAAAGAGTTTTGTGTCCATGTTGCCATGGTAATGTTAACATGCAATATAATTAAAGATTTAATGCCGCATTGAAGTCACAGGAGCTCAGGAAATGCCAGATAATAAAAGACGAAGGTCTTCACTTTCTGCAAGTCCCGATGCAACATTAATTTTGTTTATTGCCAGACCGTAGCAATCACCTCATGACATCGTGTCCTGAGGACAGTTTATACGTGCTGCCTCACTCCACAGTGTCATAGCCTCTTTACAAGGCATTGCAGAGAGCCAAGCTTTCCCAACTATTCCAACACTAATGTCCTCCCGTTGTTGCACCTCACTCTGTGCTGCTCTCAGTTCCTGCTACCACCCATGTTGAATCCCACCCATTGCCATTCTCCCCGGTCACACCAAAAGCCTCTCTTCCCTGACTAACCTTACCCAAGGTCCACTCTCCCTCTGTCCATTCTCCATGTTCACTGCACCCCTGTCCACTCTTCTCATCAACTATTTCCTGTCCGCTCTCGCTGTGCACTCTCCCCTGTCCATGCTCCCCTTTCACTCCCGTGTCCACTCTCCCCTATCCACACTCCCCTATCCACTCTCCATGTTCTCTCTGCCCTGATCCTAGTCTACCCTGGCCCTAGTCTCCCCTGTCCAAACTTCCCTGCCCATGCACTAACACTCTGGTAGCCGAACACACTTGAGCCTCCAAACTCAGAGTGAACGATGCTGTTCTAAGTTATACCCCAATGTCCTTGTAAACAGTGGCTGTGTCGTTCTGGGCCTGTCCCACAGGCGATTTTTCAGGCGACTGTCAGAGTGGAACACACATCGCAGGCGGGGACAGGGCAAGTGGGCGGAGTACTGTCTGAGTGAAATTCACATGGTGCAAAGCCAAGGTGATAGAGACACTCACCGCGATGAACAGGAAGGTTGGCACAGTAATTAAGACGGTGAAAGCACAGTGTACGGGAAGGGTCACTACCTTTATACGAGGGGGGGGGGGGAGAGGGGGGAGAAGGGGAGAGAAGGAGTGGAGACAACTTTTAAGAAGCCAGAGATACACGGTTGTGAAGCTCGGTGGACATTAACATCAGGCTCGGAAATCGGCATCAAAACATGGGGGGGGGACACAATTTCTTGACGGCTGCGCGCGCATGCGCACACTCACACAAACACACGCGCACACACACACACACACACACACACACACACACACACACACGCACACACACACACACACACACTCACACACACACACACACACACACACACACACACACACACTCACACACACACACACACTCACACTCACACACACACACACACACTCACACTCACACTCACACACACACACACACACTCACACACACACACACACACACACAGGCGAGGCTTCAGTGGCTTCAGCCATGGGCCCTGTGGACGGTAATTAATGACGGGTGCCGGCAGTCGCCGAAAAAAATTGCATAAGTGGGACAGGCCCTTTAATTTCCCATCGAGTCTGCAGACCCTCCGCCTTCCAGATAGAGAACCGCATCCCAGGCGGTGACCCGGTCCCGGTTCCGTCTGCTCATCGGGCGCTGTACCGAATCACCCCCGAGTCAAGCGGCGCGCTGGGCTTGGAGGAGAGAGCAAGATGCATTCATGCGAGGTTTCGGCCGTGGGGCTTGAATCGGCCCGTTCACGGGGTCTTCCATCGGAAGCCTAGATTGCCTAGATGCAGCAGTTTGATTTTAAGCCGCGACGGGCGCTGAAAGGCCCCGCGAATGGGCCGATTCAGCCCTTAGAAAGCGGCTGATAAAGTCCGGATGACAAAACATGGGGGGATCGTCCCCCACCTCTCAAAGCACGTACCCCCCAGAATTTCCGCCCCTGAATACCGGTCAGTTATCCTTGGTTCTGAAAACTATTGCTTACGTTTTTTCCCCCCAATGAGCCAATGAAATTCACCGGTCAGCACCGGCTACAACCTATAAGAACCTACGACAACCCTCGACCTCCTGGCAACCCATTACCACTGCACCTGCGGCACGAGAATTCTCGTTACTCTCCATGGCGGCTTCATTCTGGTCGCCGCTAAGTTTTCAACATGTTGAAAAATTTGCGGCGACCATAATGAGGCCGCGCCTAGTTCCCAAAATGCTGGAACTACTCACGACCATGAAGACGACTCCCCGGCAACCAACTGCGAACATGTGCCGACCGACCATGTGACGACTGCATAGTCTCCTGCAATCGCCTAAAAAGTCGCCAAAGTGGGACAGGCCCATTAGATAGCACATGATATACCAGTGAGTTCCCAGAGCTGATTATACGTACTGTGGCGACTTTCTGTTTATCTGAGGTGTAGATTTAATGCATTTCTCCTGATTCAATCCTACTGAAGGTATCTTTTTTAACAGGGTGCGCAAACACAACTTAAAAATTGAAATATTCTTTTAACAAATTTAAAAGTTGTCATTGTGAAATCTTGCTGGTGGATGTCAACTGCCATCTAGTGATCCTTTAGCATATTACAGATGAAGGCAAAGAGATGACAAACTAAGTGTAGAAACAAGGAAATGCAGATGCTGGTTTATACCAAAGATAGACACAAAATGCTGGAGTAACTCAGCGGATCGGGCAGCATCTCTGGGGAAATAATGGGTGATCTTTTGGACCAGCGCCCACTGAAGAATGCTCCAGCGGAGAACACGGATACATGACGTTTCTGGGCTGAACCCTTCTTTAGACTGAATGGTTTCCTATCCATGTTCTCCGGAGATGCTGCCTGAACTGCTGAGTTACTCCAGCACTTTGTATCTATAGCTGATAAGCTAATACTGGTGCAAAAGACTGCAGCAAATTGCTGGATGAACTCAATAAGCCAGGCAGCATCTGTGGAGAGAAATATCTTGAGCTGGCATTATTGGAACGGTGCTTCCAATAACTCCCTTGATTCCCCCCCCCCCCCTTCATCTAGTAGCCTCATTAACTGGGTTCATGAAGTGCCCAGAGACAGAAAAGCACTGTGATTTCTGGAGGAGTCAAATGTAGTCTAGGAACATAGATTGAAGGGTCAGTCAGTAATGATAACACAAGTTCATAAGTTATAGGAGCAGAATAAGGATATCCAGCCCATCAAGGCTACTCCGCCATTCAATCATGGCTGATCAATCTTTCTCTCTCAACCCCATTCTCCTTCCTTCGCCCCATAAACCCTAACACCCTTATTAATCACGAATCTGGCAATCCCCGCCTTAAAAACACCCTTTGACTTGGCCTCCACAGCCGTCTGTGGCAATGAATTCCACAGATTCACCACTCTCAGACTAAAGAAATCCCTTCTCAATGCCTTTCTAAAGATACATCCTATATTCTGAGGCTTTGGCTTCTAGACTCTCCTACTCTTAAAAATCTTCTGCACATCCACTCAATCCATACCGTTCACTGTCCGGTAAGTTTCAATGAGGTATCCATGCTTCTGAACACCAGCGAGTACAGGCCCTGCGCCTTCAAACGCTCATCATATGTTAACCCAACCATTCCTGGCATAATTCTCGTACATCTCCTCTGGACCCTCTCCAAAGCCAGCACCAGATATGGGGTTCAAAACTGGCAATTGAGACCCGTACCATTCCCTCCATGGACGAACTATACACTGCAAGGGCCAGGAACCGAGCGGGTAAGATCATCTCTGACCCCTCTCACCCTGGCCACAATTACTTCCCTCTGGAAGGCGACTCCAGACTGTCAAAGCTGCCACAGCCAGATATACAAACAGCTTTTTTCCCACGAGTAGTAGCTCTACTCAGTAACCAAAAATCTGTAGCCTCATTTTGCTCTGGTATTTTATTTAATTCACATGTTTAATCAATAATGTTTTATTATTCATGTTTCATGTTTTATGTGTCATTGCTAACTGTCACTGTATGTCATGTTGTCACTTGTGGGCGGAGCACCAAGGCAAATTCCTTGTATGTTAATACTTAGCTAATAAACGTATTCATTCATTTATTCATTTAGCTGCCCAAAATATTTAAGGATATATTTAAACACTCACCGAGAAGAAAATAGCCCACTCAGTTCTACAATAAAAATGCACCATCGATGGCTAACCAAAGAATTTAGGGATAGCATTAAATTGGAAGTTAATTTTGCAAAAAATAGTGGAATGGGACTTTTTCAGAAATCAGCGATGGATAGTTAAAAACTGTTGTGTTGAGGAAGAACTTAGGGCATGAGAGTAAACTAGAAAATTATTTAAAATAATATAGTAAGAACTTTTGTTTGGTATATGAAGATAGTTAAAGCAAAGGTTGGTTCCTTAAAGGGTAATTTTTGGGAATTAATAATAGCCAAAGATTCCACTTAATTACCTTAGGTAATTAAGTGGTAAAGGACACCAAAGACATTCCAATAATAATAGGTAATGAGGACACAAGGAACTGCAGATGCAAAAAAGGACACAAAGTGCTGGAGTAACTCAGTAGGTCAGATGATGCTGGCTGACCCTCTGGGCTACTCCAGCTCTTTGTGTCTTTATTTTATAATAGATAATGAAATGACCAGAGGCAGAGAGGAACTTGGAAAACAATGGAAAAACAAAATTCAGAAGGGTGAAAAGATTGACAATACGCCTGGACCTGGTGGCTTGCCCTCTCAAAGGAAGTAGGGGTTGAGTTGGTTGTAATTTACTAAAATTCCTTGGATTTGGGAGAAGTCCCAGATTATTGGAAATCTTCAAATGCAACACCAATATTCAAGAAAGCAGGAAACTGTAGAGTGGTTAGCCCAACGCCTGTCATTGGGAGAATCCTGGAACCCATTATCAGAGGAGGTCAGAGCCGCACATTTATAAAAATCAAAAGACAAGAATGCAGCATCAAAGTAGAGGAATGAAAGAGGTCATGTTTGATGCAATACTTTGACCACATAACATGCAAGATGGGTAAAGGAGAACTGATGATGACTTAAAGTTTTTGGATCTTCAGAAGTACCACTTCAGCACAAATTAAGAATGCATGAAGTTGGCGGTGACAGATTGGCTAATATATGATTGACCAGCTCATAGAGAACATCCCTCCCCAATGGCTCCATCTGCTTTCAAAAACACCTTCCACTATTGTGCTACAGCTGACATCATCTTTGGAAAGAATACATGTTCATAAGTTATAGGAGCAGAAATAGGCCATTTGATCCATCGAGTCTACTCCGCCATTCAATCATGGTTGAATTATGGGGATGTCAGGACTTTCACATGAAGAAAGACTGGATAGACTCGGCTTGTACTCGCTAGAATTTAGATTGAGGGGGGATCTTATAGAAACTTACAAAATTCTTAAGGGGTTGGACAGGCTAGATGCAGGAAGATTGTTCCCGATGTTGGGGAAGTCCAGAACAAGGGGTCACAGTTTAAGGATAAGGGGGAAATCATTTAGGACCGAGATGAGGAAAACATTTTTCACACAGAGAGTGGTGAATCTCTGGAATTCTCTGCCACAGAAGGTAGTTGAGGCCAGTTCATTGGCTATATTTAAGAGGGAGTTAGATGTGGCCCTTGTGGCTAAAGGGATCAGGGAGTATGGAGAGAAGGCTGGTACAGGATACTGAGTTGGATGATCAGCCATGATCATATTGAATGGCGGTGCAGGCTTGAAGGGCCGAACGGCCTACTCCTGCACCTATTTTCTATGTTTCTATGGTTGATATATCTTTCCCTCTCAACCCCATTCTCCTGCCTTCTCCCCACAATCCCTGACACACGTACTAATCAACAATCTATCAAAGTCCACCTTAAAAATATCCATTGATGGCCCGCACAGCCTTTTGTGGCAATGAATTTCACAGATTCACCACTCTCTGATTAAAGGAATTCCACCTCATCTCCTTTCTAAAGGTACGTCCTTTTATTCTGAGGCTATGGCCCCTGGTCCTAGACACTCCCACTAATGGAAACATCCTCTCCACATCCACTCTATCCAGGCCTTTCATTTTTCAGTAAGTTTCAATGAGGAGCCCCTCATCCTTCTAAACTCCAGCGAGTACAGGCCCAGTGCCGTCAAATGCTTATCAAATGTTAACCATCATAAATACAGATCCCTCTCTGAGAGGGAATACTTGCCCAGAATCCCTGAGAGTTGATGGAGGTTTACATATGTAGAATTAGATTCATATAGAAAAGTACAATGCAGAAACAAGCCGTTCAGCCCACCATGTCCATGCCTAATGTGACGTCGAAATAAACTAATATCTAGTGCCTGCATATAGAAACATAGAAACATAGAAATTAGGTGCAGGAGTAGGCCATTCGGCCCTTCGAGCCTGCACCGCCATTCAATATGATCATGGCTGATCATCCAACTCAGTATCCCGTACCTGCCTTCTCTCCATACCCTCTGATCCCCTTAGCCACAAGGGCCACATCTAACTCCCTCTTAAATATAGCCAATGAACTGGCCTCGACTACCCTCTGTGGCAGGGAGTTCCAGAGATTCACCACTCTCTGTGTGAAAAAAGTTCTTCTCATCTCGGTTTTAAAGGATTTCCCCCTTATCCTTAAACTGTGACCCCTTGTCCTGGACTTCCCCAACATCGGGAGCAATCTTCCTGCATCTAGCCTGTCCAACCCCTTAAGAATTTTGTAAGTTTCTATAAGATCCCCTCTCAATCTCCTAAATTCTAGAGAGTATAAACCAAGTCTATCCAGTCTTTCTTCATAAGACAGTCCTGACATCCCAGGAATCAGTCTGGTGAACCTTCTCTGCACTCCCTCTATGGCAATAATGTCCTTCCTCAGATTTGGAGACCAAAACTGTACGCAATACTCCAGGTGTGGTCTCACCAAGACCCTGTACAACTGCAGTAGAACCTCGCTGCTCCTATACTCAAATCCTTTTGCTATGAAAGCTAACATACCATTCGCTTTCTTCACTGCCTGCTGCACCTGCATGCCCACTTTCAATGACTGGTGTACCATGACCCCCAGGTCTCGCTGCATCTCCCCTTTTCCTAGTCGGCCACCATTTAGATAATAGTCTGCTTTCCTGTTTTTGCCACCAAAATGGATAACCTCACATTTATCCACATTATACTGCATCTGCCAAACATTTGCCCACTCACCCAGCCTATCCAAGTCACCTTGCAGTCTCCTAGCATCCTCCTCACAGCTAACACTGCCCCCCAGCTTAGTGTCATCCGCAAACTTGGAGATATTGCCTTCAATTCCCTCATCCAGATCATTGATATATATTGTAAATAGCTGGGGTCCCAGCACTGAGCCTTGCGGTACCCCACTAGTCACTGCCTGCCATTGTGAAAAGGACCCGTTTACTCCTACTCTTTGCTTCCTGTTTGCCAGCCAGTTCTCTATCCACATCAATACTGAACCCCCAATGCCGTGTGCTTTAAGTTTGTAAACTAATCTCTTATGTGGGACCTTGTCGAAAGCCTTCTGGAAGTCCAGATACACCACATCCACTGGTTCTCCCCTATCCACGCTACTAGTTACATCCTCGAAAAATTCTATAAGATTCGTCAGACATGATTTACCTTTTGTAAATCCATGCTGACTTTGTCCAATGATTTCACCACTTTCCAAATGTGCTGCTATCCCATCTTTAATAACTGACTCTAGCAGTTTCCCCACTACCGATGTTAGACTAACTGGTCTGTAATTCCCCGTTTTCTCTCTCCCTCCCTTCTTAAAAAGTGGGGTTACGTTTGCTACCCGCCAATCCTCAGGAACTACTCCAGAATCTAAAGAGTTTTGAAAGATTATTACTAATGCATCCACTATTTCTGGAGCTACTTCCTTAAGTACTCTGGGATGCAGCCTATCTGGCCCTGGGGATTTATCGGCCTTTAATCCATTTAATTTACCCAACACCACTTCCCGGCTAACCTGGATTTCACTCAATTCCTCCAACTCCTTTGACCCGCGGTCCCCTGCTATTTCCGGCAGATTATTTATGTCTTCCTTAGTGAAGACGGAACCAAAATAGTTATTCAATTGGTCCGCCATATCCTTGTTCCCCATGATCAACTCACCCGTTTCTGACTGCAAGGGACCTACATTTGTTTTAACTAATCTCTTTCTTTTCACATATCTATAAAAACTTTTGCAGTCAGTTTTTATGTTCCCTGCCAGTTTTCTTTCATAATCTATTTTTCCTTTCCTAATTAAGCCCTTTGTCCTCCTCTGCTGGTCTCTGAATTTCTCCCAGTCCTCCGGTATGCTGCTTTTTCTGGCTAATTTGTACGCATCATCCTTCGCTTTGATACTATCCCTGATTTCCCTTGTTATCCACGGATGCACTACCTTCCCTGATTTATTCTTTTGCCAAACTGGGATGAACAATTTTGTAGTTCATCCATGCAGTCTTTAAATGTCTTCCATTGCATATCCACCGTCAACCCTTTTAGAATTAATTGCCAGTCAATCTTGGCCAATTCACGTCTCATACCCTCAAAGTTACCTTTCTTTAAGTTCAGAACCATTGTTTCTGAATTAACAATGTCACTCTCCATCCTAATGAAGAACTCAACCATATTATGGTCACTCTTGCCCAAGGGGGCACGTACAACAAGACTGCTAACTAACCCTTCCTCATTACTCAATATCCAGTCTAAAATAGCCTGCTCTCTCGTTGGTTCCTCTACATGTTGATTTAGATAACTATCCCGCATACATTCCAAAAAATCTTCTTCCTCAGCACCCCTGCCAATTTGATTCACCCAATCTATATGTAGATTGAAGTCACCCATTATAACGGTTTTGCCTTTGTCGCACGCATTTCTAATTTCCTGTTTGATACCATCTCCAACTTCACTACTACTGTTAGGTGGCCTGTACACAACACCCACCAGCGTTTTCTGCCCCTTAGTGTTTCGCAGCTCTACCCATACCGATTCCACATCCTGCAAACTAATGTCCTTCCTTTCCATTGCGTTAATCTCCTCTCTAATCAGCAACGCTACCCCACCTCCTTTTCCTTTCTCTCTATCCCTCCTGAATATTGAATATCCCTGGATGTTCAGCTCCCAGCCTTGGTCACCCTGGAGCCATGTCTCCGTGATCCCAACTATATCATAGTCATTAATAGCTATCTGCACATTCAACTCATCCACCTTATTACGAATGCTCCTTGCATTGAGACACAAAGCCTTCAGGCTTGTTTTTACAACACTCTTACCCCTTATACAATTTTGTTGAAAAGTGGCCCTTTTTGATTTTTGCCCTGGATTTTCCGGCCTGCCACTTTTACTTTTCACCTTGCTACCTATTGCTTCTACCCTCATTTTACACCCCTCTGTCTCTACGCTCACACATTTAAGAAACCCTTTCCCTTTAACTCCATCCTCCACTAGCCCATTCGACACCCCACCCCCCTTATTCAGTTTAAAACCACCCGTGTAGCAGTGGCAAACCTGCCTGCCAGAATGCTGGTCCCACACCTGTTAAGATGCAATCCGTCCCTTTTGTACAGTTCCCCCTTACCCCAAAACAGATCCCAGTGATCTAAGAATCTAAATCCCTGCCCCGTGCACCAGTTCCTCAGCCACACGTTCAGGTCCCGTATCTCCCTGTTCCTGCTCTCGCCAGCACGAGGAACTGGAAGCAAACCGGAGATAACAACCCTGGAGGTCCTGCTTTTCAGCATTTTTCCGAGCTCGCTAAAGTCACGCTGCAGAATATTCATCCCCTTCTTTCCGACATCGTTTGTGCCGACATGCACTACCACTTCCGGATGTTCACCTTCGCCCTTGAGGATTTTCTGCACTCTGTCCGTGACATCTTGGATCCTGGCACCAGGAAGGCAGCACACCATCCTCGCATCCCGTCTGTTGCCGCAGAAACCCCTGTCCGTACCTCTCACAATGGAGTCTCCTACTACAATGGCGTTGCCTGCCTTAGGCCTTTTTGGTTTTGGCTCAACAGCCCTATTTGCATCACAAGCCAGTCTGCCGCCCAGTGTAAACACCTCTTCTGTCCCGACAGCTTCTAAGTGGGTGAACCTGTTCACAAGAGGTACAACCCCCGGGGACGTTGGCATTCCATGCTTCCCTCCCGTTCTCACTGTCTCCCACCTTCTCTCTTCCAGTACCTTAGGTGTAACAATCGTACTGTAGGACTTGTCGAGGAACGACTCCGTTTCTCGGACAAACCGGAGGTCATCCACTTGCTTCTCCAGTTCCCCAACACGGCCCTTTAGGAGCTCTACCTGGATGCACTTTTCGCATTTGTAGCAGCCAGAGGCACTAGCGGTGTCCTTGACCTCCCACATACTGCAAGCATCACACTGAATCAGCTTGCCTGACATCTCCTTCTTTCGTCTCTCCCTCTGCAGTGTTTTGCGTAGTCTCCTCTCCTCAGCCTCCTCTCCGAAGACTCTCGAGCCAAAGACTCACACTTTTCTCACAGGGCACTTCCCTCACAAGGCCGCTCACTCACTGCCGCTCCCTAAGAGCAGTCTTACTTAAATTGACTGATAAATTGACTGAGAAATATGATTCATATCCCTCCATTCCCTGCATTTCAATGTGCCTATCTAAAGCCTCTTAAATGCCACTATCACATCTGCTTCCACCATCACCCCTGGCAGCACGCTCCAGGCACCCACCACCCTCTACGTAAAAAACTTGCTCTGCTCATCTCCTATTAATTTTTCCCCTAGTCTTTGATATTTGCACCCCAGGGAGTTAAGGTTCTGCCTATCTACCATATCTATGCCTCTCCTCATTTTATATACTGGCCCTTCTACCCACCGAGTCAGCGATCACCCGTACACTAGCACTATTGTACACACTAGAGACAATTTTACAATTTTACCAAAGTCAATATCCTATAAACCTGTACCTCTTTGGTGTGTGGGAAAAAACGGAGCACCCGGAGAAAACCCACGTGGTCAAAGTGAGAACGTACAAACTCGGTACAGACAGCAAGCGCAGTCAGGGTCAAACCCGGGTATCTGGTGCTGTGAGGCAGCAACGCTACCACTGCGCCATCATGCCGTCCTAAAAGTTCTATGAGGTTTGCAGAGAATCCTGGGGTTGTATTCTCCAGGCACATGATAACAATCACAGAAGGTTGAGAGAATGTTCTGTGGGACGTGCAAAGATATTCTCTGCTGATGATGAAGGTTGAGTTAATATTTGCCAAGTGTCGCTGGGAGAGAGTTAATATATGCAGGAAATTACTGCTGCAGTAAGTTAGCGATTTCCACAGAATCCTTGGAGCATGCATTTGCTTTCAAGCTTTCCCGAGAGTGTATTTTTTTAATACAATAAAAATAGCTACAAAGTTCACAATATTAAAAATATGAACATTCGCTAAACAAATGGGACTTGATTGCCGACCGCTGTTTTGTCAGGCTTTGACTTTATCCACAAGAGGGTGATGAGGATACAGCTGCCACCTCACCTCTGCTTGGAATGGTGAAGCCTTTCCTTCTTCCCTGCCTGTGGTTCGCTTTCTAGCCACAGAGCCAAAGTCACCGCCATGTGACTTGGTGCTTCTTTGGCAGTAAATGAGAAACTTGAGCTTTTTTCTCTTCATAATTCCACACAATGCACAGATACGGTATCAAAGGATATGAGGAAAAAGCAGGAACGGGGTACTGATTTTGGATGATCGGCCATGTTCATGTTGAATGGCTGTGCTGGCTCGATGGGCCAAATGGCCTACACCTCCACCAATTTTCTACGTTTCTATATTGGGCTGGATTGTACTCGATTCGGTTCAGACCTGCTGCTGAGTGTTTTGTAATCAATCCATTACCAAGTTAGTTTGCAGCTGGAAGAACAAACACCCTCTTCCCCAACTCGCCTTTTCCCCAATTCTGCACATTCTACACCCCCCCAACTTTCCCCCGAGACCTGTTTAGCATTGCCAACCCGCGTGTATCTGCCTCCCACTGTACATTCCAGACTCCAACCACCCTCTGGTAAGACATAGTCGCAGATTTAGGCCAAAATGGCACTGAGCATCGAATGTCTGTCATCAGGGTGACACAGTGGTGTAGTTGGTAGAGCAGCTGCCTCATATCTCCAGTGGCCATGTGCAATCCTCACCTCCAGTGCTGCCCTTGTGGACTTTGCACATACGCCCTGTCACTGTGTGAGCTTTCTCTGTGAATCTTGGACTCCAAAACGACCTCGCATTTACCTGTGCCCATTTTGAAGATAGAAACGCGAGTTTAGTTTCGTTTAGTTTAGAGATACAGCGTGGAAACAGGACCTCGGCCCAGGGAGTCCACACCGACCAGCGATCCCCGCACATTAACAATATCCTACACCTACTAGATGACAATACACGAAGCCCATTTACCTACAAACCTGCACTTCTTCGGAGTGTGGGAGGAAACTGAAGATCTCTGAGAAAACCCACGTGGTCACAGGGAGAAAGTTCTAACTACATACAGACAGCACCTGTAGTCAGGATCGAACCCGAGTCTCCAGTGCTGCAAGCGCTGTAAGGCAGCAACTCTACCGCTGCACCACCGTGCCACCAGAGTCTAAAGCCAGATTGAGCAATGATGCTTCCTTGCATGTTCAGTCTCTGTAGCATTCACCACTCAATCGCCGCCAGCGGGGGGAGCACTTCCTACACTCCACTGCCAGCAGTCATTAACTCATCTCCCACAGCTTCACAGGTCCTTTGCAATCAGTGAATGCTTGGAATTTACTTTCCGATCTGGGCTCCCTCAAATAAAACATTGGGACTCAGCATGACGCACCACAGGTTTTCTTGCAAATTAAATTTTATCAGAGTTTGTGTGTGCTTGGCAAGTTGTAAGCCTGAAGAGTGCATGGCTTAAAACAATGTTGGCCTTTACCAGAGCCTGTGAGAGTTTAACATTCAGTGTTCAAACATTGCCCGCGTTTATGCAGCCAGCGAAGATGACACTGACTTCTAAGAGAGTTGTGCACAAAGGTCTGTAATGTGGGATTCCTCTCCTCCAGTGTCCTTTTAAAGAGATTCCTGGTATCCTGCAGCATTAATGACATCAAACAAGCTGAACAGCCAAATGCATTGAAGATTTCAGTTACTTTGCTGGTACTATCGCAATGTTTAGGAAACAGTTAGACAGGTACATGGGCGGGATCGGTTTGGAGGGCTGTGGGCCAAACACTGGCATGTGACGTCAGTGTAGCTGGGACCTATTGGTCGGTGTGCGCAAGTTGGGCCGAAGGGCCTGTTTCCACACTGTATGACTCTATGACTTTATTTCACATGGACCAGAAAATGAAAGTAAACTTTTCAATTAATATTTTACATTTTGTAAACATGCAATATAGTTGAAGCAATCACATAAAATTAACAAACTTAACATAATAAGCAATGCTGTTAAAAATGTCAAGTCAGGTGCAGTTTATTGTCCTATACGCAAGTACAGTGAGGTACAGGTATAGCAAAAATCTTGCTTGCAACAGCATCACAGGCGCTGAGACACAGGCAACAAACAAAAACATAAAATACAGGTAAATTACACATAAATTGTACAAGAGACTGAGAAGAATACTATGCAAAAAACAACACAACAGTACAAAAATGCACTAATTAGAAACCAAGTAGTGCAAGAGGTTCCGAGTACTCTGTTGCTGAGGAAGGATTAGAGTTGTATTGGTCAATTCAAGAACCTAATGGTCGTAGGAATGTAGCTGTTCGTGAACCTGGTGGTGTGGACTTCATGTTTCTGCACCTCTTGGCTTCTTCTTCTTGCGTATGGCGTGCACAGCCTAAAGTTGTAGGACAACTTGTTCTATGATCTTATTTGATTGTGCACACCAGGTCGATTGCATTCGTCGAAACAGGGCAGACCACGTGAAGGTTGCAATCTCCCACCCCACCTCTTGGCTGATGGCAGCAGCAAGAAGAGGGCATGACCCGGGTGGTGTGAATCCTTGATGAGAGAATAATATGAGGGTCCCGATTAGCACTTACAGTCTTTTTTTGGAAAACCAGTATTTGCAGTTCCTTGTGTGTACATCTTGGTTGGTTTGCTTGAGTTGAACTGAAGGATCTGTTGCCATGCAATGTAATTCTATAACTCTATGAATCTGTGAATCTATAAGAATCAGGAGCAGGTCACATGCGCCATTGAATCAAATCACGGCTAATCTGTGCTTTTAGTCTCAGCACCACATTCACGCCTGATCTTTAGAACACTCAATTCCCCAATTTGTCTAAAGATTAACTTGAATTGTCCCAGAAATGAAGGATTTTGTCTCCAGGATTCGCCTTCAGATGTTTCTCTTATTTGTCTTGGAATGATGAAGGTGAAGAGGAGATTTGATAGAGGTCAACTGGTTTAGACAAAGCAGATGGATGGAGGCTGTTCCCATTTATGAATGGTTCAGGAACCAGTAACAGAAATGTAAAGTTTTGGGAAAAGATTACAAGGACCATGTGAGGACCACTTTGTTGCATAGAGAGCAGTTATGATAAAAAAAAATCACTGACTTGTGAAAATTCATCACTCAGGGATTTCAAAAGTGAATTTGATAGATTCTTAAGAGAAAATTATTGTCAGGGCAGTGGGGAAAGAGACTGATAGGATTAATCTGCAAGGAGCCAACATGGGCTTGATGGGCTGAATGGCTTCCTTCTCTGCCAAGATGATTATCTTAGGTTTGACTCAGCATCCACATTACATTTCATTTGCCGCATCTCACTTGGTAAATGGTACGGAGGTATTAAAGCAGAGATTATTAATGTAATCTGCCAACTGTAAGTAAATATGGA